>NC_031770.1:44435833-44755450 GCF_001522545.3 Parus major | reverse complement strand
AAAAAAAAAAAACAAGTTGGGGGCCTCTCATAATTCTGTTTCAAAAAAACAAATTTGGTTTTAAAAACCAAAGCTGAAGTGACAGCAACACTCCCAAGGCCAAAGCTGAAGACATTTCTGCTCTCCTATCTTAATATTTTTAAAAAGTGCACTTTTTCTTGCCCCTAAATCACAATTAAATATGTTCTTTCCAATAAATACTGTTTTTAAAATGGAATGGATGTGCTCTGAAGAGTCTTTACCTTAAATTTTATGTAAGAAAAAGGATCTACTACCAAACTTTAAAAACATGGCTTTCTTAAAATTGTAACTAAATGGAAACCTGAAAGCTACCAACTTTTCCACCTGAAATTACAGAATTTTTAGCCAACCTTGTATTTTTCAATTCTCATCCCTCAGGATCTCCAAGAGTTAGGGGCCATCACTGAAAGGTAAGAATTAGTGACCTCTGTTCCAGAAGTTCATCAGCCCAGAGATGCTCACCACTCTCCTACCATCCTCGTACTTACAGACACTTTCATTTGCACAGCACAGCCAACACCACAAGCAGCTGTTTTTTCTCTCTTCCCTAAAACTTTACTGCAGGACTTGCAAACCATGTCTGCTGCCCAGATGGAAAAGGCACAATAGAAGGCACAACATCATTTTCTTTGCAACCTGAGGACATTCTCTTCATCTCACTGTCTTTCTAGCCTCACACAGGGAGCTTCAAGAGCCTTCATTTGAATATTTGACTGGGAGGAAGTTCTCATTGCAATTAAATTTAAGCATATGGAACAGCAGCAATTATTGTTTAGTTTTAATAGAATTCTTATTTCTTACCGTTATTAAATTCAAGACAGCAGCCCACTTTGAAAATTAATCTTTTGGAATTCCTTTTGAAGAAAAAATCCACTTTATTGTCAAGAGTAAGCTGAACTGTAAAAGTCAAATTAAAAATTCCTATACTGCTGTATGGGTCTTGCTTGGCCGGTTTTTTAAAAAAATTGCAACTATTGGAATGATAAAAAATTATTTTTCACCTCTAAGATTTACTTTGAGCACTGGCAGTAGCTAATACTTTGCAGCACTCAAAGACAAGATGTAACTGCTAAGCACCATTACTGTAAAATTATACAGGATGCATAAAACTTTACTTTGCCTTTTTACCTAAACAATAAAGCATTTAGACTGTAAGTTTGTCCTCCACCCTGACTAAAGGGTGAGCATTTAGCTGCAGCATATTACAGATTGCCTGTCCCCTCACAGCACTGCATAATCCACCGCCTGTTCCCTATTTGCTCTGCTCACCTACACATGCATGAAGGTCAGGGCTTGAATCCCTTCTCATCCTGCCAGTCCTCACAATACAGGCATACCAGGAGATAATAAGGGTTGGATCTCTTTTCCTGCACTGCAAAACAGGCACCCTGTGCAACCATGGAAGATCCCACCTTGTTCCTCTGTCTGGCCACAGCGCTGCCCACAAATATTTGGCCACAGCAGCTGTTAACCTCTTGGGCTGTCCTGACAAAAAGACCTGCACACCACAGCTACAGGTTTCTTAAGCTCAAGAATGTCTCTCAAATACATGACAGCAGCAACATGTCAAAAGGGTAAATGAGAGGGTCAGCAAGTAGAGCCCCAAGAAAATATATTGGTGCTTAGTCTGTACCATTTCACTTGAGACACTCTGATCCTCACCCTGCTATAGCAGACTGGATTTCTCTGCCCAAGCAGCATCAGCCATCATGGCCCTCTCTGTGCATTCCCAGAAATGCTTCCGTGGCCTTTCCAACACTGAGCCCAGGCACAAAAGCCTCATTTCAGGATGCAGAGACAAAAGTCTCATCCACCCATCCATCCATGCAGCACTGCATGGACGAGGAAAAATATTTCAGAACAGCAATGAAAACACAATAAGCAAGTAACAATGATTTCCCTTCAGGTGTAAGTCATAAGCATGTTTGACAATATTGCTAATTGCCCAAACACCCTTCCCAATAGCCACAAGTGAAGACAAACAGGCTGCTGCTACAAAGGGGCATGAAGCCACCCACACGCAGATAAAACCCATGGGTACCATTAGGACCCAACACTATATAAAAAGTCAGAAAATGTGCAATTGCAAATCTTACCACAAACATACAAATTAAGAACTGCAAGAAGGAAAAAGTGCATGGGGAATGTCAGATTATAGAAAAAACAAAGAACCCCACTTACTGCTAAAAGAAACTCCACCCTTTTTTCAATGGTTGGTTCTGTTTCAAGACTGAACAACAGATTTTAAAAGTACTGAATCTTTTGTATAAACCTACTAAAAAATTGCAATAATTGCAAATGCATGTAGTACTGTTTTCAGTTATGATTCACTGCCCTCTCTGTTATCAGAAAAAGGGATTATCAGTCAAAAGCTGCACACAGAGGCTTCAAAACAAAAAGCAGTGCTTCCCCATTTAACATCCACTGCAGATAAAGAACTCAATTTGCTAACAAATTCAGTGTCACCAAGCCTACTTCCCCCAAGACACAAACTGCTACAGGCTGACAGCACACAACAGAAACGGGGAAAGTATATTCTTGTCCCCTTCCCTTTCTGTTATTGACCACTGCTAGAGATAAAATACTGAACTAAATGTACCCCTTGACCTTCAGTTATTCCTTCAGTTATTTTTATGCTGTTATGCAATCTGTAGTAAATACATAAATGCAGCACACAAAAGCACTGCTATTAAGGATAAAAGCAGTCTAGCCTGTTTCTCTGGGAGCACTGAAGAAGTGTATAGAAGATACAGATTTTTGAAGCACAATGTGCTAGCAAGAGTTAAGAGTTTTAGAACAGCCTTTCCTTTCAGATAGCAATGTCTCCTTTGGACTGGAATTTGGACTGGACTAATTTCCTGAGTAAGGTAAACTTCTGGCATTAAATCACAAGTAAAAAGTACAGTTTTGCATAGTTTCTTTTAATTATTCCTTTTAAGGCATCATTTTCATATTTTAAGACTACAGAAGCAATGTTTAAAAAAAAGACTAAAAAAAACCCCACAAAAATATAAACCAGTGAGAGTAATTGAATGCAGTTCTTATTACTATTTTTAAAGTGTCTTTCCATCACCTGATGTGAACTAAATACTTTGGCAATTTTATGTAAGGCATTTTAACTGTGAGTCATCTGCAACTATGCTCTTGCATGCTAAATAAGCTGAAAACAGTTGGTACTGCATGCTGAGTGACATCCCTGTTTTGCTTAAATCTTCAGACTCCATCTTCATATGGTATTTCTGCTCATTTTAGAAACAATGTATTACAAGTTGCACATATTTTCTTCTGTTTGTCTTTTTTATTCACTAGTACAGATTTGCATTCCAATTTCAGGTGAGTCATTAAATCCAGTTAAAATGTCAGCCTTGGTTCTCACTAGGATTTAACTGCAACAATAAAGTCATCTTTTATTCTTCTTACAACCTAGTAATACCTTGAGAAGACATCTGTGTAGTAACTTGACTAGCACAATAAAGACAGAAGATCCAGCTAGAAGAGAATCCTTGAAATGTACTGAAACAAAATGTGAAAATCTTGACCCATGCAAAGCTTGCTAAAGGTAGTTTCCACAAATTAAACAAATCCACTGAGTTAAACCACTCAACATTCTACTTACTCAAGTTTTTAACTACAAATTCATGGCTTTACATGAACACAAAACCCAAAACCTCTAAGGTCCTATAATTCTTTGTTCTGTCATTGTTTTGCTTGTACCAAGAAATCACAATCTCTAACAAACAAATAAAAAAAACAAAAATCAAACTGATTTATCACTGTTTTTACAGAACAGACAGAATAACCAGATTGTAAGAATTAATTACCCTCACTTTAAATATTTAATCCAGAATTTTCTACAATAATTATAACATACTGCATTTCAGGGAGGGAAACCAACAGCTAACAACAGTTCAGGATACTAGAGTCCAAATTAAGAGTTTAATTTATGCTAGCATTAAGGACCTTTCTTTCTCACTGTATATGTCTTCATGACCAAGGATGGTCATCCTAAATCCAAGAGTAAATTGCAGTGTGCTTTGATTTCTCATCCAGAGGATATCTTGTATTGACATAATACAGCAGCAAGGAAATAACATTTAAACAAGCCAACTTTTAAGTACAGTTAAAAGCCACACTGAGAACCTGTAATATCAGTACGTATACAACACAGGATGAAAAAACAATTCTGTGTACATGGAACACAACATGTTTTGTAGGTGCACAGAAAAAAATAAAGAGTTTAAAACTACCTCCAAAACCATCTCCTTGGAAATATTATCTGAGAATTCCTACATTTATTCAATTCTAATTACAATTTCTTTTTAGACACTTCAGGAAATTCCAACTTTTTTAATCAGAGGAGGGAAAAAAAACCCACCTTGTTAGCCTAGCTTCCTTCTCCTAATGGTTATACAAAATCAAAAGAAATAACTTACGGCATATACATTCACAAAGACTATACAGGTGCCAAAGTTCCTTTCAGGTTTTTCAGTCATGGATGGAACAGACAGAGCTTATCCACCAACACTTGAAATTTCGGACAGTTCAGTGAAATAATTGGTCGCTGTTTCTGCTCGTTTATAACAAAACTAATGTAATTAATTCTACTCAAGTATTGTTTTATGTGAGGATGTGCATGCTCCCACAGCACCCAGAGGGCTCAACACCTTCAGGTCTCTAGGATGTATGTTTTACAGTTATTATTTGGCTGTGCAGTTTTTCAGAATAACTGCCATGTTCCCCCCCTTTCATTTTTCCTTTAATAATGGCTTCTCAAAAAGAACTTCTTTCCATGTCTGATATGCCATGAACACAGGAATCACAATGCATTCTACTCTAAATAAAATATTACCATTAAAGACAAGGCACTACTTCAAACCAACCAGGCAAGGAGAATTTAGAACTTTCAGTTCAATAACTGTGCTGTCTCTTTTTTCCAGCTATGCTATTATTAGCAGCATTACACATTTTGTACAGACATCTTCATGTTTCTGATAACAACCACCGAGTAAGTTGCAAATAAAATCACCTTTTTTTGTTCAGTCATCTGTCCATGAGGCCTTGAATCTGTGCACTGACTTCCAGTATCCTCCCATATAATGTCTGTATTATATGCTCTCGTCTTCAAAGGCATAGCCCTCCAATTCTTCATATTCAAATCCACCGTGAATCCAGAGGAGATTGGAATGAACTCCAAGACATCTTCCTGGGCACACTACTTAATTCCCCTGGCCCTTGGCCTCATCTCACCGCTTCTCTGCTCTTTGAGGCAGGAATTGTGACACACTGCACATTTGTACAGCAGTGCACAGTGGCACCCTTGCCTCAGCTGATCCCTCCAGGCACTACAAAATACAATCAATAATAGTAATTAATTCTGTCCCTTGTTTCCTCTTTTATCTACCTGCTGTGGTCTTTGCTCTGATAACTGAATCTACATCATGGTTCCTCATGTTTTGTCTCACTAACAAAGATAACTATTGCTCTCCTCTCCTTAGACCTACCTAGACCAAATTCTTTAAGAAAAACACAGCAATTGGTTCTCTTTGTTCAAATTCTGCCTCAAAATTAATTTCCTTCAAGTAAACTTCCATTACTAATTTAAGGCACCATGTGCTACTTCAACTTACAACAAGGTTAAACAAGTATGAGACAAATGTAACAAGTGTTTCAGAATTAAAATACCAATGGTACATGGAAAATTGTTATTTCCATATGTATAAATTATCTCTTACCAAACTAACAGGTGACAAGAAGTACAAATCTGTACCTCGGGGAAATTTCCCACTACAGATTGGGCCTTCTCACAATGGTTTAAATTATTTCAAGATTCCTATTGACATTAAACACAGGAAAATGCTCAGAAAAAACATTCATGTACTTTCATCCATACTCATACACACACACACCCACACAAACAGTCAAGAGTCCAACAAAGCCAGAGCTCTTTTGGCAAGACAAACCTCAAATCAAAATTAGTGTTTTGTGCCAGCACCAGTCATCAACCATTTATTTGTATCAGTCTTTTAAATACTGAGTACCTACTGCTAGACAAAGTGTCTCTTCCAGTAACCACCTGTAAGATGCATATTTAAGAGCTCCCATTATACAGCAGAGACATGAATGTGAAGAAATCACAAGCAACTTGTGCCATTTTAAGTGTCTACCGACAGCACACTGAGCAAAACCAAGTCAAATTTGGGTTAAACCACCAGCAGGTCACCTGCACCAGTAAATCACTTGGTTGCTGTCACCAAGGCAGCACCACACAAGAAACACTAAAACATCTTATGAGGATATCTTAATGTTTTAGTACATGTCTTAGTATTGTGTCTAGCACTGAAACAGTGCCAAACACAGCCAGATTTGTTACAGCTTGTCTGTCAGCTTAGGGACCCCATCCTTACCCAGGAAACAATGACAAAAAAATTGCTTCGGTTTAGAGCCCAAAACATGAAACTTCCCTGCTTCACGTTTAAAGTCAGATTGTGACAACTCATGAGCCAGACTTAGACCATTCAAACAGTGGAGGAAAATTCAGCTTTGCAATTGCAAAGTGATGCAATATGTCTGTGCAACTATCTGAAGATTCCAAGTAATTCTCTGCCAAAGACTCTTCATTATTAATTTCTCTCAAAGCTGACTTAAACACCTTAAATTTTGTATCTTCTTATTTAGTTATTTGCAGAAATAATTCTGCTTGTTCACTGTGGCCAGCAGATAAATTGTGCCTTCTAATTCCTCTGATAGTGATGAAGCATTTCACATACATATTTTGCATTTTCTAAATGTTCTTTCCTGTAATCTTTCTCTTCTCTTACCAAAGTCTTTTCTGATGTTACATATATAGCAGTTAGGTACTGTCCTTAAAAAAATATAGGTAGCTTCCTAATGAGAAATACTTTTTTACTGCTTTCTAGTGTTGCCTCTGGAAAAGAAAGAAAAGCCACATGTAAAGAGGTCTTGTAATTCACTCCAATGTCGGGAGTTGGAACTGGGTAGATATGGACTGACAATTGGAATTCTGACCTTGTAAGAGTATTCTAATCACTAACCATTTCAATTATGAATGTGAATGACTTTTCTTAATTAAGTTTTTTCTAAAAGGGCACTTTTATTCATTATGAAAAAGCAGTCATGTTTTAGGGCATGTGTTATGTGATGTCATAGACAGTTCATGATGTCTTGCTTGGCTCAATACAGGCCATAAAACTATTGATGAGCCCTGAGATCAGACAGGCTGAACTCCAGAAATTACTTCTTTTTTACCCCTCTCAAGGTGGACATTCCAAACCCTGGAATAAATCTCCAAGACACTGTGATCTGCATCTGTGGAGAGTTCAAAAGCAAAAGAGACTAGATGATCTTGAGAGGTCCCTTTCAACCTCAGTGATTCTGCAAAAATAAAAAAAAAAAGTCAAATGTTGCATAACTAATAATTTTGACTATTGAGACAGCATTAATCACCAAGACAACCCCAATTTGATTCAAACACCTGCTCAGTGCCCAGGAACAGCCAAAAATCAGCAGGAAAACAATGATGGTTATAATTAATTTGGACTTGATAGTTTTGATCAATCAGTCTCCAGACAATTTACAAGGAGTGGAATGTGACTTCATCTTATATTATAGATGGAAACCTGGGTATGAATTCCCACACTAATACACATTTTACCAAATCCAGTTTTAGCAGTATAATTACAGGACATAATGATTATATGTCTTAGTTTAGCTGAGATTTTCAATACCTAAAGAAGGTTCTGAGGATTGTTCTACTTTCCAACAACGCTGTACTAAAGCTGCTTCTCCAGAGGATGAACTTGCAAAAATCAGAAGCCACATTGCCTTAGCCAAAGTGCTGTCAGTTACACCACACACTCCTTCCAATGGTAATTATATATTTTGTCAGAATATATATAGCTGAATACTCAGAGGTGCTTTCCACAGAGATTCTTAGCCACATATTAGAATAGAGTGGCAAGAGTTAATTGAAGATTAAAGTCCTCAATACATTTCAAAGATCCTAAATTCCTTATGCAACAAATAGCCTGAATCTATACTATTTCTTCTACAGGTGATCTTCACAACCTCTAACTAAACAAAGAGGCACTTGATTTCTCAGTTTCCTGGTCCCTACTATCTTTCAAGCCCTCCAATCAGATTTCCCTCCCTGATGCAAAGAACAAGCCAAACCCAAGAGAAAAATGAATACCACAATATATGTTGTTTGAAAATCAACCCATAAATAAGTTAAATAGTTGTGAACAGTAATAACTACATCATCAGAGCAATCTGATTTATCTTCAAAAAAAATAAAAAAAATAACCTTTTCATTCTTTATCTTCCAACCTCCAAAATTAAAAAACTGTTTGATTCAGTCCTCTGTTTAACCCAGTTTGCCAGCAAAACCATGTCAGATGAGTTGTGCAACTGTTGCACTAAAATGTACCAGAAAAATGCAACAAGACTTATAAGTCTGCAGAATGGAAAAAAAAAAAAAAAACAAGAAAAAAAATCAAACAATTCTTAGGAACCTTAGTGGTTTAACTGCTCCCTGAAGCAACCTTAATAACGTAACATGCTGTTAAAACAAATAAACAAAAATAACTCAAAAACCCCAACAAACAACAAAGCCACAATCTACAAGTAGTACTTCTGCATAAGAAAAGTCTTAAGTTTGAAACAATACTGGAGAGAAGAGTTACACACTGCACTGCAAGCTGTACATTTCACAGATGCCATGTTGACTAAAGAGGTGGGAATGATGCCTCTGCCAGCTAATATCTAATAATACTTTGCTTGGCCCCTGGATCATCTCCAAATCTCCCAACAGCACCTTCCGTCAACATCCAGATTCTGTTCATGAGCACCACATTGTGCTGCATCAATTACAATATTTTGAATTGACACTTCTCTGACTTTCAAAAGCTCATGATGGACTCTGTGCTAACTTCAGCTAGAAATGTGCCTCTCAACAATTGCTGACATTCCACAGCATCAGGTTCAATGAGAGCACAATGCTCTGGCTGTTGTACACTCTTTGCCTCTACTACTTATTAAAAAGTATTTCAACATACAGCATGTAAAAATCCAATCCTTGGCACAAATGACAAATCTGAAAATAAGCAAACGACAGCTAAGAGCAGTAGCTACCATCCCTAGATCGGATATTAAAAGAACAGATTGACGTAACCAAAGTTACACAATCAAAACCTAGTGAATTCTAGCACTGCTCACTTTCACATTTGAATTCTCTTACACATCCAGAGGAAAAAATTCCTTGGCCACTAGGAGCTGTGAACTCAGGAGGTTCTGTCAGAGTTGAAGTAAAAGGTTCATGTTTCCAGCTGAACCTGACAAAAACTGCCTCCCGTAGACCAGAGGGTTTGATGGGAGAAGCACAATCCATTCCTGACGGGCTTTCTCTTTCTGCTGGGAAGTTTTAAGCTACTGCAATTATAAGCAAATGGGGGATAAATTCCTCCTGGAAGTCAGCACCAGATTTGTGTAGTCAAATTCTGATCGGTTTTCCATCCTGTAGGACTGAGTAGAGTGAAAGAAATCTCTTCTGCAACAAGATCTCACTCACTTCATAAGGCATGGGAAAAACAGGTATTTTGGGCTACCTTCCAGACCTGCAGTATCCAAGTCCACCCAAATTCTTTTCTATTCTCTAACACAAACATTAGTACAGCTTTCAGAAAAACATGTCCAGTCTTAAAAAATGTAGCCATTTACAATTTTACTATACTGTAGGTCCTTACTGAGAAACACAAATTGCAGACTAGAACTTGCTCTCCACCTCGAGGAGAAAAAAACAAAAAACAAAAAACAAACCTGTATTTATTAAATTATAAAAATAAAATGAGTTTAAGAGAAAACACTCTTATCTCTTTAGGGTATAAAATCTTAATTATGAAAACATATTACACTTTGAACAAATGCTACATTTAAATCAAGAAATCTATTAACCTTTACTTCAGCAAGAGTTGGACCAGGAGAAGAAAAGAATGTAGGTCAGTTTTAAAAGAGAGCAAGAGATTGTTCATACATGCTTCAATTTTGCTGAAGATCATCCTCTTCAAGAAAAAGTACTACCATTTTGGCCTCACCACTCCAGCTCTTCACAATGAAAAAGATAATGTTTTGAAAAGAAACGTTTCAATTCCAGATACGGGTTAGTTTAGATGCAAAAAAGATCCCAAAAACCCCATACACAAATCAAAAAGCATCCAAAAAAACTGAAGAAATAACAAGACACATTCTCATCCAAGTACCACTGTCTCCTTAAGTCTAATAAAATTAACTCCAATCTTTGAGAAGAAAAAAAAACAACAAAAACCTGCTATACAGCATTTCAAGTAAACACAGTAATGGCACCATGCCATAGCTTGTAGTAATTACTTTCCAATAGAAGTTTCTGAACAAGACAGCTGGAAACTGCAGAATGAAACATATGCAAGGGTTCACAGAAGGTTTGGTTATGTGAATGGAAAATCCAGTAAATATGAAGAACCTTACAGACTATTTCAGCAGGAAATAAGCTGGAAAATGTCTATTACCAGATATTGCCATGTAAACCATGTGTAATCAAGGAAAGTGGTCAAAGTTCTTTCCACTGAAGCCTTCCAGTTTTACTGGAAGTCAAGAGCTCAAGTGCTGGACTAGGGAGATTAGACAAAGGTGAGCAGAAGGCATATTCCTATGCCTATATATATTTTTCATAATATATTCTGCTCCAATCCAAGTGCAAGGTAAATTACTCTGAACTCAAAAAACTAGCAAATGCATTTTAATGCTTACATGATCTCTACAATGAATTTGAAAGTCCACATAATTTTAGCTTTTTCACCACTGCCATAGTTAATACATGAGGCTGAAAAAGCAATGTTGCACAGCAAGAGCTCATTTCCACCAAGTGCTGATATTCCTAAAATGGACTTTCCTTAGGCTTGCAGACACCAAATAAAAATCATAGGTACACCGCTAATGTTTCAGAAACTTTGTGACAAGATAATTTCTTACTCTGGAGTATAATTGATACTTTCTTCAGTAACTAAACAAAAGTAATTGCAGTGATAAGTGCCTCAAGACAAACAGATATCGCAACCTTGACAGACCAAGTAAAAACATGTATTTTCTAAAAAGTATTAATAAAAATATGACACTGAAAGAGAAAAAAAAGTAAATAGAAAAAAGAAGCATTTTGCATGTATCTCATAGCTAAAGAGCAGTATTCCCCTACAGCACAGATAACATCCTAAGAAAATTAAATAATCTCAAATTCAAATTGGATATTCATAATCTCAAATTCAAATTAGAGTTAACTTTGGCTTCCATGGTGGACATAATAAAATCTGTGCTGGACACAGCAAAAGCAGACTGTTAACAGAAAAATACACAAATGCAACTCTGGAAGAATATTTAAGTTATTAACGAAGACATCAGGGAGACTGGTAGAAAAAGAAAAAAGTTTCTTCTCAGAGAAGAGGAGAACATGAAGGATTATTACCTTTGCAGAACTGGACAAGATGATATATCTGAGAGCAAAGTTGGAACACTTTACCATTAGATGTAAATATTTTGACGGAGGATTAGCAACAAGCACACAATTTTAAACTAATTGTGCAAAAGCCAGGTCACACACTTCTGGCACCTAAGCAAGATAAATATTAATTGTCTTAAAACGGCAGACAAGGACATGAATTCAACACATTTAGGCCATTACACAGAACAGCACACAACACACTTAGTGCATGATTCAGCTCTGGTTAAAATCTAGAGGAGGTTTGACATTAACATCAGCGAGAACAGAACCAGACTTATAAAAAACTTACATGGCCATATAGAGACCTCGCAGTCATGGACCAACAAATCATTTCACGGAATGTTTAACAAATGAAGAGTAGATTATTGTGCTAGACAATATACTAAAATCAATTAATTTGCATTTGATTTGCAGTATCATTTAAGCAATAGGTAAGAGAGCCAGGATTTTATTTGAAGCAGTCTTTGCAATAGAGGATTTGTTTTTAGGCTTCTGGCCAAAGAATGTATTTGTGCCATAAGTATTTTCTTCTAGACTTTTGTTAATAGAACAACCTTTAACAACCTGTTATACCAATCTGCCTGTTTTATGTATTTCTCTCATTTAAAAGATTTATTCCTTAGGCAAGGAAAATGAGATCCAGATAGAAATTTTGAAAGGAGTATTTTTTTTTGGCTGATTATTCTGTTTAAAGGTATACAGTGAGGCTACAAACCCATTTCACTCACAGAACTCCTTGTTTCCCTGCCCCTCCCAATAAAACAAATTACTAGGATACAACCAGTAATAGCAAACCATAACTTTTCAGTAGGAACTTACTACAACAAAGTGCGCTTCCCAAGCTCTAGATGTGGTTCCAATTGTCAAACTGTAATTCTGTAACAGACATAAATCATCATAAAAAAAAAACCTCACTCATCAACAGAAGTTACAGAGGTACACAAAGAAGTAGTTTTCTTAACACTGATAATCCTGCACAGTTCACCACCAGTTAAGCTCATTCCTTCACTGAATGTGTGTTCTGACCCATGTTAGTTTATTTTGTTAGTAAAACAGAAAGTGCAGCAAGGCCTTCCTGTGCAAACAGAAGTGCAAATGCCATGCAGAAGAAACAAATGTCCCCCCACCAAGTTCAGAAGGTTGAGCACCTCTTATACACCATATTAATTGGATTACATTACACAATTACAGCCTCAGAAAACTGATACAGTAACTCGCACCTAGAGGTTTTCCTAGGATCGGCAGAAAATACCTTTATGCAGAGGGACAGAGTGAACAACTCTGTAAGTCAGGCACAGGATGTTTGCAATGAGCTGATTTACAAAGTCTGAGGGACAGCCCCCCAAAACAAACTGGTTTTGAAGGAAAAAATATTGTCACTGATGTTGTTTTATCTTTACAGCTTGTCAAGAGAGAAATAGACTGTAGAACAGAAAGCAGAATAAAAAATAGGCATAAAATAGAAAGTATCTAATTCTGCTTCAGTAACAGATTTCTAGTATAAGGAAGGAAGAAATTCAGAAAATTCAGCTGCAATTGCAGCTGACATACAAATTATGAGATAGAATCTAACTGGAAATTTCAAAAGAGAAAACAGCAATACATTACTTCTGACATAATCAGAATAAAGTGATGCTTGTAACATTTTCAACAGATTGTCAACGTTGCAGCTTGATACACCTTTGAACTACATCCATTTAATTTTCAGTAGATTTAAAGACGTACTTTTTTGAGAATTCCAAAATCAGAAGGGAGGAAAAAAAAAATAAAATCTATTTTCAGTTGCTTGAAGTCAATAAACAAGTATAAGCATCTCAGTATTTTAAAATGCAGGTATAGTTTTTTGCTGAACTGAGCAAAACATCTCACATAGAACAAGATACCTCCATTCACCTTTAGGAACATGAAAATCTAAATCTCACTACCTAATTACTCATTTTTCACCTCCCACTCATGAAAAATGAAAGTGTTTCTTTTTGCATCTAAACTTAAATTACACTTTCTATGCAAAAGTGCTTTTTTTTAAATTTTTTTTTTAGAAAAGGCAACTATGCATCTCAAAAGGATGACAAAGCTCACCTGCAAGTTCTGACATCCCTCCCTCCTACACTCCATCCCTCTCCCTTTCTAGAAAAACTCTGTTGTTCAGTTGAAATTGAAGATTTTGGAGTCTTTCAGTTCAGTAAGATGAATCTTTCCAGAGGTGAAGCACACAAAGGAAAAGGAGAAAGAAAATGCAGACTAATCATACATCAAGACAAATGGTGTTCTGAATACATGTTGTAGAAATTCTTTTGAAAACTTCTGACGTCTTAGTACACTTTATGTGACAATTTTAAAACACTTATTTTCTTGTTCTGAAAAAGGAAAAAAAAGAACAAGATCTTGACCTTGTCCTTTGCCATACCAGGAGTAAAATTAAAAAGAGAAAATAAATAAGTCAGAAAGAAATTCCAAATTTAAAAGAACCCCTTCAAAAAAAAAAAAAAAAAAAACCAATCAAACATAACCTTCTATCAATTTGAATGAATACTTAAATTCACAACTACAGACAATAGCGAGTTCTACCACAGGCTTAGGTTGAAGCTGTGCCACCCTTAAAATCAGGAAAAGTATCAAACCCAACTGGAAGAGAAGGATCTCAGTGGCTCTGGCAAGACCAAGGAAAAGTGACAGGGGTTAAACAAAGTTTTGGACAGATCTTGAAACTCTGAAGAAAAGCAAGTTAAAATGAACCAGAAGATAGGGCACAGAACAAACACAGTACTCTTCCTGTACAAGTCACAAGAATCTGCTAGCAGATTCCAGAAATGGACTTGGAGGCATAACATTGCAATATTCTGAAGCTATCCAAAAATGTTATGTTTCTTCTACAGGATTTCAGGAACCTTTTCATATCAAAGAAAATTTACAAGATGTTTCTACAAGAGCCCTGGTCAGATCAAAACAGAGACCAGGCCTCCATCGATTCTTCTTTCATTGACATACCACCAGCAAAAGTAGTAACTCTTTAAATGCATAATTCATTACATGAGACACATTAGAAGTGATTAAAGACTAAATAATAAGGCTGACATAGCTGATCAGGCAGTCAGACCATCATGTAAAGACCTACTGAAAATCATCTTGGGGTATGAATCATTAATTCAGTCAACAACTACTGCATTTGAGTTTCTGGATTTACCTGTGCAGCTATCACCCTCCTGAAATTATTAATACTAGACTAGTGGTTTTTCTTTCGCTTTTCTGAAGGACCCACTACATAATTCCAAGACTACAATAAACCAGGCACACATGATGCAGGCAGCTGAGCCCAGCAGAGCCGGGTGGAGCTGGCGCGGCACAGTAAAACCCCAGCAAATTCAGGATGACACAGGATAAACCTTTACCTTCTGTCTTAGCTGGGGCAGAATAAAAAACACCAAAAACCACATGTACTTAACACAAGATTTTAAAATAAGATTAATCCAACTCTTAAGCAATGAAAAGCTATTAAATTACCTGTAACACTGGAAGAAAGAGATGGGGATAGGGAGAACCTTACTGAGTATTTCCCTGCATCACATGTTGTGAATTTTTTTACTTTTCTTTTGCGTGGAAAAGGGAATAGGCAGTCCATATCCCTGGTTTGTCTGCCATAAAGACTGTAAACACACATAATTATCTATGCATTAGCATTGCAAAATCCACTTTATATGGATGGGCAGAAAATAGACAAAAATATGAAGTCACGTGATTGTAGATTTGCCAAAAAAAAAATATGTGTCAATGTTAGGAGCACACAGAATTCTTGTGACCATTGCAGGGCTAGGGATTCTTACCTATCTGTACAGGTATTTAGGTTGCTTCTGTCACCATTGGAACAAAAAGCTTTTACAAAGACAGGTTAAGGATGAAGCCCATTTGTCTGTGGAGAGAGGTTTAATGATCTGGCTTGTGCTTAGCATGTTAGTTCTAACTAAATTATTCCATTTTACAACTAGGAAATAAACACACAGAAGGTGATGTTCAAATGTTTATCAACATGGCTACAGTCCTGACATACAATGAGGACCAGTTACCTGAGAATGGATCCCAAGATCCAGAGGTTTACTGAGTCTTATTGCAGATCTATCCAATTGCCTAGGCTTACTCTGAAAACTCTTCATATTCCATTCATTCCTTCACCTAAATTTATATACAAGGAGTTCCACTTGCCCATCACAGGAATGAAGATGTTCATACACCACGGGAAATTATCTGGCATATTCAGCAAAGGAAGATACATTCCTCTTTCTCGTTTTCCTTTTTCTGAAGCCAAAGAACACATCCCACACAAATCCCAGGTACTTGTTTTTTCCAGCTTTGCCTGGTTTAAAAGGAAGAAATATAGCTGTAAGAGACAGCCATTTCTGGCTTGGTTCCATTAATACAACTTCACATTCTGGCAATCCCCAGAAAAGCTCACAGACAGCCAATGCAAATTTTGTGTTGCTTCCTTTCATCATTCTTTTGAAGGAAGGATTTAAGCAGAGATATACTTCAAATTCAGAGTACTCACGGCTTTCACAGTAGAATTCCAGAGAGGTTTCCAGAGAGATAGAGAGATAGGACATGCCAGTGTTTGGCATTTGGTTCTGCCAGCTAATATCCTTCAGATATTATTTCCCAGAGTCAGGTAAAAGACAACCAGGTAATACAGGTCTGTTGTTATATAGCACTATTACTCAATCCTCTGGGAAGCTGCCTCACAAAACTCAATGATCTTGTCACTCCATCTCAGTGACAAAAAAACTTGTCCTGCACTAAGCTGTCATCCATGTCAAAAATTAACTGATCCACGCATCTTACGGAATGATACACTGTCGATTTTTGCCAAAGTCCCTCTGGGAAGTCTACTGAATGACTAGGAAACCTAATATACTTCACTTTTCTTCAAGCACATGACAGTTATAAGGAAGTCATTCATGACTATGATAACCATCCAAGTATACCACAACACTGAAGGACTGACATCATCTCTTTATTTAAAATTTTATGTAGTTTTAGTGTGAATCCTCTTATGAAAATATTAATATTACTTTAAGTCTATTAGAGCATTACATTTATAGAGAAATTGCAGCTGTCACATAAGTTAACACAGCTCGTGTTATGACACCTTACCTACCATATCTTTCCCCTTCCTAAAAAAAGGCATCTAGATAACACTTTGCTTTTATTAAGCAATTCTGAGAAGCTAAGAAAAGCTTCTACTAAATCACATGCATCAAAAACATTTGTTCCAACCTGTAGTAGCTGAGTAACATCACTGGGCTCGAGGAGCAGCAACACATTTGAAGACTTTAAACCCTTCACCTCACAAGTTGCACTGAACAAAAAGAAAATTTTTAAAAAAGAGAAAAATTTCTTTAATAACTGAATGCGTAACTAGATAATGAATCTCATGCTTAATAACGAGGGACTACAGTATAACACTACATTGCAGTAAAACCACATGGGTGCTCCTGCTAGTCTTTGCTGGGAAACTGGGGTGACCTCTCGTGATGGTGCAAGCAGTGCCCTTAAGATGCTCTACTTCTTACAAGGAGACCAAAGAAATACCACAGCTGTGCCTCTGATGGTCACAGGATATCACAGTAAGTTCCATATTGCTGTGGTTGCCTATAAAAAAGGCTTAAACTGTTACCAAAAACTAGTTCCGTTAGGCCCTTTCTCAGTTACTCAGATGTACCAGGAAGACTCAAAGACCCTCCATTTCCAGAGCAGTACAGACAACACAGCCAGACACGGCTCAGGTGCCATACACCTGAAAAACATAGCACAGGTCTTTTGCAGAATACAGACTGGAGACAGAAAATTATGCCAGGCTAGCCTTACTTTGCTACAGGGAAAAGTCCAGAGTATAAATGTGTCAGACACAGTTAGAAGTTAAAATTCTTTTTTTCACCCTGGTAAAATGTGGTCATTTTACATTTCAAAGGTTATTTATGCATTATTACCAAACAAAACAAATTTATGTCACTGAAGTTTTATTAGGAAGTATAGTAATATGTACACTTCTTGACTTTCCTTCTGTCATCCACACAAAGCTTTATTTCAGTCAGATCAGGAAATTTAAGCAAAAGCCTAGGTCTAATTCATAAAACAAAACCAGAACTAATGCAGATTTTCAACACGAATCAAAAATCAGAAGAAAAATACTTCTGTCTTTTCAGTTTAATTCACATACTTCCTGGGTTAAGTCCACTGTCAGTATTTGTCCACACAGCTTCCAGTCTTTTACCTTGATTCAGAGAAATACTTTAACAAATCCATATCCCTGCTAAAGAAAGACTGGTTTATTTTCTTGAGTTAGAATCATCCTGTGCATTTTCCACACAGTCATGTAAGAGGAAAAACCACCTTTAAAATATGCCTGTAATAATGTAGCACATAAATAGAGAAGTGCAAGTCAGACATAGCTCTCAAGCCCATTCTAAATCTTGGGTCAGAAATAAGTGGTATTCTCTCTTTTACGGTCTGTCCACATTTTAAGTTCCTACAATGGATTTTCCTCAGGTCTTCACAGTTCCAGAAATCAGGATGCATCAAGACATCTTCAGACTCTGAAATGCAGCTCTCTCTCTCAGAATATCAGTCAGCCAACTCACAGGGCTATCAAGAAACTTCCCTGGTGGACCACCTATTAGCTACAGAGTTTCCCAGCTGCCTCCTCACACATCAAATACAGACAATTTCCAGATGCAGAACATGGAACAAAACTGTACACGCACTAGACAATTGATTTCATCCACTAGTATAATGTTAAAGGTGCTATAAAATGTTGGGCAACCAATTTT
The DNA here is from genome assembly GCF_001522545.3 of Parus major. Taxonomy (NCBI): domain Eukaryota; kingdom Metazoa; phylum Chordata; class Aves; order Passeriformes; family Paridae; genus Parus; species Parus major. Next base: position 44,737,066 of record NC_031770.1, on the reverse strand, counting down.
GGAATCCAAAATATTATACATAAAAGGTTCACATGCAATCCCCAAAGAAGAACTGGACTGCATGTCCCAGCTAAAACCCTTTCACTACAAACAAGCTGTCCAGCTCAATTCCAAAATAGAATTTGAGATCATATTCAGTATCTGTACTGCAGTGCAGTGCCTTAGAGAGGAAGGTACAAATGCTGCAATCTCAGCCACGCCATCCCTCACATGAGCTGTTAAACAGTGGTCTCTTGTGCCAGTCCCTGGTGTATCTTTAAAAGCCACATACTGACAAGTACAAGAAACACTTTTTAAAATAAACAAAGGATATCCAAAGTGGGTTTCAGCATTCTTTCATTCTAAAATTGCTTCTAATAGCCAGTACTGCTTTTGAGCATTTTCTTCAGTGCATTCTGGCAATCATATGTTTGATGACTGCAGTTACCAGAATCTCACATTTTCTGATAAATCCCTTTAAAAGATAAGCAGCACATCAAAAGCATTGAGGGATTTAAAAAAAAAAAAAAAAAAAAAAAAAAAAAAAAAAAAAAAAAGAAAAAAAAAAAAAAAAAAAAAAAAAGAAAAGAAAAAAAAACAACTTTTCCATTTCACTGAGAGATTCACGTAATTCTTCTACTGTTTAGTTACTTAGCTTACAATAATCTCCAGGTCTGGCTTCTTCTGGTTCCTTTTGTGTCCCCTAATTCCACAGGATGGCAGGTAAGGATATGACTTTTAGTCAGATTTAAAGTGACACTCATTGGCTAAATGCTGCCATAATGAGGAATATCTGGAATAGAACAGACTCTGAAATCACAGAATTGCTGTCCTAGAAATGGGAATACACAACATTCTTCATTTCAAACTTCTCTGCCATAAACTTCATTCTTTTATCATCTCAGGTATAAAAACTGAGTAAATAAAATCTTTTGCATGTCAAACATGAATCCTTAGTAATGTTTAAATTTATTTCAAACTGCTCTCCCAGTGTTGCAAAGCACACTTATGCTTTCCACTGGCAGTCACACTCTGAACCATTAAACCCATGTAGAAAATAAAGCAGCACAGAACACGTTCATAGAAACAAGAGGTTCTTCTTTACTGCAAGCTAAAATTAGTTTTAAATTTTTTTTTTTAAAAAAAAAATTAAAAAGACATTAGAAGAGAGTGTAACATGAAACATTAGCATTCAAACCTTAAAAAAAAGAAAAAAGTAAAAAAAGAGATGGTCCTGGGGAACATGTGCTGCTCACAGTGATTATGCCTCTGATTCCTGACAGGCATGGTAGTCATCACTGTCTCAGAAGACAGTGAAAAAAACCATCACCCTGACAGCCCTACTTCAGTGTGTCCTGTTGGTGTCTCCTACCATAAACAGCTAAAAGCAGACCTGCCTCTAATTTAAGAAACTCCACAACTCCAGAAAACCGTACACAGCGGCATAAGGAACATCACAAGATCAAATAGCTGAATTACACATTTCTCATCACTTTTAGGTACATATTGCTCCTGAAAGTCAGGAAACCTTTAAAAATATAAGGGACAAATATAGGCAATGTATTTTTGAAACCTTGCAATTGGTTTTTATCCTCTCAGCAGCTTGCCACCCCACTTCTTGCAAAGGCCTTCCCGTATGAGGGTTCTGTGTCACAAAAAACAGTCCTTGTGCATGCATATTAAGGAAAAAGCCTATGCAGTTAGGGGAAAATATTCTCTGTTTACTCCTGGAACTTGGAATTATTTTCACTCTAATCAAATTACACAGCCTAATAAAAATAAAAACAAACAAATAAAAACCAGGCAATTTCCATATCAACGATGAATGTTTTAGACTCTTAATTGTAAAGACTAAACAGTGAAGTCTATTTTGCACATACCCTTGATCTTTTTAGCATTAAAAAACACCCCAAAGTCCTCTACAGTGAAGAGGCCTTCCCTGGACACACAACTAACAAACACACAGCAGGATACTTGTTCCCTTTCACCTCTCCTGCATGCTACATGTTAATTCCATGGGAGAAGTCAGGAGAATGAATGTCCAAGCCTAAAAATGGTCACACACAATAAAAGGTCATCTCCACCTGGAGCACTCAAAATCCATGTTTCCAGAGATGCAAGTAATTCACAGGACTACAAAAGAGTTGCTTGAGAAGAACTGAACAGCACAGAGCTGAGCTCCAGTCTGTCCAAAGTTGACCCAAACAAAGTAAACTCTGCTGCTTCCAGAAATACAGGGCATTAACAGGCTGTGTTCACATCTCAGAAGTGATGTATCAAAGTCAATCATTCCCAAAAAAAACAGATATCCATCCTAGCCGCAGAATGCCAGGAGAATAAAAAAAGAAAAAAAAAGAGCAAGAGGAATCACTGATTACAGGAAAGTGTGAAGAGGAGAGAAAAATCGAAATTTCCAATCAACACGTGGCAAAAATACAGACTCAATTTAGTAGCTTAATGCAAATAAAGGGCATTTTTAATTGAATAAAATCTCATGTACAATTTTAAACATCGAAAAAAAGTAGTGTTTACATTCCAGGGTAAACTCTAAAGATTTTAGGAAGTTTATTAGGTCCTACCAAAGAAGAAAATATGAAGAGCACTGTTTACATGTAGTAGGCCTACAGATGCCACCCTGAAAGTACTCAAAGCACAGAATGCTTTTTGCTTCCATACAGTGTTCTTTGAAAAGTTCTCGTTTATCTACAAAACATTTATGAATCCATCTGTCCCTAATTAGTATTTTAAAAATAAATAACTAAAAAGAAAAACTGCAGTAATTACCAGGGTAATATCAAATTTCCAGTGCTTTCTACCAGTGGCATTCAGAAAGTTACACACATATAATAGCTTTAGAGACCACTAATCCAAGCTTTCTAACAATAGAGAGGCGGAAGACGACATGAAAAAATATTCCTGAAAGCACTGACTTTTCCAAGTAATGCTCGTAACTTGGACAAAGTGGAAGGAGAAGAGTAAAAATCACTGCTTACATACCACTACAGATTATAGACTCAAAACTTCACATGAAACTGGTTCCTCAGGCCTTTTTGATTAAGCTCCATGACAAGCCTCCCAAAAGCCTCGGTTTACCATATTCAAGGTCATTTTACCACTGGTGCAACATTCTAAACATTTTTAAGTATTATCTAAGACCGGGTTTGCCAAATCTGTATTAAGCCTGACACACATTATCAGGAGTGCTGTTTTACATAACATGCTGCTGCTGTCAGGTGCTGGAGTTTAATATTACTGTAGATGTGCTGAGCTGTATTAGCATGCTCAATGCTTCTCCTTCCCTATTAAGCATTCAGATAACATGAACTAGGCTTATCACTCAAGCCTGCAGTAAGGCTGCCACTGTACAAGTCTTCCAAAAATCTCTGCCAGTGAGAAGTACTAACAAAAAAGATTCTCATAAATTGAGATGACTATTGATCTTTCACAGAAGTATTTTCTCTGTTTTGTCTTTAGGTGTTAGGCAGCACTACAATACAAGTCACATAACCCTGACAGGAAAAAAAAAAGTTGCCGATCTTCATGCCAATGTTGCGTAACAGCTGTATTTTCTGTAAAAGCAGATTTTCCAACAATCCTCAAATAAACAACAAAAAAATTAATAATAAGGCATACATCTATTATTGCATGGTTTCTGACAGAAACAGAAGACAACTGAGAGCCAGGATTCTTAATGCTGCAAACAGCATCTGAATATGTTTCACATACACTATGCTGCTCTCCTTCCACCCCTTTTTAGATGCATTTTCTTACAAGCCATTGGACGTGAACGTTTTCTAAATCAGACTGTACTACATAAAAGAGAAGTTAAGCTTTATCCTGCAGTCTCAGTGTTTCCAGCTCTACTTAACAAATGTCTCAGCAATTTTTGCCCAAACTGTGGCACGGTTTGTACACACCACCATTCTAGATGCAGATGACTGTCTGCAAAACTTGCTAGGATTGTGCATATCAACGGCACTTGGGAGATGAAAAAGATAAATAAAAGCACTGCTTGAACAAACATAATCCAGATAAGCATTAGATGCAGCGGTCCCGATGTATTAATTAAACGGAAGGAAGAAGCGCTCTAGCGCCTTAACATGCTCTGGACCGAAGTAACGAAAGGATGCGCACGCCAGAAAAAGCCGTAGTAGTCTGTGCCCAGCGAGGAGAACGCCTACAAGTTAGCGGGAATCTCCGTGGGGAGGGGACAGGGTGAGAGAGGTGCTTTTTTATCTCCCCGAGCCTATTTTTGCGAAGGGAGTGTGATTGCAGCTTTCGCGCTGGGGACGGCCGCTCGGTTAGTCTCTGCAGTAGGCGCACACATCGCGGCCGGGAAAGCAGCGCGGAAAGGAGCTGCTGGAGAAGAACTGCTGGAGAGGAGCTGCTGGGGAGGTGCCGCTCGCCCCCGCCCGCCTGCGCGGGCTGCCCCCGCCCGCCCCTCCCGCTCATCCCAGCGGAGCGGGCCGCCCATCGCCCCCCGCCCGGCCCCGGGCCGCACGCTGCCAGGTGGTGCCGGGGCTCCGGAGCCCGTTCCGAGCTGCCCCCGCCCGGCTCCCACCCCGGCAGCTCCGGGCGTCGCCCCCGCAGCCCCCAGCCCGTCCCGCCGCCCCGCCACGGCGCGGAGGTGAGGGAGGCAGGCGCGGCGCTTACAGTTCGCAGGAACTGGATCTCGTCCTCGCCCTCGCCCCCCTCGGCCATGGCTCCCCCTTGTCTCTCCTTCTGTCCGGCGCTGCTGCCGGTGCCCGGGCGGACGGCGGCAGGAGCTTCGCGGCCGCGCCGCACCGGGCCGGGGCAAGTGCGAGAGCGGCGGAGCCGGCGGCCCCAGCCCGGCCCCGGCTGCGAGCGGGGTGCGGGTGCCCGAGCGCCTGCAGCAGGTTGACAGCGCTGCCCGGCTGGCTGTGCCTGCCGCGGGGAGGGGGATGCGATTAACCGGGGGAGGAGGGGAGGCGGAGCTCCCGGCCCCCCCGCCGCTGCAGGTGATCCGCAGCCCGCTCCCTCCGCACTCCAAAGGCGCCGCCCAGCGCCCCTTGCCGGAGCTCCGCGCAGAGGCGGCTGCTGCTCGGCTCGGCTCGGCTCGGCTCGGCTCGGCTCGGCTCGGCTCGGCTCGGGGCCGCGCCCGGGGCCCTGCCTGACCCGCCCGGGGCCTTGCCCGACCCGCCGCTGCCTCCGCTCCTGCGGGAGGCTCCGGGAAGGCCGGGCGGGCGGTGCCTGCCTGGGCACGGCTGTCCCGCAGGAGTTAGGCGTGATGTGCTGCATTGAGAGGTGCCTCAGGAGAGGGAGAATTAAACGGCTCTGAGCCGGTTATTTGGTCAGCCGACCGTACTGTCGGGGGAAAGAGATGGAAGGTACAACACGGCTTCGCCGGGTGTTGTACTTGAACCATCGTGTGAGTTTAACTCGGCGTGAATCTTAGTAAGGCTTTAAAATACCATTTCCTTGAAGGATAGCTACCATGCGTTCTTCATAGGGTGAAGTCAAGGGTTGCCACGGAATAGCTCATCTTTCATGAGCATTCCTGCAGATCGTACCTTCACAATGACACCTGTGTCCATCAGGGAGGATGCTTGGCCTCCAGAAAGAAGTGTGGCAAGCCAGAGAGCCACCCGACTCCGAACAGCAGCAGCACTCTGAAACAAGTGTATGGCAGAAAGCCTCTGTTCATGCAATGCAATAGTCCTGAGGGGAACATAACAGGGTATCTCAGGTGAGAGTAAAATTAACACTGGATCATTGATAGAGTGAAATATGTGCGAGATGTGTAACTACAGAAGGCTTCTGAAGGACCAAAACTGGTAAACATAATGAAATCATAACTATTTCGGTAAACAGACTGTGTGGCTACCATAGCAAAATACATGGAAAGTGTTTCTAGAGCAGCTCTACTCATAATCTGTAACTTTATGCTCAAGGACATAATGAAAAAGTGTGGCACTGTGAGATTTTATCATCACTTCCAGCAGTGGAAAACCTGTTTGTCTGACAGACTGGAAGCTGCAAGAGAAGTCATGACCCATAAGACCTCTAGAGCAACCAATGTATGAGTGTTTAACACAGAGGTTCTGAAGATGAACTCCAGAGTTATGACAACTTAAGCATTTCCTCTATAATTTCCAGGTTTCAGTTACTACTGACTTCAAGTGACTTTTACCTCTCAAGCTTACTACTGACTGAAAATATTCTTTTTTCTAAGACTGATAAAATAAAGACTTTTGATAGTGTTCATTCATATTTCATTCAAACCTCTTAAGTATCTTTTCTTCAATTTTTTTAGACTGAAAGGTATTTCTTGGAATAGATCCCAATTATGAAGAAAATTCTTGAATTTGGATAAGTTTAAAAAGTTAGGTTTCACCAAAAGGCACTGAACAAATAACTTTTATCATACTATCCTATCCCTTTCTCCTGCTTAGCACACAAGTCAGTTCCAGCACAACTATCTGTGAATGTGTTTCATATGGTTATAAATCTCAGTTCACCTGGTCCAAGGTCTGGATCGTAGAACATCCAGGGTACTTTCCATAAGACTATGAAGATGAGTATCAGATTAGATGCCTTTTTTGTTTGCTGCATGAAAAACAAGGACATTACAGAGAAAGGAAAGAAAAAAAAACACCTATATATAGTTCACTATAACATCAGTGCCCGAAACATTTTGTACAGTTTTCAGTACATTATGACATCATGGAAGTCGTTCCAAGAACAGTGGAACTGATCAAACCTGGTTTCTTAAAATTTGGAGCTCATAATTAGATTCCTTGGTGTTTATGAAGAAAAAAAGCTCCATCTGAAGCTTTCTCCATGCTAGGGCAGTAATATTCCTCTAACACACAGCTTTGTTGATGTCTAATATGAGTGAAATGTATAAGCTGCAGTTGTTCAGACACCAAAGAGTCTTATCTGCTATCTTCTTTACCTGTGCATCTGTTCTAATGAAATGGCTAGGAGCATGTATGATACTATTAACCTTCTGTTAAATTGTTGGAATTTTCCACTTAGTTCAAAAAATATTATGCAGTAACAGAGACACATGCACCACATCTGGCCACATCAGATAATTTGCTTAGGAAGCAAAGTTAAAAAGTAGTAAAGATTCTTCCAGAAACTTTCTGAACAGGGTGATAAAGGCCTAATGTAGATGGAAAGTTCTTGTTAAATTATTCATCAAGGACAAACATTCATATGTACAGTACACATAGAATATTATATGTACACATGTGCAAAACACAAATATAGTTCCAGCATTTTAGCTGATGTGAGGTTTTAATCAGCAGTTATGGTTAACTGCACTGAATAATTGAAAGCAACTGGTTGGTTAAAACAATGGAAAATAATGGTCAAAAATGGAAATAACATGATTCTTTCTATCATAACAACGTAAAATTCACAGAATTATTTATTGGATGAACTAGTGGGAAAAATAAAGGAATAAACATCCTCCATGTCTGATATTTACAGGTGTAATTCAGAAGAATTGCATATCTTGTGTTGGTGTGGAAAAAGAAGGCTCCCTGTTCCAGGACTGCCAGCCCCAAGGTTTAAGATGCCAGTCAACCCCATAGCAATTCACTTTGTGTCCCCCACTGTTATTTTATAATTTTCAATCTATATTACATCTCATCAAGCCCACTGTTTTCCACAAGTCTGAAGATTTTTATCACCAACAACTGTCCTTTCCATAGGAAAAATGCAGAAAAAAAGTTTCTACTTTTGCCAAAACAATCCTGTACTGGTTTGTGAATTTAAAGTTTCTAACACAACGTCTGAAGCTTAACAAAAAGTTTTCACAAGAAACCTGTCATTTTCTTCCAACTCTGGTTTATGTTTTATTAGCCATCTAGTTGTATTTTTGACATGCATGTACTATGTCTGCTTCATTTTTGCCTGATCTAGAGTCAGCCTGTCAAATTTTTGGTCCAGTTCTCCCACTTAATACGACATGCTACTTACTGAAGACCTTTTGTGGTCCTGTTCTTGTTTTATGTTCTTAATTTCTCACTTGAAATCTGCCCATGTCCGTGCCTGTTTGTAATTGTCACTACGACAAATATTTATGCATTTTGCATTTGCACAGCAAGGGCTTCTTGCTCCTGCAAGCCTGGATTACCAAGGCAGCAGTGCTGTGAAGATCCATAATATGCCCTCAGCAATTTTCACAGCAAAACCCAGGGTTTGTTGTGTGATGCAGAGACACTACAGCAGCACCAGCATGACAGCGCTTCTGAGGTATCACAGCAGGATTTGGAACATAAATTGACACTATTATAAGGATTTTAGCACTTTCATAAATTTTAATCACCTAAATTAAGTATTAGAAGATTCATAGGTAATTTTGTGTGCACACACTCAAAGTAATATTCTATGTGAAACAAACAATATTTGCTGTTTGTAATAATAACAAGTATTGTGAACATTCCGTATTCAGTAACATGAAGCGAACTCCCAGGTGCTCCTTTGTTTTTTACAGCAGCATATACTACCACACTATTTTTCTTCTTGGAAGCACAGAGTAAGATAATGCCAATAGGAATTAAACAGAGTAGATACTATCCTTTCTTCCTGGTGCTGCTCTTTCTTACAGCATGTCAGACTTTTCAGCCAAATATCAACCTTGCAAACATGTTATTCCAAATGCTGTAAAACTAGAAAGATTGCATCTCCTATCACATGTCATAAATCAACACCCTGTGGTCAATGAAATTGAGTCAATGTAAAATCTATGCTGGTTTAGGTCCCAAATGTGACTTGGAAAGAAGAAAATTAGTAGACCAAATTCCACATAGAATGTAAAAAATTTTATTGCAGATTAGCAGAGTTTAAGTGAGAGTAATTATGTCTAAAACCATGTACTTATATGCTTGCCAGGTCACCCTGGAGTTCAATAATATACTGCATTTTCTTCAATTACTGTTTTTCCTGAAAGAATAAAATATAGTATAAGAGTTAATAACATGTCTGTCATTAGGTACATGTTTTGTACTCCACATATAGGCTGCATGCAAGAATTTACACAGGGATACAGTGTTATAATTAAATTTAGACAGACAAGCTTTTACTTTAATATAAACTTCTGTTCTTCAGGCTCATGTCTGTGTATTCTGGAACACGGCTGTGCCAAAGTCTGGAAATGATACTTCTCACCTAAGAACAAGAAACCATCACTGTCTGAAGCTTCCTTCCTGACAAAGCTCAAAGCTTTTAATTTCTCTTTTCATTATTTGATTGGGGGGGGGGGGATTATTAACACTAAGTAGGAGCTGTAGATCTTGTGGCTTATATTTTGGGGAAAAATAGTTGGCTTGTGTTTTCATGTTCCTGTAGCTTTTGAGTTTTTATTGCTCTTCTAATCTTTTTCTAATGTACTCACTGACAAATTCACTGGAAGCTGTGGGGAAGCACAAACCCAGAAGAAATGGTTTTTTGAAGGTGGTGTTTTTTTCCCTTTTGGTTGTTTTGGGAGGCAATAACATATTAAGTTTCTAAATAATGTTGGTTTACATTAAAAGAGCACATTAAGTAGCATCCTTACCATAGAATTTCCTGGTTTTCTCAGTCTTGTAACAGGTTATGTCATTATGTAACTATTTGCATGCACTGTACAACTATAATGTATAGAAAGGTATATCCATCTCCCTCTTTTATGGATACATGGAGATGTTTCTGGTGCCTTCTTCAGCTTGCATTCTTCAACTGAAATACCATCAGTTTTTAGCCAGTGAAAAGGAATCAATAGGAAGGTAATTCTAATTTTGTTAATAATTTATGTTAACCATATGTCAGTCTGAAAAATCAATGCTTTTGCAAATAGTTGGAGAAATCAGCTCTTCAAGGTTTTTCAAAATCTTTTAAAGTAAGATTCTAGATACTCCATGTTCCTGATTTATTCTGAATGAGTTAATATCTGAGGACTTAAATTGCTCCCTGGAACAAAGACAGGGAAAGCCTTCCTTCTTATTAATGTGCAGCAATCCACTGCTGTATAATTGTATATATATATATATATATATATATATATATATATACTGTATAATTTTCCAATAAATTTATAAAACCAGAAAAAATTCATCCCCTGTCCCTACCACGACAATCTTTGCTGTGAAGTTCAGTTCTGTAACTTGAGTAATGTGAATAATTTATAAGATATTTGTCTACATTAAAAAAAAAAAAACAACCTTTTTTGAGAAGGCATAATCACACTTTCATTTTTTTAAAAAAAATGAAATTTCAGCAATACAGCAGAGTTGCATTTTTTCTAAAGAAATAAAGAATATTTTTTCCTTGGCTGCCGAGACAACCAACTGCAGGTGGGGCAAGGATGAAGGTAGACAGCACAAACACTAGGAACAAGGAACAACATGAAATTTCTGCTAGGATGCATTACAGGTTACTAGCTACCTGTCTGATGCATTAATCAGATACTAGTTACCAAATGTCAAAGTTTTTGGCAGGTTCTGGAGAAGCAACTAATTGTTTTGTCTCTAGAGACAATAAAAAGAATATTTTTCCATGGGGAAATATTTCCATTACTTAAAATGATCATTAATTAGTGATAAAAGAATTTTATAATGCAAAACTCAGTTAGACTGACCATTCTTCAACTAGGTATCCTTTATGCCAACAGGTGAAATGTATTTTTCTCATAAATATTATGTGAGGTGATGATGTGGTAGCCTGGAGAAGCTTCCAGGATAAAAGGGGGGGGGTGGTAAAAGGAAACAAAGAAAGAGAAAGGGAAAACTTTCAAGGTCTTCCAATCACAAATATTGAACCTGTGTACCACAACATAATATCTTAATTTTTACCTTCTGCCTGCCTTTGTAGTACACTTCTCCAACTGTATCATAACATAATGCCCAAGATTTGAATATTCACACAAGACACAAAAACATCCAGCACTTAAAACTGGAGCTGGTCATAATGCAAACTTCTTATTTGAGTTGTGATTATGACAAGTGCAGGACTACAACTGTTACTAGGCAAACTGTTCACTGTGAACAAATGATTGGAAACACAGAGTATGCTGAGTTGGAAGGATCATCCAAGTCCAACTCCTGCCCTGCACAGGACACCCCAAGAGTCACACCCTGGGCCTTTGTCCAAACACTGCTTGAACTCTGTCAGGCTGATGCTATGACCACTTCTCTGGGGAGCCTGCTACAGTACCCAACCACCCTCTGGATGAAGAACCCAATTTAGCTATTTTTTGAGTCAAAAATTGTGTGCTAAGTCATTCCCTAATATATTAGTTATTCAGCATTGTTAACAAAACATAGGGCCAGAATTTCCAGAGGTATACACTTGGGTTCTGCCTTAGAATACTTCTCACAGCTTCTGTGATGTCTGTGGTGTCACATAAGTGACAGAATATTGTTTCTGCTGCCTCACTGTGTGACAGAGTCAGAAGGATAAGCATTACATACCGTACATAAGCACAAATAACCCTGTGCACATGCCACTGCAGATAACTGAGGAAAAAAATAGATGTTCCCCACATACTCCTCAGTAAAATCTGTAACAAGGGTACTTTTTCCCACCATTATTTCACAGGCCAGCATAAACACAGGCCCCCAGTGTTCACAGTTATTTATTAATTTCTTGAATGTAGGATAATTACACAGGTTAAATTGTTTTTCTTTATAATTATTATGAGTTTATGCCAACCTTCCTCTAAGTTATTTTAGTGTACCCTACATGAGCTATTCTGTCTGGAAAGGCATGCACGAGCTATAATTTCCTTTTGACATGAAAAGCCACAAATCTAAACATCATTGCGCTATTGCTGAGGAAAAAATGTTTGGCTCTTAACTCAAGATTAGTCTCTGTAGCCATTAAGAAGTGAAAGCTCCATGGAGGTAACAGAACCAAAACCACTGAGATTACATTCCAGTCACAACAAGCACTTAACTGTTGTAGATAAGGTATCTGGGAAATGATATATAGTAAATAACCAACATTCACTTGTCCGTTTCACTAATATGAGAGAAAATGGTCATTAACACAATTGTAAAGCAGAAACAAATAGATTAATTTATTTAAAAACAATAGTTATTATAAAGGAGTAGCAGAATTCCTGAATTGGAGTCTTATATCATACTGCAGGAATAAATTAAGACATTAGCAGTACTTACGGCGTTCTTGCTAGAGCACAAGACCTGTATTTGCTATGGTTCAGTTACTTCTATAATTAAAAAGAAAACTGTTTTCTGAAGTGAGGAAACTATCTTACATAAATATTTAGTTTAGGTACCCTAGTATCGCATCCCACAGCACTAATGAAATTCCTCATCTCTAGAAACTGGAAACACCATCTGTTTGTGACTGTTCACTGAACAAAATAATGCATCTAAAAAAAATCGAAATAAAAATGTATAGAGTATAATGTGCTGAATTCTGAAAAGGAAGGATTTGGGGGTTTATGTTGTTATTTTAAAGACAGATACAGTTTGCTATGTTGAACTGGACCTAAAATCTGTGAGAGCTATTTTCTAGTCAGCTTCTGTGGCAAGAAAGAAACTGATGCATATGGAAACTGTCTAGTTCTTCCCTCATTTTCTGTCACAAATTTTTGTTCTTGGTTGAATATCTGTTTAATAATCTTTTGTAGAGTTGCTTTTTTAATGAGTTTTCCTATTGTGTACAAAATTCTAAGTTAATCTTACTTAAAACACAATTACTCTTGTTGGGTCCAAAAATACACAAATCATTGACTGTTTCAAAAATAATTTCTACCTTTTGATTAGATCATTTTGTACCATCACTAAAATCTTAGATGTGACTACTCGGCATTTGGTAGAACTGCTCACATAATTTTCAGGAATACTACTTCCATCCAGACTTTATTCATCCTGCTCAGTTCTCCCTCCCAGTTCATGGATTCTGCTGTACTTCTTGTAGCTCAGATTCCATAGGGAAAGTTCCATTACATTTCCCAGAACATGGCATTTAAAAAAACAACTCTATCATCTTTGTCAGTTGCATGGGTATCTCACCAGGCGACCCATGAAAACAAGCTGAAATGTTTCCTTTTTGCATCATCTCAAATCCTGAACTAAGGTGCTTCTGCTCTCCAGACACCAGAGACTAATTTTGTAGTCACTGAAAGACAATATTAGGTATTTTCCATCTTTATTATTGACTTTCTCTCTTTGATCTCAATAGTATGTAATATTAATATTATAATATCAGTCACAGAACTGTAGTATCTTTCTTTTCACTCATTTTAGTGCACAGCTCTTTTTCAATAAACACTGTGCAGCCTGTTAAGTATGTTTATTTGACACTGCATTGTGTGCCTTATGATACAGCAAAATAATCACCTAAAAACTGTATCCATGAAGTAACGATTGAAAAGTGGTGTTAGTGAGTCTCTCCGAGCAGTAAGATTTTACTTCATTAAAAGCAAGAGAATCACTCTTACTCCACTTAGATGATCCACCTAAGATCATCTTCTCTTTGAGGTTACTGAGGCCATTTCAATAGCTTTGGAGATTTTATAACTCTAGTTCAGCTGGGCTAAGCTCCTGGTAATCACAGTGTGAAAAGGGCAGCTCAGGGCAGGATGATTTGGTCTGAGTAAAGTGAGTGTTCTCACACCAAGGGATGACGGAAGCATCATCCAGTTCCAACATTTCTAACAGAACAGCATATCCCTCATCAAGGAAGGGAAACTGTACTGCAGTGTCACCCACCTAGAAATTAGAGAAATCCATAAATATACAGATATTTATAAACCATATGTAAATAAATTTCCACGCATCATTTCAAGGCAGATATGATTTCAGTCGAAAAACGCAGCTTTACATTAAAGCAGAACCCCCAGGCTTTTCTGCATATCATAAATGGGGATTTTAATTGTCCAATTAACATTTTCTTTTTTAGCAATACATCATGATTTCCAGCATTAACAGTAGCACTGCAGCTCAGGTTTCTCTGACAACTCTGCCTAATCTGTGTATTACATGTTTTTTTAAAGGCTTGGTTCCATGCTTGCCTCTTAACTTATATAGTCACCAGCAAAAAAGTGGGTGTAAAGCTCTCCCACAAGAGACTGATAACATTTTACACACATATTATCCAGATGTATATCACTACAAAGCAGCAGAGAATAAGGATTTTATGTTTTGGAATAATATTGGTAGATTTTGATCTTACTGTTACAGGAAACTATTAGAAGGAGCTCATAAACAATTAACAATGGGACACTCACGTTTCTGCTGATTTAGCAGAAGGCAACAATTTGCTGGTGATTCACTGCTTGTCTCCTAACCAAAACACATAATTTGCTAATCCATTTCAGTCCCTGCCTAGTGATCCTAAAGGATAATGTTAACATTCTTCACCTGTCTCAGCACACAGAATAGGTATAATGAGACCGTACATATACACACACAGATAAGACTGTAGGCATACCCATCAGCGTTAAGTGAGAATGGAGCTCTCAGAGTAAATAAAGCAGCACCAACTGCAACATCCATTCTGAATTAGACTTTAAGAGTGACAGAGCTAAGACTGCTTTTCTCCTGTTGCAGAAATATGCTTTTATTACTGGTCGAGGAGACAGGCTTCTGTTTAGGTCATGTAGCAGTTCTTTCCTACTGACAGCTGAACTTATTTTAATTAAATCCGAGTAAGACCATAAGGGAGGGAAGTGTTTTAACAATTTTTGTCCAAATCAAGTGATAGTAGCCTAAGGATCAGTATTTTCTGCAGTGATGTTACTACTGCTTACAGTCCCTCCACCCCACCTTGTATGATCAGTAGCTGGTTTTTGGGTTCTTCAGCTGTGTTTTGATGTCATTGCCTACAGGGAAAAGAACTGTGACTTTTGCACTTTTGACCTGCTCTCAGAGTTCATAAATATAATTTTTCATAGACAAACATTCAAATGAAACATTAGTCCTGGCCAAGGAAAAAGGAGGGCATTTAATGAGTCTTGACATAAAGTTTTGTCATTCAAATAGTCACACTGGTAGTTTCTCTCTCATTATGATTCCTTATTGTCCTTTCAATGTTATTTTTGCAAGATATCACAGTTCTGTTTCAATTGCAGGTTGCCACAGTCCCTGAAGCTCATTATCCTTCACTACTGGTGAAAGAAAGAAACAACCTAAGAGCGAAATATGTACTGGATTTCAAGGAGGTAGTGATATTTCTACTCATTTCTTTTTCTTTGTGGCGCTTTCTTAGCCACCCCTTCTGAGCTCTGCCCATTCCAGGTGCAAGTGGAGCTGAAAAATAATGTTTAGTCCACTTGAAATGTTCTTAACTAGGAAAAAAAAACCCATAATAAAACACATTAAGCACAACAGTGAAGGATTTTACATTGCCTTTTCCCATAGTCTTTAGGTTTTTATAAAGGAAATTTTTACTTTGTGTGAAAGAGAGCACCAAAGTTACAGTTAGTTGAAATCAGGACTACTAAATTAGTACTACCTTCTAGCAAACCTGACCCACACAGCAAAGGGGAGAAAAGCATGGGAATTAGAAGGGAAAAATAACTTCTATTTCAACTCACTTGCACTTGGAAAAAGACAGACCCAGCACATGGTCTTATCAGCCACTCCAAAACCTGGCAAACTCCAAGCAGCCTCTGATGACTACAATGCTGCTTTTAGCTGCCCTTTTAGTCATGGGTGCACAGCAGGGAAATGAGACATGCCACAGCCTTAATCAGCTAAGTCACACCTCCTAGGAAAACACCCACACACAAAGGTCACAAAAAGACCTCTAAGAGGAGGGTAGAAAAGAAAATGAGATAGGAGGTGATGGTGAAACCCAGCTGCTGTACATTATATAGGTTCCATTTGGTGTCATGGATTTAGCTTAACTCAGGGCAATGATAACACCCTTTAGTCTCTCCTCAGTGGAGGTGGGCAGAAGATCTGTCAAGATTAGATGACAACTGTCCATCAGCCTCATCTGTCCCTTCATTTCAATAGTTGTAGGCTCAGACAACCAATGGCATGGGGAAAGATGGTGGATTTGCTACAACGTTTAATTATTTTAGAAAATTCAGTCACTGATGTATTTTGGTTTGTTTCTACACAATGGAATATTTTACGTATTTTGCTCCCTATTATTAAAAAGAAGACAAAAGACTTAATCAGACATGGCAAAAGGAAGCAGATCATTGGAATTGTACTACAGGAAACATTTCAGCACAAGCTGAGATAACCATGTCATTTCCTTAAACCCTGCAACACTCAGTAACTGCATTTTTCAAAGTACAAAAAGCCTATTTTTCTCAGTTTTCATAGATTATCAGGTTTGCCCTTGAGCATACAAAAGTCACTAGTTTAAAGTCCAATTGGATTTTCCTTTGATTTGTTCTTGATCCCACAGAATCTTGACATAATAAAGATTAGATCTAGAGATAATAAAGATTTTCAGCCCTCCCAGTATTATTGCCAGTTGCAGTTTCCTTAGCACTTTGCTGAGATATATTTGTATCTATCAGCTTTCTTCAGGATATTACTTCATGTCACAAAAACCGTACTGCAAATTTTAAAAATTAGCCATCAATCCAAAATTATCTTTATTAATTTTTTGCTATTAGTTTTTCTTAGTATGCTAAAAAAATCCTTTTAAGCAGAGATAATTTAGGATGTTATTACTAAGGGTTCTGTAGAATGCATATTAGAATTTTGTTTGCATACACAGGGCCTGTTCCTACAACTCTTGCTCTTCTTGGTGACTTTGTTATGATAAAACTGCAAAGATGAGACTTTTTTAATGTAACTAATCAAAAGATATGTGAACAAGGTTTTGACTCACATGCAACTGAAAGTATACCAGGATCAATTCATGTGCAGAAACAATAGCCCAGCAATTGAACATATGTCAAGGATAGACAAGTCATTTGACTTTAAAAAACTATAGAAATACATGAATCCCATCTTTTTGATCAGAATATAAATCACACAAACTACATACTCCTGAAAAAGCCCTCTCTCACTGCATTTCGTGGAATACATCCAATCCAGATTTCTCAGGGAGCCTGTGCTCCCATCTGTGGTGACATTAGCAGCGAAAAAATCTCTTCATATGCTTGCTACCCATTTTGTAAAGTGAAACAGAAGTCACTCCATGATGAAAGGCAGTACGACAGCCACAAGCAGGTATGGAGCAGCAGGTTACATCTGTGGGATGAAGGGCTGTGCTCTGTGGGAAAATGAAGCAAGGGGGCTTGCTCTGGGCTGCTTAGAACTTCACTGAGCAGGAGGAGCACCACACCTGCCAGGTCTGTGTCTCCTGGTGAGCTCAGTGTGGCTGCAGGAAGTTCCTGCAGGTGCTTTCACAGAAATCCTTTCTACAGAGAAATCTACAGTGACAAGGAAAGCAGTTCTAGCCCTGGATATTCAGTACTGGGATTTGTTTTCACATGCCATCCCAAATATATGCTTCCTGGACAGCAAAATTTTGTTACAGGTAATTTAATTGCACATTCAGTGTAAGTTGGAAGTACATAAATACACAGGACTGGTACAGAACCATTGCCACTGAAGACAACCAATACCATAAGGGAAATATCTGGTACAGGAGCATCCATGAGAACAATGTTGCATAAACACACTTAATCCCATTATAACAAACAAGGCTTTCATCACAACATGAGAATTTCAAATTCTGCACTGTCATGGGAGGAAGACCAAGAGACCCAAGAGGATATCAGCAATGCATTACTGATCAAATATCAACTTATAAAACAGTTTATATAGGTGATGTAATTATGTAATGCTTAACAACCAGGCCAGAAGGAAGTTCCTTGCCCCAACAAACTCTAAGGATTGTTCTTAGTGTGTGCATCATAGGAAGCAAGAGTAGAGCCTGATGCTTAGAGTAGTTTTTGAAGTAAAAGATATTTGACAGCGGGAAAGCGGGAAACCGTGACTCGTTTGACCATGGAGCTGTACATCATGTGCCAGAGGAGGAGCAGTAGGGCCAGAGAGACATCAGAACAATGGGAGAGATAAAAGCACATAAGAGAAGGTTTGATCATTTCAAAGGGTGAGGAAATCACAGAAGCTCAGATCTGAATACATATTTTGCTTGCTGGATGAGTTTCATTGTACAGATGGTTACTATTTCATCTCAAAGTAAAGGCCATTACACTGTATGTGCTGGCTTCTGCTCAACAAATACATTCTTGTTTCTTTCCTACCCCCATGAATTTCACATTTTTCTTTAATCTGAATTTTAAAGACACTGGAGCTTAGACAGTCCCAGCCACAGACAGAAAAGCTGGAGCTGAAATGTAGCTCCAAGCTGTTCTCTGGTCCTCCTCTAACCAGGGAGAGCTCTGGCTAAGTATAGAGTTATAAAAATTTCTTCTAGGTGACCAGAAGGCTTGTATATTTGTGTACCTCCTGACTGATAATCTTCTCCAGACACTCATGCATACAGGTATTTAGGGATGGCAGTAGACATAAAACTGAAGAGCTGAAATCTAAAAGTCTGCTATGCAACTGGCAGTGTTTCCTTCTCTCTCTGGTCTTTTCTTTACCTGTCAGTGTTACATAAAACAACCTTACAGGTTTGATTCCCTTTAGTTGTCAGCTGTAGTGGATATTTTTCGTACAGAACTTTCAACACTATCTTGAAACAGTGTTAAGGTTGAAACTGGCTAAGGACAGCCAGTGACATGGATTTTTCTAAACAATAGACATACTGAAACAGTTAATCTCTCATGCTTTAGCTATGTTTTCAAACTAAAACTGCCAAGAGGAAAGGAATGCAGTAAACATCTTTGAGTATACAAATACTGTAGAGATGATGGCAGATGACAAGTTTATTGAAAGATTTTAGAACCTTTCAGACATGGAAAATTATAATTTCCTAAATTATCTCCTAATCTGTGACTACTTCTGTGTTTGTCTCAAGTAGCATTCACCTTCTCATATGCACATGCAATTTGCTAACTTTTGCTAAGAGAGAAGTTATTTCATGTCAAGCCTGTAACAGAAAGACACAGAAGAGAATCACAATAAATACACTACTGATATTTAGACCTCTGGCAAGCTTTACAAAGATGCTGGAAGCCAGATAGGTGCATCCTGTGTAGCAATGATGTCTGCACAAACATTTGAATGTCTGATAAAATTTAAGCAATGTGAAAAAACCCCCCGTCAGTTCTACACTGCCCTTCACAGTCACCAGAGCCAAAGCAGCACCCTGGGAACAAGCTGCAGGAAATAAAGAGATCCTTTCTTTTTAAGAACTCCCCACAATTAGGTGACTGACAACAGTTTTTCTTTGTAGCCTGAGAATGGAAGAAGACTGACAGAGAAAATCTTAATCTCTAAGAAGATACACTCTTTTCTTTGGCTTTAATAGAAGAAAATTTAGTCCTGTTAAAATAAAACTTTTCAATGCAAAGCAGACTTACTTCCTTCAGTAATATTATTCAGTATTTAAATAACTAGTTTAACAAGAACACAAAGACCTAATTTCAGAACTGGGTATCAGGTGGATATGCAATTAACAGCCCAAAAGGAATTACAGTCTGAGCCTATTTAAATGACTGTTGTGATTAAGATGTTTGACTGTCCTGTTTCTTTCCTATTTGGACTTATTAATAGCCCCATATCTCAGTGATTCTATCTAGGTAAAGGGACTATCAAAATGTTCCTTTCCATTTTCAAAAGGTACTTCCTAGTGTTGTCACTCTGAAGCGTCATATAACCATGTAAAATTTTTGCTTACATATCTTTAGTGGTTTTGCACCCATTACTGTTTCAGATTGCCTGTTTTGTTCTCTCACTCA
The DNA here is from genome assembly GCF_001522545.3 of Parus major. Lineage (NCBI taxonomy): Eukaryota > Metazoa > Chordata > Aves > Passeriformes > Paridae > Parus > Parus major. The sequence continues at coordinate 44,717,325 of NC_031770.1, read as the reverse complement.
ATGTAAATATTTATTCATTATCCAAGATTTCATTCTACCCACAAAGGTAATTAATTTTTAGCTTTTATCACCCTTTGTTGTGTTTCTGAATTGTCAGTGGTACACATAGATAGATCTGTCACCACGTGCTAAAAAACTGATTGTTATACTCTGTTTATAATAAAGAATTGCATTTAGTTGAACAGATATTTTCTTGTGACTTATTTCAAAATTATACTTATCATTTTAATTATCATTATATTATAATGATAATATACTTATCATTATAATTATCATTTTGATTAGAAATAGTAACTTGTCACATCCTGAAGCAAGAATCATGTTTGTCTGTAATTGTGAAGGTGGCTGGCTATATATCCAATTTTGATATGAAATCCTGTCTAGTTAGCCTTCAGAGTAATTTTCCTAAACTTGAAGGGCTATATGAGAAGGAATACCAAGCTTCCCAGGCAGAATATTCAGCACTTTTAGGCTATCATGTTTTGACTTCTATAAGATTTTTTTTGTTAATAACTGGCCAAAGTGAGGACTCTGTGTTTGGTTTACTGTTAGCCAGTTTAAATATATAGAACTGTAGAGACAGACTTGAACAGTAAAGATGCCTAGTCTTCAAAATTTGTTAAAGACAACACAATTATGGCCATGCACTCGCCAAGACAGAACTTGATTTGTTTGGATTTTATGCCCTGTCTTTCAAACTACTGATAAATAATTGCATAGTGTGAAGCCCCTTAAAATCTAAATTCTTAAGGAAAAATCTCATTGCTTTAGCTCTAAAAAGCTAACCTTAGCATATTAAGTTTTGCCTCCTAGTAAACTTATGTGAAACCTCCTTCCAACTCTATGAATCTAAGAGTTTCTCCTCTTATATCTGTAAATATTATTCAGAGATCTGAGTGACATGAACAGATTCTGATGACTGAGAAAGCTAGCAAGAAATGCCTGTAGTGTTTTCCCTGGTCTTGCCTTTCTAACAGAGCACAACTCTGCAAGAATATATTAAAGAGTGGAATTGCAAAATTTGGGAAGGGAAAACTATAGCCAGAGGTTTCCCCCTGTGTCATTATCTGCAAGCACATGAGAAGATTCATACTATCTGTAGATAACAGGTATTTCTGAAACAAAATCAAGCACCAACTAAAGGCAGATATTTCAATCCTACAGCCTACATGGCTTTCTAAGAAAGATGCAATTTAAATCAGAGGTAAAGGTATTATGCAGAATTAACTGATAAGGTCCTCTAATCATCTGTAAAAGAGATTAGAGTAACTGATGATTTTAATAGTCTCTTCTTAAAAACCATTAAAGCCTTGCTCTGCTATTTTTTTATTTATTTAATTTTTGGTTTTTGTTTTTTTTTTTTTCCCAAAGTTTATCATCAAGAGTGCAGTGCCTCTTAACATTTTTGGACATGTCCCAAGATAATACAGATATTGCACAGATTATCAAAACTTAGAACATTCCCTAAAACTTTTGAGAAAAAGAAAATGTTGAAAAACTAGCCACACAGAAAGTTTAGGTAAGAGGATGTGTGTATTGAGATTTTTCATGCAAAACGTTTGTCTGTTCTTACTGCACTTGCTGTTTTGCTCGCTCTTAGTGAGTCCTTCAGGCTGGCAATGCTCATGTAAACTTGTTTTGCAGAAGCTCAGTTTTTATCTGGTCTTTGCAGCTTGGGGGGCTGGGAATGCTTCTCTATTTACTTCTCTTCTACAAAGCCATGGAGCCCCTTCCAGCACATAGAAACTATTAAAGTGATGAATTATCCATTCCCTCTGCTCCCAGATGTAACCATCTCAGTTACTTGTACAACTGAATATTTGTTGTCATCTCACATTTGTAAGTATTCTACCGTGGCCAAAGTAGGAAAGCAGCAACACATAAATCAAAAGTTTTAATTTTCCATTCCATATGCCACAGTCTGCTAGAAGATTCAAAACAGACCGAAGTAGCTGTAAAGAAACACAAACCTTACAGCTGTGTGTACAAGAGAGCAAATGTAGTCTTTCACCAGACCAGTTACTGTTGTGTAGACCTTTTTTAACAATTATTTGCTTAGAGCTTTTATTGTCTCAGTTTTATTGTGCTGAATGGAAGAGCAGTTCAGCTGCTGTTCTGAATCTACCTCCAAATAAGTATTTTTCTTTCCATAGCCCATAGAGGGAACAGAGCAGAGCTACATTCCTAAATTGGTGCCCATAGGCAATGTGACTGCCCTGCGCTCAGCATAGCACACACTGCCATCCACAGCCAAGGCAGGCTTTTGCCATTTGAAGCAGACAGCAAAGCACACTCTCCCAGCAGGCTTCTCTCATGCCCTGGCAGAGTTTAATCCAGCAGAAACCTGTGAGAACCACATAGATCTGCCAGAAAGTGCTCTATGGCTTTTGCCTTACATGGCCAGCTGGGAACTCAAGTAAACTTCATCTCTCAGGATGATACAAGTCCAGGTGCTGCAGTAGGCTTAGGGACCATCTAAGCAAGGGGCCTGCACTTACTTATTTTTCCTAACACAGGAGAATGGAGAATGTCTGGGATAATGTCACTGTGCTGTAACACCACTCTTCTCCCAGCCCTCAGCTCTGCCAGCAGCACATGATGACGTACGAGGGGAAGGTTCAGGCTGGAGAACAACAGACAGCACCCACACCAGACAACAGCATGAAGAAAGTGAAAATACAGGAAAGGGTATAACAGGATTTAGGACCAAGAACTAGTATTTTAGATTTAGGGATCTGTTTTGCTGGGCTGCACTTTCAGCAGTAGACCTGTGAGCAGTTGTAGAGCTCTACTCTAGGCTCTGTCTATATTCCAGTTTCAACTCCACAGTCTTCCCTTGGTTCATCTCTGTGGTGAAGAAGTCCCTAAAAGGGAGATAGTCCATGCTTCAGGCAGCCTCTGGAGGAGAGTAGGATGATAGGGTGTGGGGCATGGGGATCAGTTTGGATACAGCCCCCCTGTCACCTCTCTTCCCCTGAGCCTGCCTTCAGCCTGTCCTCCTCAGTGTCTCCTATCTCTGTGTATGACGAGGAAGGAACCCTGCTCTTTGCATGGCCCATGGAGTAAGCACACAAACCCACTGAGAATCATCCTTCCAGCCCTCAAAAGTATCCAGAAGAGAAACAGATGCTGCCTGGGGAAGGGATTCCCCTAGCAGCAGCTCACACATACTCCATTGTCCACAAGTTAAGCCTGAGATGGCCCTCCCTGTCCATTTAAACTCTGTCTCATGCTATAAGAATTTCCTTCCTTCCCACACAGTAAGTTTGATGGACTCTTTTTCCATATGCCAAAAGGATGCTTTTCTTCTTTTTAAATGAACAAATTAAAATTTCAGTGACCTGGACTTGCATGAGAGATTTAGTTATTTTGCCCTTTTATTTGGGTGCCATTTGTGCCTTTCTCCCTTTGCTACTGTTGGGGAAGGGGTCAGGGAAGCGATGTGAAATGGCTGGCTTTCTACTATTCTCCAAAGTACCGTCTAAGGTTCCTTCAAATTGTTTCTAGAAAGTTACTCTGCATCTTAAACTCTTATGATTTGTCTTCATGCCTGGGAGTTTTGGATTGGTAAGTGAGCAGAGAGACATTTTGGGGTAGTAGTCCTTTCGTCTGGCCAAAAATAAGTACAATTAAGATAAAATAAGGAAAAAAAGGGACAATCTTTTGCCTAAAAGTAAGTGTTGACCAAGCCACCACAATGTACCATCCTGGTTACAAGTTTCAGATTTTGACCGTATTATGTCACTTCTCTATAGCACAGCAGAGATTTCACTATTTGACTCTTGCAGAGTAATTGCAGATAAAAAGACTGGTATCTTTCACTAATATTTTCACTTTTAGTTGTGCTAGGAAATCCTTAGTATGTCAGGACTTGTTGATTAGGTAGTTAAGGGAGTGTAAAAAATTAAAGGTCTTTCATTTCCTGTTTGATCTACAGTGTTTGCTAACTCACAAAAACATGATACAGCTATTTAAGACAAGGGTTACGGAGTCATGTGCTGAATGTGGGAAGGATGTAGCTGTCCCCATTGAAATATGGCTGGTGCTAACATTCCAGCTCTTGTGAGAATCACTGTGCTCCTGCACTCTTCCATGACCACATTTGGGCAGGACTTCATTTTAGATCTTATCAAGTCTTTCTTCCCACAAGAAAAGATTTTGCAAAACTGTCAAGACTTTTGTTTCTACATTTACTCCTTCAAATACTTCAGATATTCTGAAGGTTTCAATTTTCAGTGCTTAGAATAAGTGCAATGCAACAAAGTTTTGACAGTCCAAAATATTTATTTGCACAGTACTTCTTGCTGTTATAATTTAGAGCCCTGCATGGGTGTTTTCACTCTGCTTTTTAATTCATAGTAATGCCATAATTTGAAACACGATCTTTGGATGTCAGTGTTTCAATAAGAATAAACAAACTTGAGCAATAAGAATGCAAGTCAATTACCCTTTTAGTCAAAGAAAAGTGCATGTCTGAACTGTGGACTTTTCAGGCAGATCTCATTACCACACTTTTCAAGTAAGCACTTCAGAATAGTTTAAACACCACCAGCAAACCGAGAACATGAACACCAGCAGGGTAAGCTAGGTGTCCCGTCAGTAGCATTAGACTTCCCAGCTTAAAACATGCTGGCTTCTTTTGCCCTTTCTCCCACATTTCTAACCTTAATTGCTGTGGAGTCAGGGCTGCCATTTAGCAAACTACTTGAGCTATGCATTAACATGTATTTAAGGCGACACTCAGTCCTAACAAATAGAAGTAGTCCTCACACCCTGCCCACCTTTGTCTCTGCATCTCTCTTGGACATTCACAGTGAGCAGCTGGATAGTGAAACAAGACAGTGTTATTTAGGTGCTTTGGCTTCTCAGGCAGCGTGGGGAGAGGGTCAGAGCTGCAGCCACTGAGGTGGCTGAGGCACCTTCCTGCAGCCTCGAGCACTGGAGCCAGCAGGGATGAGTGTGGAGGCTGGGGATGGGGCCAGGCAATGACAGCACCAGCTCCCAGGCACAAACACCACCAGCAGGTCACTGGCAGGCTTCCACTTCCAACAGCCCACTGTGCATTAGTGCAGTCTAAATAGGCACTTGGCAAGCCTCACACCACCTCATACAAGAGCATCTCACTCCTTAATGTCATCATTAAATCTGCACTAAGCACATCCCTTTTCAAGGAGGAAACAATAAAGAAAGGCAAAATTCTTGAGGCAACAGTGCAGAGAAGCCTCAAGAGTTGTGGTTCCAGAGGACAGACCTTGCTAACAACTCCAGTGCTTTCTACAAGATTACTACAATGCAGTGAAAATCAGAAAAAAATGGGAGTATAAGTAGTCAAATATAGAAATCTGAACACAATCTGATCCAAATCAGTACCATGTTAGGTATTAGAAATAAATCAAGAAATCTTGAAACTCCTAGCAGTTTGTCTTCACTATTCAAGAATAAAACTTCAGGTCAATCTTTCACATTGTAAGTCATGGTGTTGCAGGAGACATGTAAATGCCCATTTTTAAGAAAGAGAAAATACAAGTGATTTTAAACTGTGTGCAAAGAACCTACTAAACTACTATGGTAATGACATGCATGGGAATTAAAATGTGCAGTCTCAAAACCAGGTTTAGAAATGAACTCTAATTGCATTTCTCTGAAGTAACTACTAAAATTATATAAAGAAAGGGGTACAGATAACACAATTCAAAGGATATTTGTGAAAGCATGTTTAAAAGCTGCTTCTCTTCACAATTTCTCTATGGATATCTCAAAACCTTTACTTCTAGTCAGCTAGGAAGAGGTTCAAACTGTTTATCTGACTTCCACATGCATGGTACATGAATTCATTTTATTGCTTACCGTCTGATGTGCTGATGCCCAGCAGCTTCTCAAACGTGTACCTGGTAACACAGTACTTAATATAAAATTGTAATATTTATTACAACATCAAGAATGATGAAAGAAAAAGGCATAAGTTGCTGTCAGCACAAAGCAAATCTATTTGGTTGATGGATGACAAGAATTCCTCAGTAAGAACCTTGATAAAATGTTAATATTGTTCTTCCTATGTGAAAAGCATCTCTTGGTAATTATCCATTCCTATATGGCACTTGGATCCTTTACATAATCAAAAGTTGTAAGACTAAGCTCCCACTCCAGTAGACAAATTAATCATTCCACTTTACATTTCTGTGGCAGAAGAGGCTGGTATTCTCCATTGCACATGCAACAAAGAACACAATTGCCCACAAAGCATGTGAAGAACTGTGCTTTGCTTTACTCAAAAAGCCATATTGTATAAAAGCTGTAAACTCTCAAGCTGAATATAGAATTCTCACTCTTTCTAAAGACTCATGCTGATCCACACAAGCCTTGATGATTAACTACACTGTGCTCCTCTAGCTCTCCTTTGTGGAGCATAAGGCTGTGCTTGTAGGATGGCACACACCTGCTAAATACATATTTATGGAACAAAATCCACTCTGTGTGTTCACTGTCCTTACCTCATCTGCTTACGTATATACTATCCACTTATCTCTCTGAAAGAATGAAATATTTTATGCTTATATGTAATTTTTTTCCCAGCAAAATGTTATTTCTTGAAACTATTGTGCCTTTGAAAATATAACAAGCTCAGCAATGTTGTTTGTCTAATAATCTAACATCCACTGCTCATGCTCTAGAATTAAAAAAGGTATTTAGCAGATTCCAGGTTTTGGGATCAGTAAGAATTTTGCTGGCTAATAAAGCACAACCTTGAGTACAGTGTATTTGGCTTCTACAGAGTAACTGGGTAACTGTATTCAGCAACCTTTAATTTTACTGGGAAAAGGCATCACGGTTGCTCTCTACCAACAGAATATATTTTAAAGTCAGGCCAATTGCATTCTAAGATGGATCAGGTTTATATTATAAATCAGACTTCAGCCAATCCTTGAGTTTTGACAGGAGGATCAAAAGATTACAAGGATTACATTATCTACAGTTTTTCATTAAGGAGTCATATCCATTGGTTTAAAAAAAAACATCTTGGGGCTCAAATTGGAACACAAATTACAGGCTGCTAAGTCATATCTCAAGTGCTCTGTCACATGGTTATCCAGCTGTCAATTCTGCAATCCTATAAGCAGTGGTATCTTCCACACTGTGCTGCACCAGTTGCTTCTACAGGCAATATTTTCATACACTGTTGCAGCTACTCTGTGGCAAGAGCTGGTCAAGAATCCCAAGAACTGAAAATAAAATTCACACAGAAAGCAATCTGCTTTGTGTGCTGACAATTTTCCACAGTAGCTTCATAGTAAATCAAGAGGTGACATATGGGAACTGGACTTCACTGCTCCCTAGCCATCAGACAGGATGAGTCTACTTCATTCTCCAAGTGCACACTTGGCTCTCCTCCCTGCATACATTTGGGCACAGGGCCATGCTGAAGCTGACTGCACCAGAGACTTGATGCATCCTGCAGTCTACACTCAGCCCATCTCCCCCTGCAGCAGTGTTGCAGGGCAAATGCTGACCAATTTGCACTCACCAGGCTGTTAAAAAAGTCTTGTTGTTGGTGGGTTCTTTTGCTTGTTTGCAGTTTTTTAACTGGCTGAAAACAGAAGTGCTGAGGTGCAAAACCAGGCTTAGTCCTGCTCTTACCTCTGCCATCAGAGTGGTACCAAAGAATGCTAATCAATATAGGTATTGGTATTTTATGTAGGTAAATATTGGCTTGTCATTACCAGCAGCTGTCTAGGAATGATTTATTTGAAATACTGCCTTGCAAAGACAACTATTACAGTTCCATGTATATTACCTAAGTGCAGGTGAAGAGTGTACCAGTTAATGGAAATACTAACTGGACTCAAGTAGCACAGACTAGCCTGGAGTTTAGCATTTACATTTATAGTTGTTTGCTGTTGGGTTCTTTGTGTTTGCTTTCATTGGTTTCTTTGAGTTTTTTAATCCGAGACTCACAACCATTTAAATATGTAGAAGTAGAGGCCCTAGGGACTGCAGTCTTCAAGAAATTAATTAAAAACATATCAGAACTGTCCATCATATTGTGCAGAACTGAACCCAGAATGTGGCTGTTGTGGCTATGAAAGATGGAAATGTATCTCCCAGTCACAAATCCAGTGACAGATTACGCTTCTCAATCCAAAACATTTCCCCACTTACATGGCTGTTTCCAGGGACTGACAAAGCAGAATATGACTAGAGGACCAGTCAGCTGTACTGGGTAGAGCTAGCAGACGACCAAAACAAGTATACTTAAATAAAGTGCCCAAAATTTCAGTACCAGTTTTGGACAACTCTCACTTTTGATAACATGGAATTTTCAGCCTTTGAACAGTAATCTGTGTAGGTACCTGCTGTCCTTCAGTCATAGCTGTCACAGCATCAAGCCTGAGAGAGTTCAAGTGTCTGGACAATGCTCTCACGCATATGGTGTGATTCTTGGGGTGTCCTGCACAGGCTCAGGAGCTGGACTCAAAGATCCTGATGGGTCCCTTCCAACGCAGTATATTTTATGATTCTATTATTTAATAGAATAGGTACACAATAGGTGTAGTCCTTACAGCAAGGGAAAATATCTTCCACCACAGATACTAAAAACCTTGTAATGTTTGTGACATAAATATATAGAGTGCTACAGTTTCTGCTTCAGAGGAAATAGCCATGCAGCCACACCCACAAAATGTCTTTACAGAAAACTTATTTCAGAGACAAAACCAAACCCACTCACGTTTCTTCTTAAGCTAATTTAGAGCTTTTTCAGTGAAATTAATGCAAAGAAATACACTTAACTTCAGCAGTAGTCTCATGGTTAATTTCCTCAAATCCTGTCATTGTTATCAGCTTTGTAGTAAATAAAGTGATCCTTACACTGGTTCTTTCAGAGACAGAAACACAGTTCAGGCATTTACTTTTCCTAAACAATCAGTGAATACATTGTTACAAGCTTTGGAATATCAGGACTCCTTTTGTAAAAAAGAAACCCCAGTAACAGAGCTGCACAGTAACATTTACAGCGTTCACACAGTTACTAGGTCTGCCTAACTTTACAGCACCCTCAACTCCTCAGTCAGTTCTGTGGGCACTTGGCTTAGGAAGATTCCCAGTGACAATAAAGCTGAGTGCAAAGCATGGACTCTTTGAAAATGATGGCATTTCCTAAAGAAGATATAAAAACAGTTAAGTATGACTTACTGCCAAGATACTCTACAAATAGGCATGAAAGAGAATTGTAATGGTCTAGGAGACCAGTCAAAACTCCAGTGGTAAGACTGGAAGCAGCAGCAGCAGAAATACGATTAATTAAAAAAGAAGTTCCACAGATGTACAAAACCAATAGAAATACCATAAGTAAATGAAAAATCTCTCTCAGTTTACTTATAATCAAGGCATATTTTACTGACAGATCAAGAGACGACATGATAAGATGGCTTATATAACGTTAAGAATTTTACATCATTACAGGCTTCATTTGAGCTACAAAAGCAAGAGATTTTGTATACTTCATGCTGACAATTCTGGGGAGAAACCACAATAAAATTCTCACATTTATTCAGATTGATTAGCAATAACCATATTACAGCAGCTGCCTCACCATTGCTCAGCACTTTGTGTGCACGAACAGCACAAAAGATGTGACAGTACTGTGATTTTCCTGATATTTGTAGAATTATGCAACACAGAACATATATTTAAGGAGGAAGTTTAGCTAAAAGGCAGCTCTTCTTTAAAAAATGGCCAACTGAAATTCCAACAGTATATACAAAGTTAGCACAATGTATATTCATGATTATCAAAGACTCTGAAGCTCAAACTCTCATTAAACAGTATTTGTTTAAAAATCACAAGAGGCTTGAAAACACAAAAATATTTTTGGACCATTTGCTAATCTTCATCTGCTGAGCTAAGGCACTCTTAACACCTTCCATCGTTCAGAACACAGAACAGAATCAATGCCCACGTTGCTGGTTCTATTCAGCAATCTCCCTCAAGCATTCCTGAGATGGATAGTTACCATTAATCACACTGAACTGCAAAGTTCATCTCTTCCTGGCTTGATAGGGTAGCACTTTCTCTCAGGTAAGTGCTTCAGAATGAGAGTAAAAATTACTTTCATAGCCCCAGCCATCTATTTCAATGAAGCTGAGCACTAAAGTAGGTTTAACAGCACATCCTGTTAGTCCTCAAGTATTTTTGACAGGACTCAAACACCGAATTTCTTTCCAGATTACTGCATTAGGACTGATCAAACTGGTGTTTCAGAGAGGTAGTAATTTCTCCAGACACTTTAACAGCAGCTGGATCAGCACTAGAAAACCTGCTAAGAGGTGTTCTAGCTCACTTCAGCTCTCAAGCAATGAATGTGACAGCAGAAAGATAATGCTGATCAAGAACTGAGAATAAAACAGCACCACAAAAAGTCCTTTCACTGATATGCACTCCCTCCTCCAGCATACTTGTAGCTTTGAGGAAATGCAGGCTATTTGGTTCTGTTCACTAAGTAATAAAAAATGTATCACTACCTGGGGACTTTTTGAGGAAAAACGAGTATTTTATGGTTCAAGAACTTGAGTAGTTTATTCACACTGTGGTACTTTAAGCTCTTTTGGAAAAAAATAATCTTGCAAATACACATAAAAATCTTCAACAAAACCCATGTCAAACCCTTCTTGTGGAACAATCAGGAATCTGGATGCAGAAGGAGGTTCAGTTGTGGGAGACAGTGACACAGAAAGTATGCACTATGATGCCTAATGAAATACTACTGATCCAACACCTGAAAGTCTAAAACCTTCATGTACCCCTAGCTGACTGCTGACTCCTGTCTTACAGCATTTTCAGCTAATGCTTATCTTCAGAGACAAGATGATATTTGGTAAGTACCCTGTACACTCCTACATCAGGTTAAGTTTTGAATGTCTACTTTAGTAGTCCGGACCGTTTATGTGTATATCTGACATGATGTATCTGATATGATACAATATATATCCGTATACTGTAACAACTGAATCAAAATTTTTATTCCTTTAGCTGCCCTGAGAGGTGAGGAACAATATTTGGAAGAAAGTAAAAGCAATAAACACAAGTGTTTACATTTATTTTCTAAATTAAGCACAAACAAGGTCCTGCTTTCATAAGCAGCAAATCCTTGACCACATGAGCAAAGATGTTAGGTCAAGTGTTGATAGTAAAATTTTATAAGCCTTAGAGAAACAATGTGTTTATTTGCTCTGCATTATTATTCTGAAGAAAGCCATCTATGTGGTTACAGAAAAATTAAACAAGGCCAAAACTGCACCAGCAGATATTTACTGTGAAGCCATCCATCACAAATGGCTGATTATGAAAGAGGGCCTCGTGCAGTGCTTAGCGGGAGATCTCACGAGCAGCAGCTTCCTGAAATAAAAGCAGCTGAGTACGGACGAGCTTGAGACAGCAGTTGAAAACACGCACTGGCCAGGCAGGCAGGAGCACACGTTGTACTGATGCACCTGCAAAGAACATTCTGCTAAATAAGTCCTTTGGGCAGTGTTTTATCTCCCTTACTGGCTGTCCCAGCGCCACCCTCATCAACAGAGATACAAACACATTTGTTCTCACAAGGTCACAGCAGGAACAGAAGTACGGAAGGAGTCCACCAACCACAGAGAACTGACACCTTTTTTAGACCTCATATTTGCACTCCACTTCTGAACCTCAACCTAGATTTCCAACTGATGGCTGGATTAAAAGGAATAAATTTGTCCATTTCCGGGGAAGAAGTTATTTGGCAAGAACCTTGATGAAATTCAACAAAACCTGAAAATAATACATACTTTTAGTTACAAATACAAACATATGGTGCTCACAGGCCATTAGAGAATCTCAGTCACATCTCCACATCTGTACTGTGAAGCCAGAGAAGAGGAAATACGTACAGATCAAGTATATAAAGAAGTAAAGTAAGAACAAAACACCTCCTAGAAATTGCACTCTCATAGAGAGGAAAAATTGATCTTTTCAACACCTTGAGTAAGGGAAAAAAATCTATTACACCTATACACCCAGAGCTATTCTATCTGCTAGACTGAAGGAATTCTTGGGTCAAAATTGCACTGACACCTATGTGGAGATACAGAGCTGATGCAGAGTTTTAACTTTTGAAAACTGTGGAAAAAAATGGCTATTTTATTTTCATTTCTCACAGTATTTTTCCAGAGTCAGGGAATGCCAGTGTCACTGAAAATCCTTTCAGAAACAATCATGTAAGTAATGAATGCAACAACTTCAAAATGGGGGGAGGATGTCGTGACATGGGCTATCCTCTTTTTTTCAACAGCTTCCTACTTAACCCTAGAACAAGTTCACGACTTAATAATTATTTCCTCCTCCTTCTCCCACTTCTAAATGTGCAAGTACAACTCATCAATCCCAAGTATGCATCAGACTTACAAAAGCTCCTTAAAAATTATTCTCAAATAGCATTTCCTATACTTTGATGTATACATAAAAGTTTTTATTTTCATTTACTGCAATTACTAATATTGTGAATATCTGGGTTTTAAGAGACATAACTTTAAGTTTGCCATAACTTAATCTTTCATCTCTTCCCTGAAGAACTGCCTGTTCTTCTGCAATTAAGTTACCCTCTGTGAATCCCACACTACTCTAGCTTCTTTTGTTACGTGTAGTACATGCACAGAAATTTCTGCAGGTAGTGCAGCAAACTTTCATAAATCATTTTTATCAGCTATTTCTAGAAAGCAGTGATACAGCCTTTTAAATCAAATTATTAGTGTTTTGTAACCTGAGTTTGTACTCAAATATTTTATGAAGCAGAATTTATCTTGAGTCATCAGCTACCTAAAGAATTTTTAAAGTATTTGTTATATCAGCAAGGCACAGATGAATTCTTTACTTCTTCTTAGTAGTTCATACCATTAAAATACTTCAGTTGAAAATTACATTAATTTTATTTAGTTTTACTATCAGCTCATTATTAATTGTGGGCTTAAAACAGTACACTGACAAAGGATGTAATTAATACACATTTTGGTTTTGCTATCTAGATGAAAACCACCATGTAACTAAAGATGCAATTAAAACACAGGGAATAGTTTAACACGTTGTGTGGCCTTCTCTGCAATTTTTTTTAGGAATGACTGACACACACGGTATAAAGCTCCTATAGGCAGGGCTATGAACACATTTATTAATATTGTCCAATGCTTGCCTGGTGAAAAATTTCCTTCTGGAACAGACATAAAAGACATAAAAGAAATTTCTTTTTAAAAAGACTCCTACAGTTTCATTTTGGCAGAACCTACAGAGAACCCTGTCATGCAGCTAAGGAGGAGGACTACTGAAAAGGAAGAAGAGGAGGCCAATTTGACAGGGAGAGGGGACAGGAGAGACCATGAGCTAAGAACTAACATGGTGTCAGTTTGAGTTTCAACACTCCCCCAACACATTTCATTTTTGTAGGAAGGAATGGCAGAGACCACCCACCCTGGCCTGGGATCACTCCCCTTTGCCTGATCAGGAGCTGTAGGCACAAGACACCCTGGTGCCTTAGGGCACTGAGGAAGAAAACAAGGCCTTTCATCCCACAGTCATCACAGCAGCTTCAGGCCAGCGAGGATAATTACTAGATTGCTTTTGCCATTCTGGCTGGAGTTGACTCACAAACCCAAAACACCAAGTTTGGTAATCTCAGCTGAGGTCTCCTTTGCATGGCTATTTATATCAGGCATGTGGCATGGTCAGAAACTCGCGATATTCAGCCAGGGTGGTATTATTAGAACAAACATGGGGGCGAACTCCACTGGTTTTTCAGTTCTGCCTTTAGCTGTACAGTTTACAAATGCTGAGTGAAAGCAGGGTGGATGTGTTTGCATTCTGTTCACAGTGCATGTTCATTTGGAAACTGGCACCTACAGAAGCCTGACAATCAAATGAAAGAACTTTGTAGGAGGGCTTAACAGGCTGTGCCCTGACAAGGCCATGATAAATTGAGGGCACAGGAATCCGTTTCTCCAAGTGACTGAGAACACGTGCTACTGTTTATGTAAGGAAACCATGCTCCTCAACTAATTAATGGAGTTATTTCTTCTCTTGTTCCTCATTTTAAGACCCTGAATCCACTTTTTCAAGGCACACTCAGGTAACCAGACAAAGATTTAAAAAGCAAAATTAATGGAACCCAGTCACAGTTACTAGTAAACAAATCCTTTCAGAAAAGGCATGGTCTCAAAGGCCTCTCACTATTCCCTTCATTTTCTGAATATGACTTGTGTTTTAAGAAGCAGAAATTAATTTAAAGGGTGTATAACTTTCACATTGTTAAACAAGAAAGCAGAAGATTCACAAAAGATGCAGAAATACTTGGAAAAAAAAAAGAAAAGTGATTTTTAGGGTTTTTTTTTTGATAAATGACCTGACCTTGATAGCACCCTAATGACAAAACAAGCTGCACTAGATTCTTCCCAGGAGTAACAGCAGCACTGAAACAGACCTGGTAATGAAGGGGCAGGTTTAATAGTATTCCCTCCTGACAGCCATAAAATATATGTGCCACAAAACTTAATCTCCAGGCTGCTGGCCTGACTTAGAAGAAAAAAATCAGTAACCAAAGTAAATTACTCACAAGAACTAAACCAAGAGTTGTTTACAAAGCATTTACATTTTCCATCATCTCTTACATCTAGAACCTGTGGTAATAGTATTTAGAAAAGCACTGCAAAAAATATTTTATGCATTCTAAACTTGTCAGTCTTTCAAGCAAAATAGCCTTCCATGGTACAATTATGAAATTCTTTTGCTTCACAGTTTACCTTAGCTCTGGAGACAAGAATAAAAATTTGTCTTATCCAAAACGTTAACTGAAAATTTAAAATAACAAAGCTTTAAAGGAACTGTGCTTGATAAAACATTTGCATAATAACAAGTAGTAATTATTCCAAACAGATTCTCCCAATGACAAGTTTTGCAGGCAAATGTGAAGATTTTCCCAGTGTGTGATGCCATGTGTGAAGGGCTAAAGCAACGGCACAACTTTTGAATCCCTCTGCTTGTAAATAAGGTAACACCACCACTGTTAGACAGCAGAGACCTCCTGCTGTCAGCTGCACTCACTGAACTGGTTTCCACTGACTTCAGGAAAATGTATCAATAAACAAACCAAGCTGAGCAAGTCAAACTTTGACCCCATTCACACAATCAAATTTTCAGACTAATAAGGCACTCTGATTCCAAATATAAGAATATGGAAGAGTGCCAGAGAGGAGAGATTCCAAGCGTTAAATTGATCAGCAGAAGTGCAATTACCAAAAACAAAGCAGAGAGGATTTCAAATTTCACATATTTCAGGAACAAATCATCTTTTATATTAAGGACATTTTACTCTATTTCTTGGCAATCTAAACGAGTGTTCTACTGAGAAACAGTTCCCACTACAAAAATCAGCTGCTCAGCAAGGACATGTCACAAGTCCCTTGACATGGAGAGAGGCAGGGGGAAGGGAGATCCATTTAGAAATTATTTTTGTAAGTCATTAAAGGATGAGCCATTCTAAAAGATTCAGTTAAGAACACACTTACGCAACTACTTTAAAAACCCCATAGCAGCTTCTAAAATTTCAGGTTCATGGTACAAGTGTATATTAATTTTGACATTATCTTCTCAGATTATTGCACACATTTTATTGTTGCCATTTAAAGGATTCTAATAGGATAACACCATCTTTATTAAACTGTTGATACAAGATGATTCTTTTATCATCAGTTCAGATGAAGACATTACAAAAAGTACATAGCTATTAATAGATTGCAATAAACTATTAAAAGAACATCTTCCTTACAATATTGGTCTTTTGTTTACAATTAGAGACGAAAAAAAGGAGGGGTTCTGTAATAATATTTTACTAAATTAGCATTTAAATAATACTTGAGGCACTTTTCAGAAATTATGAAAGCTATGAACAATTAGCAGACTCAGTTAAATCTGAAGAATATGTCTACAATATTATCTGTTACGTATGACAGTATTATTTGCTTTTAAAATCCAGTTTTCTAGAAGGTTAAAAACTCTGTCAAAGTCAGATCCAAGCTTTCTGGCTGTCTGTAGCAGCAAATATGTTGCCATCACAATTTTCATGTACAAATGATTGTTTATGTATGAATTAAGCTTCACAACATTTACTGTAATGTAGGAAGTGCCAATAGCCTTTGTACAGAATATACAGACTGTGACTTGCTGAAAGGAAGAGGAAGCATGAAGCAGACAACTCCATGGGTTCCGACATCCCATTTCACAATACATATCTCTGACACTACTCCAGAAGATTCTGTTATTCTGATAGTTCTACCATTGAGAACAATGTGTGTTCCCAAGTACAAGACTAAACACTCAGCAGATGATTTTTAAAAAGGAGATCTGTTATACTTCAGTTGTTCTTGATCACTCAGTATAAAACATTTTGCGACTTTGCAGAAAAATCCCATATTTCTGTCCCTGGACTTGCCAGAACACACTAAAATAACAGAAGCTAAATTCTGTTCTATGCATATCCACAGCCATGGGAAATTCTTACCCCTGATTTCAAAATCTTCCAGAGAACAGGACAGCTTTGCAGTTTCCCTGTCTCACCCTACACCTAGCTTCTCTGCTAGAGTCTTTGTGAAAAAATAAAAAGAAATAAAAGTATGCTGCTGTGACTGAGAAACTAAATACATTTATGGTCCCAAGCCAAGGGTACCAGGCAGATTTGATTTGAAATATTAAGTTCCTTGATTAAAAATTTAAGACAATCAGACAAGCTAGTGGGATGGATGGAAGAAAGCTGTTTCCAGTGGGAAGAATTTTCTTGTTCCTTCTGGCAAATGGACCATCAAAAAAGGAAGTTCACCCACAAATATCACAGTTCTTCAGTATCATATCCCAAAATGGGTTCCAGCCACTTCTCCACCTCTGCCACAGACAAATTTTTTCTCAGTGCGTAATCTTCTACCTGCAAAGGGACCACAAAATGTGATGCAGATCTTTAAACTCCAGATTTATATGTTTACAAAATTTTGAGACATCTGCTCATAAGATGATTTTGAATGCTCTAACATTACTACAGTTGACAGTGTAAGTTACCTGATCTTTACATATCTTGCCAACAGCGAAATATTTGGAATTAGGACTGGAAAAGTAGAGGCCAGAAACCGCAGAAGCAGGTATCATTGCCAGTGATTCTGTGAGACCAATTCCTGGAAAAGAGAATGAGGGTTTTCTTATTCTTTGAATTACGAATAAGCACAAATTCAGAACCTTTTTTTATGTTGGGAAGCTTCAAGCAAACTCAAAAAAACCAAGCAGCCTTCAGATGAGCTAAGACCAAACCCTTTTTCCACTTGTTAACCATTAAGAAAACCTCCGACATACTGCAACTTTCATTACAATTACAGTAGAGTAACTCTGCCATTTGAAGGAAAAAACTTGGACATTTTGGCAAATGAAGTTTTGAAGCACAGGAAAGTATTTTTGGAATTATGGAAGTACCAGTGAAACTCCTGACATGCAAAATATCAGAGAAAAAGAAATTTAACAAATCCCTTTTTAAGAATTACTATCTCAAGGTTCCTGTGGACCAGGAAATATTTTGCTGAATTGGCTTTTTTTCTGTTTCTATCTGGAATGCCTTCTTAAAACGATGAAGATGCCATAATTTTTTTCTGTGCAGCAGAACCCTGTTTGCATGTGATCTGCTAATTAGGAACACAACTCCTCCACCAAAAGCACTGGAAGCATTTTGCAAATTCTTCACTGAATGAGGCAAAATAAGTGGGAATAAAATAGGGAAGACAGAAATTCCCAGAAGCACTTCAGTTTAGTATTTTATGTAGTTCTGCAGCACTCAGTTTTTTCTTTGGTTGGAATTTTGATTTCACATAACAAGCAGTTTAAGAATCTTAGTAAAGCAGAGTTACCTGTTGTTTCCTCAATGTTTGCAAGTTTCCACATGGTGAGTTTTTCTGTATGGTCAGGCTGGCTGGGATATCCAGGGGCAGGGCGAATTCCCTCATATTTAATTTTGCGCAGGCCAGAGAGATCCAGCTGCTCACTACTACTGTAGGCCCAGAATTCTCTTCGAACTCTTTCATGAAGCTCTTCAGCAAATGCCTTGGAATAGAATTAAAAGATTTTTTTTTTAATTTTCACTTTGTACAGACTGATGGAACAGCTGTTTGATTAAGATGAACAATGATAGATGCTTTCTCACATTTCCATATTTTAGAGAGCTCTTAACATAGGTGAGATACTTGAAAGAATTAAAATTCACATGAAACATTTATTTTGCTAATTAAAGTATTTTAGTTACTTCTCTTATTGGTAGAGAGTGGTTTTTTGATTGTCATGCTTTAAAGAGGTAAAGACGTGGACAATTAACCCAAAAAGACAAAATTCAATAACATATGGTAGCAACACTTCATTATAGCACTAAAGCCATTCAGTTTTGACAATCTGGGTGTCTCACACAGGTCTAGCTATGGAAGGCCACATCATTCTTGCCTCCATGCTAAGATCAGATACAAGCATGAGCTACTGCTCCTTTTAGCAGAGGACCTTTCCTCTAGCTCAAAGTCAGCAACAGCTTTTCTGAACTGCTCCTCCAGCTTACATGATTTTCCCAGCAACAGTTGCCCTTCAGGAACAATTTCCATTTCAGTAAATATCTTTGGATAATAGTAACAACAACAACAACTACTACTACTACTACTAATAATAATAATAATTTCTGAAACCCTGCTATAGCTTGAAATCCCCAGCTAGAGCTACCTCCACTTGCATTGAACCCAAGTGGCTCTAAGTGCTGAAAGTTGCAAGGAAAGACACAATGAAACCTCATACCTCTGCAAGCCGATCACCGAGAGCCTTCACCATTATGATGTTGTATTCATCATCCTGTTTCCTAAATTCACTGCATAAATCATCTACACCAAAGCAGGCCACAGCAAACAGGCCTAAGTAGTCACAAATGCCAGAATCCAGTGGTGCTATGAAGTCAGAGAGGCAGTAATATGGATCTGTGCAGGCAGAGTCCTTTTCAGCCTAAAGTAACAAAATCAATGAGATACATCAGAACATTTAAAAATACAGCATTAGTGCACTATTGAACTATAGACCAGTATTTTTAAGACAAAAGGGCTTAGGGCATTTCTAACAAACACCTAGCTAGTCTTTGAGCCATGGTATTTTTGCTATAGTTAAATTAGAAGAAAACCACCTCTCTTACTCTTGAGGGTGTTTGGACCACTGAAGAACAAAACACCAAAGAAGAGAAATGCAGCACTGAACACACATTCTGCTTCTATTTACAGCTACTAAGATTTAACAGCTTATACTGCAAAAAATTATTACAGAGTAAGTAACACTCTTATGCCAACAACTGGGTAAGAGGAGGAATATTTCATCTCTACCCCTAACAGATTCCACATTTGTTAACAAAGCTGATGGTTGATGTGCAAACTGAAGAATTCTTCAGCAACTCCCACTGTAGAATGGTTATGAGTTTATAAACACTCCTAGTTTCTTATGTTACAAACGATGTGCTCAGTAATCCAGATAAAACAGCGCCCATGATAGATACTTTCTACTAATCACACACAAACAAAATGTATGTACTGCTACTAGAAAGTTGAATCCTAAGCAAAGTTCAAGTGGGTTTATATAAAAGGAAGTGGCCCAGTGGAAAAAGACCTGGAGGTGCTGATCAATACCCAGCTGAACACAAATCAGCAGAGCGCCCAGGTGGCCAATAAGGCTAGTGGCTCCCTTGCCTGCATCAGAAACAGTGTGGCCAGCAGGACTAGAGAAGTGATTCTTCCCTTGTACCTGCCACAAGTGAGGCTGCATTTGAATACTGTGTTCAGTTTTGGATCCCCAACTGAACACTCAGGTGCAGGAGCAAGTCCAGAGATGGGCAATGAAGCTGGTAATGTTTCTGGAGCACTCATCCTATGAGAAGTGGCTGAGGGAGCTGGGGAAAACGAGAGAGATTGCTCTCTACAACTACCTCAACAGAGGTTGTTGCCAGGTGGGGGCTGGTCTCTTCTCCCAGGTAACAACTGACAGAACAAGATGACACAGTCTTAAGCTGTGCTAGGGGAGGTGTAGGTTGGACATTTGGAGGAAATTCTTCACAGAAAGTGTGATTAGATACTGTAACAGACTGCCCAAGGAGGTGGTGCAGTCGCTATCCCCAGAGGTATTTGAGGAACAACTGGACATGGCACTCAGTGCCATGGTCTAGTTGACATGGAATTGTTCAATCACAGGTTGGACTCAATCTCAGAGGTCTTTTCCAACCTAATTGATTCTGTGAAATAGGGAATTATACTGCTCATTGGATCCTTTTCCAAAATGGAAGAAAGATAACAGAAAAAGGTGACTGAGCATCCAAAAAGAAATCTCGAATCCTATCAGTATATTCATTGTGGAAGCATGATTGCTGTTTAAGAGGTGGCACAGTACTTGCAAATCTACCCAACTTACAGAGAGAGGAAAGTTATTTAACGGCTATCTCTTAGCTGAAGATTCATTTTCTTTATCCTATGACAATATTTTAGCAATGCATTTCACCCATTCCCAACTGCATCTTAAAAGCAAATAAAACACTCCCACCCCTGAAAAACAAAGAAAAATTGTCTATTAACCTACAAGGTTACAGAAAGTACCATAAAAGTAAAGAAATATCCTTTTTCTCCACAGGTGAAACTTATGATAATTTTAAAGTTCATTTGCAATTATTAGAACTAAGGAAAATATTACATGCATCTCTAACTTTTGGATTTATATCACATCCTTAATTAGTGCCAATGTCATGGAGAGAACTCTGTCTACTGAAAGGAACATTTTATATAAGAAAGAGAAGACAGTTATTCTCTTCTACTTTTGCTCTGCTGAAATCTCTCCTGAGTTACTGTATAAATCATATGAAGAGATGCAGCTAAAATACATGGAGTCCAGAAGAACAGTATGCACAGAGTTTCACGACCTTAACTTTTGAGAGACGCCTGAATAACTGGGATAAAGAGGGTAAAAAAGGTTAAGGAAAATAACAGTATTCCAATAAGAAAAAGCATTACAATAACAACATCAAATCAGTATTTTCCTGGGGAAAAGCCAGGAAGCATAAGAGTGGTAAAACTGATTTACATGGGATATCAAAATGTTTAACTAAGCCTTAAGTCTCTGAAACATCTGTGACTGTGTGCTTGTTGAGAGCATTTTATATTAACACTTGCCATGGACTGTCAAGATGCACTAGATCCATCTCAGGGAACTGCAACAGATAAATTTAAGAGCCAGGTACTTCTTAGTACAGTTCTGCAATATTGGCACACGACTGCACTCACAGAGTATTGTACTCCAGAAATGTAGATAGTTTCATTTTTTCTCTGCCAATATATGAAGACTCTGAATATATGAACTATGAAGAAGCCAAATCAGAAGATAGGGAATAATGAGAGACAGAGTGTCTTGCAAATTCAATCTACCAAATTAAATGCAAATCTAAGTATGATTCTCTCCATCAAAATTAGCTGCAACTAATTCTAAATGGACCCTTCATAGAGTGAATTTTACAAAAAAAATTAAAGCTATCAGAAGCACTTGTCTCCATTGAGCTTTATTTTCCAGTTTTTTTAAATTCTAACTGGGTTTAAACATTAACACATTCAAGTAGAATTTTTCATCTAAAGTAGAATCCAGGGATATTAGAGAACTAAAGTTCATTAGGTTCTAATTTAGCAACACAAGAGTAATGTGATTAATTTGCACAACGCACTGCTTTAGAACATCATAAAACTGAGACCTAAAATGCACATCATATCTGAAGATGTCAAACTTATAAAGCATTTTGTACAATTATTACAATGCAAAATACTACAAATACTACAATACAAAGACCTGGCTCATCACTAACAGGATCTTGTTATTACTGTAAGAAATGACAAGACAACTGCTGCAGAGAGATTACAACAACTATTTTCTACAGATTTTAATAGGGCACTTCTACTACACTCCTGAAATTCAGGAGGAAAAAAAAGTCACTTAACAAATGTGCTGTCACTGTACCTGTTGCCTCAATCCATAAAATTTTGCTACTGGTTCTGAAGATCCCACTGCCTCTTCTACAGCATACAAGTAGATATCATCTTGAACACTTCGAGCTGGCCAGAACCCAACCACACCTCTGGCTTGTAATTTCTTTTCATTAATCAATGTTTTCAGTAGATCTTGAGCATCATTATAAACTCTCTTTGCTTCTTCACCTATTAAAAACAAAGAAACTGCCTTAGAGAAGGCATGTTTTCATGACTGGCTAAATAGGTTTAAGAATTGTTTGAATATTGATTAATTTTTCACATAATTGTCCAATGACTGCAACGATTTGTCGCTACAGCAAATAGGAAGACTGCAGTGTGATCATAGGGCTGTAACAACATATATTTTAGGGAAAAAAACCACAAACAAAGCACAAAATGTTTCAGCCAGCACCTAGTAGAGACAGAGAACACAGAATAAAATTAGAAAGAGACCCAGTGTGCACACCTACATTCCCAGCGTGCAGCAGACCCAGAACATTGCTTGCAGTGTCACCCTTGCCATTTTATCACATATTTCAAAGCCTACTGAACAGCTTCAAAAGGAGCTTGCCATCTTCACCCACAACAGGAACACAGATACATTAAGTGCTCTGTTGCCATTTTTTGTTAATAAAATACCTCCCTGTGCTTTGGCAGGTGAATGCTAAATAAGATGCATAAATAAATGCTGAGCATTTTTCCACACTTCATTTTCAGCCTCACATGGCAACACTTGGCTCACTAAGTGTTGCTTCGAACAAACTATTTCAGTGACATTCTTTGCACGTATTTCTACTATTCCTATTGTTTCAAAAGATTTGGAATCTTACTGCAGCATATTGGGGCCGTTAGGATTAGTTATATGAAGTAAATGCAATTATTGAAGTTTCAATACCCACCTACAGTTTTATCATTAAAGATCTTAGGGAAACTCCGGTTGGGATACTTTCCTCTAAGTTGCCAGACGTCAAAGAAAGGTTTCCAGTCAATGTACTCCACCAGCCTCTCCAGGTCATAATCCTCAAAGACTTTTGTGCCAATGAATTTTGGTTTAACTGTAGCAATCAGAAGCATAATCCAACATGATGAAAATAATTTAAAATTGCTTTAACATTCACAGTGTAACTGATGTTCAACAACCTCCACCCCTGCAAATGACCTCTTCCAAACTAACTATCCTAAAATTCTCGTAGAGGTATTTTCCCAAGTCATACCATACTCCACAGTTACAATGTAACAAAAGAAGAAAAAAAAACATAAGAGGCCTATAAAGCTGAAATAGAAAAATTAAGGTCATTTGTTCTTCCACATAAATCAATAGGTTTTAGGTGTTGGACTTTGGAATTTATTTAATTGATCAGAATATTGGCTTAGACACAAGACCAAAAAAACTTAGAGTTTATCAATCCCTAACATACTTCATGGGTACACACCTTCCATATTTACCAATTCCTTTCTATATACAAACATGTACTATGACACTGCAGAATATTTCTGTACATTTTTATGTAATTTCTAAGAACTTTTGCAGCCATCACACATGTTCAGATGCATACACACAAGTGAAAAAGCAAGATGGATCTGTGTGAAGCCACAAGCTTTGCACTTGTTTTGTCTGTTCAATACTTCATAACACATGAAGATAAGTTATTGAAAATTAGTATCTTGTTGAGTCTTGTAAATGGAAGGACAGAAAGCAGTTTAATGTCACTGCAGGATGCAACCTGAATGCTGTTTATACTTCTAGTATAATTTAAAAAAAACCAAAACAGTACAAAAACTGATGGGGGAAGGATAGGAAAGACTGTAAGGAAGAATTTGATAAAAATGCCATGTTACAGCATGTGTTCCCCAAACATGGTACAGTAAGGTGTGCAATACAATGAGCCAGCCAGTTTTCAAAAGCCATCACTAATGTTTTCTTTGTTTATATGTTGTGATGGGTAACTCATTGTTTTGGGATTTTTTTTTCCAGTTATCTTTATAAATATTAATTATTTTTTAAATTAGCTGCAAAAAAGCAGAAGCAGAATGTTCAAATTAATGCAAAAAATCATTGTTGAGACAGGTACCAATTGACTTAAGCTTTTACACTTCTATATTCCGAAGTTTAAAGTATAATTTAATTAAAAAAAAACATGTAAAATAAACATACAAAATAAAATGAAGGCACAGAAACCACAAACAACAACATATAGCTGACCTGGTATATCACCTGATAACCAATTATTATGGAAACCTTTTCTTCTAGCTTGCTGTAGAGACAAGTATCTTCTTTCCTATATAGATATAAAGGTTAATTTCAGAACACCATATTTCAGTCACATGAACTGTAACTGTGGACTTCATGGTAGAGTTTTACTCAAAATACTCTTCAGGATGAATCTAACAACAGATAATTTCAGTCTCAGCAACTCCCAGTTCTCAAGTGTAAAGTAAGATTACATCACATTATTTTTGCCTGTAGAATTCTAATGAAACTGGGCTACAAGTTTTCTGGTTCCTCTCAACTACACCAGAAGTTCCTTTATTACTTCAAAATACGCTAAAATACAGGCAGAGAAAGACATTCTCCTACTGCTCTGATCACTCACCTAAACGAGACTAAGACATTAGGAAAGCATGGTGGTTTAAAATTCTCAATAGAGTGTGTCTCAGTACCAGCAAAAGCTACCAGTACCATTTTCACTACCCCAGCTGAAGCTCCACATATCCTGCTACTGCTCCAGGAGAGCACTGGTCTTCTGTAGGTTGATAAGATGACATGACTTCCAGCTCCATGGAGGTTCTAGATACCACAGATCAGCCATTGAGGACAATCAAGAATTTGCCAAGCATGTGTTAAGACTCCTGCAGAAGGCCTTATAGGCTAGAAAATTTGATTTCATAAGCACTTCTGGAAGTTTTCAATCCATCTTACTGCAAGTTTTAAATCAAAACAAATATACCTGAAGGTCTTCATAAGGAGCTGAACAACAAGAGTAAAATCAAGTTATTAATAATAGCTGAAAAGCAAGTGCCAACAACTTCAAACAAGAAGATAATCAATTACATTTGTACCTTGAGAGACTCATAGTGCTCTTGTCTAATTTCTTCATATTCCTCTAATATTTCTTCAAAGAAATCATCCTTCATGCTATCGTCTAAGAGCTGGGAACACTGAAAAAATGAAGAAAAAAACACTAAGTACATAGTGTATCACACTATGGTAAGGACAAAGTGTGAATTTCAGACTAGGCAACCTGTCTTTCGGACTCTCTTGGCAACACTAAACTAAGCCTTACCAATAATCAGCAACCTACATTCAAACTGGACACGTTTAGACTGCAATTATTACTGAGATCTCTGCCCTACTACACAGGTAACATTAGCAGAGCCAAGTCTAGCTCTGGAAAGAGCAGAATACTCCCAAACTTCAGAGACTGAAGAGTCACAGAAGCAACACACAGCTTGGCCTACTCTTTACCACCACATATTTGCCAGTTAAGACCACCCATTTCTCTGAAAGAGAATCCATCCCAAAAAACTCCAGACACACGTTTCTCAGTACAAATGTTGCTGACTAACTTCAGAAATATATCCAAATTAGCCATAATAGCAGTTCACACAACTCCATCAGTCTTCACTACAAAGCAACAATCAAGCACTCACAGTGAATGTCACCCTCACTAGACTAATGGACATTCAAATAAAAGTGCCCAGTGACAGTAACTGTCAAAAGCCAATTGAGAAGCATGTGGCAGCACAAAACAGTTGAAGCAAGTGTAATTTAGAAACTTGTCTCTGATGTGCCCCTTTTAATTTTCTGCCACAACATTAAGCCTCAGAGGAAAGGATGGAAGGGACAACAGAAAAACAGGGCATGGACAAGAAACTATAATTTAGAACTTACAACCACAACACTCTTGGATGCATCCAGGACATGAACTACAGGTGCGCTATATCGTGGGGCAATTTTAACAGCTGTGTGTGTTCTTCAATGAAAAAGAAAAAGAGTGAGCGTTTTAAAACTAAAGCAAAAATACAACAAAACAAAAAAAGACCAAGCAACCCACCAACAAAAAAAGCAGACAAAATCCCCAGTGAAATAAATCCTAACTTAATGCATAGAACTTCAAAAGAAGAAATTCATTCAGCCATCTGCTATCTATGAATCATTAAACACAGATTTCAATAACAGGTATATAACCACTTTTCTTCAAAGTGTATCAGAACACTTCATAAATAATGTGCCAACTCACAATCCCTCAATGTCTTACCAGCTGAATGAAAATCAGCAACTCATTAGTTTTAAGTCTCAGAAATCAGTAAGACTTTTCCAAACTAAGCCTACCAAGAACTAACAACTTCTTTAATCCTTTTTGCTCATCTTACATTTTTTCCTCCCACACGCTAATTTTTGGGTCTGTGGATTAGCATTAACCTAATTCAGTGATGATTATTCAATTTCTCAAAATCAGAGGCCTAAGTCCTCTATACAGCTGAGGAACAAATTCTGCCAGTGGCCAATAAATATTATAAATTTGTACCCTGAAGATGCAGTGAATTTTGCATTGTAACTACAGGTGCAATGAGGACAGTACCTTCTCTTCACAGTCTGTCAAATTATGAGACTACTTGCTGAAACCACAAAATACGGACTCTAATAGGTCTGCTACAATATATGCTGCTCTGATAAAGACAGCAACACTGCTAACAGTTTCTAGTGATGTAAGAATGAGCTCTGCTCAGAGTCCTACCAAAACTCTGCAAGCAAGTGTAGGAACAAAGATCTTATAGGCCTTATAATTTGCTTTCTTGTAATGCTAAGGTCAAACAACATTTCTAAAATTAAATTTAATTAGAGCCAAGGAAGCAATCTTCCCTAACAAAAGCAAGATCCCTTTCTCTTCAGGTTCTGTCAAATATTTAAAGCACTTGGACATGGAGGTTTACTTATGACTGTGCAACACAGCTGTGTAAATAACTGTCCAGCATCCCCCTGAATTTGCTTCTAGGAGACACATTTTTACCTTAGCAGCTCTGTTTTTTACAAAAAGCTATCTCTACTGTTTTGATAGGAACAGGCAAAGGAAACAAAAGCAGACATGATTCTAAAATGGCACTATATCAACCACTACATGGTAACACATGAACATTCTCAGCGTCAGAACAAAAAAACATCTTTTATCCTCTGACTCTAGAATATATAAATTCTCAACAATGACCAGGGATTGGATAATTAAGTTACCACCTTCCCAAGCACACTGGTCATGAGAAATGTCCATCAAAAGACGTTTCTTAGAAGGGATACAGCGAACTTTGCATTATACGTGCAGGAACAATAAAGGCAGATAGTGACCCTACTTTCCATTGTCTGTCAAATTATGAGATGATTTGCTAAAGCCAAAAATACAGAATACAGTATGTGTTGCTCTGATAAAGAAACCAACACTGCTCACAGCTTTTAGTTACACAAAAATGACCTCTAGAGTCTTCTGAGCTGTCACCTCCTCGAGTATATTGTACACAAACCAGTTAGCAAAGCGTGACCCACGGCTGTTATACATGCCCAGAGCACATCTCCGGTAATGCTAATACTAGGTGTCACTGAGCTGTCAACATGGTCTTCAGAAAATCACAGCAGCTGTATTATTTCATTTGGACAGACCTGAGAGAACAAGATTTTAACAGCTCAGTCTATCAAAATCAACACAGTAAATACTTTAAGGCAAGCAGTGGGGCTTTATCCCCTACCAGCCTGCTTGAGCAGCACTGGAGGCTCAACACAGTCATCACCACATTGAACAGTGATCCAGGAAAACACAGTAACATCCTTAAAGATAATAGCTCCCTGACATCAACATGGCCATTTCTAGTCTCAAAATCCTGCATTTTTAGAATGCTTTGGTGAATCAAAATAGATCATTCAACCCCTCAGAAGAACAGAACTACATTTATTTGCATATGTACAAGAACTTTTAGAGAAAACACGGTATTTCCACATATAATATACACTTTAAAAATTAAACGTTTAAGAAGTCTATTATTTGTTACGTAACTAACTACATTTTACCTTGATAATCTAGGACTTCTGAAAAAAGAAGCAAGTCAATCTTAGGGTGAATACATATCAGTATGTGTGTTGCAGAAAAATGAGAGAAAGGGGGAAAGAAATGGCTACACAATTTCCTTTTCACTAATTAACACTGTCTGCATGTAAGTTGCCCATCTTCCCAGCTGAGATATCTTACTTCGAAGTAGTTGCTCCTCCAATGAGCAAAGGAATCTTTATTGCCAATCTCTCCATTTCCTTGGCGACAAAAATCATCTCATCCAAAGATGGCGTGATGAGACCAGACAGGCCAATTATATCTATTGCAAATTTACAAACACACATACACAAAACTTTTAGCCAATCCATTCTAGAAAGGCACAGAAATTAGTACAGAAAAGTTTATTTCATACATCAAATAGCTTCATGCATCAGACAGAAAATAATGAGACAAAAAGCAAGACAGTCACTAATCTAGAAGGGAAGTTTGACCCAATTAGAAAGTGGAAGCTCTCCAAGAATGATAATGATTCCAAATCCCTAGTTTAAGATATTTCTCAGTTTTCACAGTTGCTGAACACCTACTGCTCTATGTTCAGCAATAAATAAACAGCACTTTTGATTAGCAAGCTCCAAGTCTCAGAAGCTCAGCACTGAGGAGGGAAATGAGACAAAACAATTAGAAATTCTGCTCCTAGAAACAGCAAATGCTTTCAAACTTCACCACCTGTGTTCCACACAATTTGTCTTTTCCAAGATACAGTAGACTGTTCCAAAGCAACTGCAAGTTGTTTCAGAAAGTTCATGATTTATTAGAACAATTCACTCCTGATCTCACACTCACTGATCTAGCAGGCTGAATGCCAAGTTCTTTTACTGATTTAAGATCCAACAAGAAGTTACTTAAACCTTTTCAAGGCTCCATTCATCCATCTGTAAGACAAATACTACAACACCTCTCCTGCAATTGTCCTTTTGATACAGGGTTTCAGCTCCTCAAACTAAGCTTCACAGAAGTGCCAAATGCTAAATAATTAATATGGTTAAAGCAGAAGTTCTGATTTCTCTGAAGATAATCTGATCAAATCATAGACAGTATAGGAATGCAATAAGTAGCAATAAAAAATGTGATTTAAAAATCAAACAATTCAGAAGTACTAATGAAGTCTCTATACCTGCTTTGTTCTCAACAGCAGCTCTTAATATCTTATCACATGGAGTCATGACTCCTAAATCAATAACTCTGTGAAAAGAAAGGAGATGACACAAGATCCTTTAAATAACAAATCAAATTTTTGCTACAGGGCAAATACATTCCTCTTGCTGTAAATAACTGACCTAAAAATTGAAGTTAAGACTGAGAGATTTTTGCTTGTTTCTCAAGACCATTTGGGAATTTTTATATAGGAAATACCTCTAGGTCTGGTAAAATTTTCAGTAAGAGTTCCAGATGGCATAATAGCTTAGAAAATGCAAGTGGAAAGAGGAGCCTTTTCTTTAAAATAAATTTCTGTGGTTGTACTAAGTCTGGCTGAGTTAATTCTCTTCTCAGCAGCTGGTATGGTTTTAGATCTGTGGCCAAAACAATATTGCAAATTAAAGTTTAACTATTGATGAGCAATGCTTTCACAGAATCAGGGCTTTTTCTGTTTCTTACTTCAGCCCCTCAAGGAACAGACTGTGAGTAGACACAACTAGGCAGATGACCCAAACTAACCAAAGAAATTTTCCATGGCAAATGAAGTCCAGCTCAGCAATAAAAAAGGGAGAGTGAGTGACTTAGCAGGAGTTAGCCATATTTTGCTCAGTAACCAGCAGGACACCAGTCAATCCACAGGAGGTAAAAACGGGATTGCCTTTGCATCACTTTTCTTTCTTTCTTTTTCCATTTTTCCTTCAGTTACTAAACTTTTCTCCACCCACCATCCATCTATCTATCTATCTATCTATCTATCTATCTATCTATCTATCTATCCATCTATCCATCTATCTTCCTTTCTTCCTTCCTTTCTTTCTTCCTTTTCTCTTTCCCAGCTCACTGAGGTTGACTGAGTGGAAGTGAGTGAATGGATATGTGCTGCTGAGCCACCTACCAGCCTACCCACAGCAGTGGCATTTCTGAAGGTATCTGGATAACACAAAAATGTTTTGTGGACATCTTATCTTACATCAGGAATCTAAGATGATTCACATCAAGCTTGTTTGCCTCATTAAAGCATACATTTTATGAAATGGGACATTGAACTTCCCTTTGTTAGCATTTTATTCCTATTAACCCTAAAAATTGCCAAGGTTTTTATTTTTTCAAGTAAACCACCCCAGCATGCTGATTTCATTCAGCCTCACTCAGACTCATGTTTACAGAGAGCACTATGGCTTCCTTTCAGTAAGTCTAAATAAAGCTCAAGAAAGCCTGAATCCAATCAACAGAATTTCGAGAGGAAATGAAATTGAATATATTGCATATATACAGCACTGCTACTGACTTCAACACTCTGTGTTTTAAAATAAAGGGATAATTTTGTCTCCTTTTAGAGCAAATGACAACCCAAAGTCAAAACTAAAGAAATGAACAGTAAGACAGAGTTCCAAAACCAATTCAGCTTTGCACAATGTCTGATCCTTGAAAAGAACACTGATGGAAACATGACCATTCATTCCAACACTTGCAAACTCTTCGCCACGTAAACAGGCCATGAAAGACCTGACTTCTCTTGAAGTTCTAAATTTTGAAGTTCAGAGACAATGAGAATCTCATCTCTTATTTAAGAAAACATACCTCAGCAAGTTTTTAAAACCCTATAGCTAACAAACAACATGAACAACACACTACAAGATTAATTTAAATCTTACAAGACTATTTTTTCCAACACAACCCACAGATAGTATTGCCTACTGCAACTGTCATATCTGATATCTTCAGACATTATAAAAAAAAATCACAGTTATTATATTTAACTGATATAAAACAAACCCAAAAATCATGTTCTCATCTATATTCCAGTTGATGTTAAACTGCAGAATCACCTCAGATGTCAACAGGAAAAGCAGTATTCAAGGAGGAAGCAATATTTCCTCTTGCCTCCCCATTTAGTAAATAGCTGCTATGATCTATGTTCCCAATCACAACCTGGGGAACAGAGGACAAGTCCCAAGACATGTCCAGCTCTGTTGTCACCACAGCTGCAGCTACAGAGGTACTCATTACTGACCCTTCTACAGCTGTGTTCCCAGCTACTTAGTCTCTCTTTACCTGAAGTTGTTGCAGCCCAGAACAACTCCCACAATGTTCTTGCCAATATCATGTACATCTCCCTTCACAGTTGCCAGTACTATTGTACCCTGGTAGGGATCCTGGAGGTTGAAGAAGCAGCAAGAGTTAAATTACTCAGAAGCCTTGGTATGTTTGAACACATCCTTCAACAGTGCAATCCTAATCCATGACCCAGACTTCTATTATAGTACAAGTGACTGCAAAGTGTAGCACAGATAATACAGTAAGTATTAAAAACCATCTTAAAAGATGCAGGTAATAGAAACTTGTACATGAATTATTCTTACAAAATGTATGGATGCTACTCCAAAATCTGTGTTAGAAAAAACAAAATAGCAGATAAAACCATTTCCAATCAGGATAGCATTTTTTGCAGTGCAATAACTGAACTCCTAAGGTACTTTTGCTCCAAATATACACCTTGCCAATAAAGAGATTAAATATTTAGAACAAAAGGGTATGAATACTTATAATTACATGTCTGTTTTTGAATCAAGATCAACCTTTTGATGCAATGCTGAGAAGAATGGGATATTAGTAAACTTAGAAGCTAAACTAGAGGAATTAGCAAAAGCAGAAAAGGCTTATTTTTATGCAACACAAATAACAAGGGAGTTTTCAGTGCAGTGATCAGGCTGCTTCAGACTACCCAAGCTGAACAAACAGGCTGCAGAAGGATCAACTTGAAGAAAGGAAGCTGTTCTGTCACAAGCAGATCCTAGGCTAGATGGCATTCAGTCTGACAAAGGGTGCTGCCACCACGACAACAGTGCAACTTCCCACAGCAGCTCTCCACCAGGACACAGGACTTGGCAATACCTTTTTAGTTGTATAATCACTGCCGTCATTTGGAACAGCTCCAGGCTATAACAGTAGTATGTCTGAGTTACTGCAGCATCAGATGCCAGTAAGCAACTACATGAATTGCACAGAATTTAAACAAAGTGGAAAGCTGAGCATATTCTACATGAAACTACAAAATATTTTTCCAGACAGTATCTCATCTCCTTTGCACATGGCAGAACTGGATGACTGAATCCCTCTATGAAGGATGTTATATTTCTGGACATATAGAGTAGCTCTCTATTTCATGAGCCCACATTGCTTTTGTAGTTGCAATATTACAATTTTAAAAATCTTGATATATTACCAAGAGCAATACTAGTATCTCCTGTGGTTCTAACACACTTGTTGAATAAAATCCCTAGGTGCCCACCAATGTTGCTGTTTACTAAAATCTAGTATCTCCCCGTGTTTCTGTTTTACAGAAGGCCAGAGATCAGAGGAGACAAAATGGAGGTCTGTAAGTCAGCCATCTCAGTACATCAACAGAAAATTCTGCAGCTGAAAATATACTGCTGGAATGAAAGAGAAAAATAGGGAAAGAGATTAATCAAGGACTGGGAGAAGACCAAAACATGCTTCCCCACATTAGGTATCATATCTAATCATACCTAATAATTTCTGATGTTTTAATTAGTGATTGATACAAAAAAAAAACTGGATTTGTACATAAGAAAAATCTGCTGGGTAGCAAACAACGTGGGCAACAACACATACCACTTTAAATAAACCCTATTTAAGGCACACTTATTTCAATTGTCTTAGGCAAGGAGGTCCTCAAGTTCTGGGAATACATCCAAAGGCCTTTCTTTTTTCATTTTTGATAGAGATCTACAGCCACAGTTATTTATCCTCAAATGTAACTATCAACACTTTGCATTTCCTGGCAGTCTGTGACTAAAACTGTCCTGGAGGGTACAGTGGCCTGGGTAACATCAGACAGATCAGTTACCAGAGCCTATAAATTGTTTTCCTTCAAGCCAATGTACTTTGGAAATAGATGCAGCTCTTCTATCTCTTTCATTGATTGTCTATACAGTGGCATGTCTTTTTAAGAGGAACTACATCCCTTGCCCAGCAGAAGGCAAAGCAGGATTACAGAAACCCTGCCTTTTCCCTCCTGCTCTCCTCAGCTACACAGAACATCTCACTCACTCTCTTAGAGTGTTTGCTATCTTTTTTAGAACCTCTCGAATTCCACTTCACTTCTTTTTAGCCAGAGAATTACGTGCCAGAGGGTTCACAGAAGATTCTAATCCAATGCTCATGGAATCAATGGGGTAGTGATTTTAAACAATCAGAACAAAACAGAGGGTGTCAAATACCAGCAGTGTTATCTGCATTAAAAGAGAACAGCATGAGCTGGAGAGAGATGATGAAAGGTGATTTGTGACAGCCAGAGAACAGATTCTCTTGACATACAGGAGAGAAGACACCTTCACATCCAGAAAAAGTAAGGGAGAAGAGACAAGGCATCCTCCTCCTTTCATTAAGATCAATCAGGTTTAATTATCAGGCCATTTTTCTTTCCAAATTATTTGCTCTATTTGTTACATTTATGCTGAACAATCACACAACAGATGCACAGCAAATACATTGTAAGATTTCAAGGGAAGAATTAGAAACCATTAAAAATTTTAAAGGAGAGTTAGAGAGTTCACCAAGGGCAAAAGTATTAGAAACGAGTAGCAAAATCCATCATAAAGTTAGAATAAATAAACCAGAATTAAATGCATGTAAAAATACAAGAAATTGATAACGTTGACATAGAAGGCCTACAAAGGCTCATTGGCATCATTCAGAAAACTTTGTGAGCTTAGGCACACACAAAGAAAATTTCCACAAAATCTCCACTTTATGAACTTCAAACCTACTTCAAATTATGCCAAGATGGTCAGTTTCCATATGACTGCATCAACTTTCCAGCATAATAAATGTAAATAGCAATAAATAATTTCTGTATTTGTCATAGAATTCTAGGAAAAAACTACAGCACAAAGGCCTGTATCTTGCCTCTTCTTCTGTGCTGCCTTGCTTGGCTCTCCTTTCCTCTCTTTCTTTTTCCATATAGGGAATAAGGTGGCCAACTGCTTTCTTCATAACTCGAGCAGACTTTATCACCTGCACAGATAAAGGTAGGGGCAGAATAAACAATAAAGACAAGGTATAGGAATAACCTCAGTTTTCTTTTAGCTTTCTCATTCAGGCAATAAATGAAACTTCATTTGCAGCCCCAGGCACCAGTATTCAGATCATTCTGTGGCAGCAGGCTGCACACCTTACTGGGCTAAGGCTCCACACAACACTTTCTTCCACAGTGCAGCCTCCCAGACCACTCACAACAGAACCAAAAGCCACAGACAAGCCCAGACTTGGAAGGTACTTAACACAGCAAATTTTATTTGGGCTTTTTTTCTCTCTTGCGCCTTTTCATGGGGTCAGACTTAAAACTGCATTTCAAATAAAGAAAAACACTCAGGAAGAACAGAAACAAACATCCAGGACAATCATACATAAAGAAAGTCAAGTTCCAAAGTAAAAAAAGAAAATGGCTGCTTCTCAGCAGTACCTGAATTTTTACAATTCCTGTGCTGTATCTGAAAAAACAGCCAGTACAGAAAGTTTTGGCTACATTTTACAATGCTAGGTTTTGTAAAGTAGGAAAACATATGACATTATTTTCTCATTACCTGAGGCAGAAACATCTTTCCAGCACCAAAAAGATCACCAACAATTTTCATGCCATTCATCAAAGGCCCTTCAATTACATTTAGAGGTCTAGGATATTTTTCCTGATTTAATCTTGCTTCTTCTGTATCTGCAGTGACATACTTCTCAATGCCCTAAGGGGGAAAAAAAGAAGTTTTTAAACTTTCATTTAGTTGCCTTATCCCCAGAAAAATCCCACAATGAAAGTACAAATAGATACTATAGATACTGACAGTCTTTAAAAATACCTCATTGAAATACCTGCATTGAAAATAGGCTTGCTTAGGAATCAAAACACCATAGCTGTTAGGCAGATAAAGTTATTCACAGCATGTCCCCATTATCAGATTTGTTCATTTTTCTTAACCATGTCATCAGAGAAACCCAACACTCAAAGGTTGCTTCCACAGTGCAAGTGTCACTCAGTGCAGTACTACTGATGGATCAAAAAAGCCCTAGGAAGTAAAAGGAGTGTGTTCCAAAGTAAAAGCTGTATGTTTCTACCAACATCAGTGGGATAAAATATTAAGGGTCAAAGACTTCAACTTCTGAAGCTTAAAGACACACCTCTACAGTTTTCTCTGTTATTGAAATTAAATAGATCACTTGATTTATTATTCATTGTTAATCAATAGCTTGTGAAAAAATGGTAGCCGAAGAACTTTTAAAACCAAATATGTCCCTTAAGGTCTGAGCTGAGATCATGCCTCTGAGGGCTGATGGGTAGGACAGTTTTCTACACAGATTCACCTTTATGAGAGCATATTCCAGCCTTTCCTCCACAGAGCCTTTACGCCACTCATCAGTCTGTACAACTTTTTTTCCTCCTTGGGCATGATTCTGAAAAGAAAAGACATCCATAGGAGCTTGCAAGCATAAGAAGTACAATTATGGACTTCACTTTCAGAAAAAAAAAGGATAGTTCCAAGTACTGACTCATAAAATAATCTTAGACTATTCAAAAGGTTTATATACATGCAAATCATGTTGCAAAGACCTGTGATGTAATACAGGCACCCAGGGAGTCTACATCCCAGTAGGTACACACCTCAGTGAAAAGGTAAACAAAATAATATTTTTTAAAACAGAGAGAGCAGTTTGACAAGTTTTATGCTCGTAAAAATGATGACATGACTAATCCTAAGGGATTTACTTCTGGGAACATGTTTTAAATTGATTCCTGGCCCACACATTACATTTAATTTTAAAATTCTAATTAATTTGGCACTAATTCAGTTTCTGCTGGAAAAGGTTATGTTATTCTGTACCACAGATGTGTTTTCAATCAGTCAGCCTACAAAACTACTGTTTGTCACACACACAGACTGCCCCAAACTACCACATATGCTCTTTGTCTCACACTCATACTCCCATTGGCTATGAACACAGAGGCTAAAAGGGCTTCATAGTCCAAGAAAGTTCACAAGCACAACCCCAGGAAGGCTTGTAGAAGAGCACCTTATCCATTAATTCAGCCAACACTCTTCAGGCAAGCAATTTCTTTTCCTTACTCAGTTATTAGACATAATCTGACATCTCTCAGGCCTTATGAACTTCCTATACTTTTGAGTGCCCAACAGCAAGTTTTTAAAGATAACGCCACAGCAACAAGATCTCACTCATGGGAACAGAAAACAGAACAAGCTTTCAATCATGCTTATACAAATATTAGCTAATTTCACAGCTTTTTGTTTCCTAATCGTATTCCTCTCATATGTCTAGATTGTAAAGGGAATGAAAGAAGGAATAAAATGTTACCTGGAGACAAGGTAGAGATGTATTGATTTTTAATTATATTAAAAACCTGACTAGACATGTCCCTGAGCAGCCTGGTCTTGGTTGGCCCCTGATTTGAGTAGGAGGCTTGTAGTAGATGATCTCCAGAAGTCTCTATCTACCTCAGGAATCACTTTATGTGATTCACTGAAAAGACACCAAGTGCTTTTCAACCTCTGGCCAGACAGTTTAACAAGGGAACCACACCAGCCTAAAAATAACCCATGACACTGTAAGGTGGACATGCAGGAATAAGAGTGTTTGAGAATGTCTGCAATTATGTCATGGCAAATGGTTTTTAATCTCAAACTTCAAATGAAGACTGATTCCCTAAATCTGCAAGGATTAAGTTCCTCTTTTTTGCCACTAGACTATTTTACTCCCTCAGTAAAACTACCACCATGAATAAAAGCAGATTTTCCAACAATGGCTTCCCAAACCTGTAGACCTAGTATTCATCATCCACTTTCATTTCTGTTTTTAAGGTTTCACTTAAATTCACATTCAGTCTTCTGCAGGAACACTGCTCAAGTAACCCCTTTCTAACTCTCCCTTTATTTTCCTTCGTCTTTATGCAATCTTGAATACCCCAATGATGCAACTTAGCATAAACAGACAAGATTACTCCCACGTAAATTGCTTGGACACCAAGCACAAAGGGATAGTCTTCCTGTACTAGTTTTTAACATGTTGTCACTGTTACTATAAAGTATTCACTACCACAGGGCAAAATACAAACCAAGTGAAGCACAGAAATATTGCTTCCAGGAGCTACAAAACAGGCATGCAAATCTTGTGCACTTGAATCTAAGAGCCACCTAACTCAGAGAGATTTTTGCTGTATCTTCCATTCAGAAAAGAATTTCACCAGTTACCTTATGGACAATGTGTAATCTTTGTCCTTTACCACCACCATCACTAAAACATCTCAAAACATTAAACAGCTGGTTCTCGACCTTGAAGTTACATGAATTGGAAGTCTATGGCACAGCCACAAATCACAAGCAACTATTTCACCTTTTTTATATACTCCATGCAAACCATTACCACCAGAGAGAGAGAGAGGTTTACTCTTTGTGTCCCACAGTGCACTTGTCAATTAAGTTCCAGCACCAAGATCAGCTTGCTTACGGGATGGCCTTTTTTTCCAGTTTTAGTTTGTTTTTGTTGGTTTGTGAGGGTTTTCTTTGGGGCAAAGGTTGTTTGAGATTTTTACTTCTTATTTTTTGAGGGGTTGGTTTTTTTCTTTAGAGAATGCCTATGCAGCTTGGTCTCCTGAATCACATTAAGAACTCTGGCACAGGCTCTTCCATGGCATGAAACCGGAGAGGTCTGATCTATCACAGGATACTCATTTTATTCTGTGTTAATAACTGAACCACTTGTAGTATCATTAGCAAATTCTTACACCCACAGTTATACTGACACATGCAGTTTATAGGCTGTTTTGCCTATTACCTGTAGGGAGGTGGTGAGGCTCAGGTACTACGCTAACTACTGTTCAAAGCTTAAAACTGGAAGTTACCTGAGCATAATGTAAAAGTTTTTCTGTCGCATCAGGATCTTTGTTCCAGATTAGATTCTCACACAGCTGTAGCAATTCCTTGTGGATATCATCGTACACAGGCAGATTCCCAGCATTCACAATTCCCATGTCCATGCCATACTGGAAAAAAAACCATACAGAATCCCCCAGACAAGGCTGTCAGACATAGCACTGCACATCTGCCAAGTGCAAACATATGGAAGCCAAAAGCACATCATACCTTAATCGCGTGGTAAAGGAACACTCCATGCATTGCTTCTCGAATGGCATCCATTCCTCGAAAGGAGAAGGACAGATTGGAAAGACCTCCACTTATCCTGGCTCCTGGCAGTGTTTCCTACAGGAATTGCACACAGATTTTCAGGAGAGTGCTTTCCAAAAAGGAAATCTAAGTAAAGCATTCAGTTCATAAAACAGCTGGTCCCTGAGCTCAGCGCATTGGCTACGCACCCTTTCTCTTTTCCCTGTTCCAGATCCTTCTAGTTACTCAAATTCATAAAAATAAATTCAAATCTGCAGAAAAATTTACAAGTAAAGGAAAGATCTAGCAGCTACTGTAGTTTCCGCTGTCACAGGTGGTATTCTGAACACACCAGTCCTCCCACTGCAGCATTCCATATTTTCTCCATGCAAACCTACTTTTGGTTCTTCCAGACCCCACTCTGCTGGAAACAGGAGCAGCCAGTCTGCCTGCATGTCTCAGAAGCAGGCTGCAGCTGAGCAGCTAAACTCAATCAAGGGTGCAGCCCCACTTCTGTGATGACAAAGCAGTCAGTGGGGTATTAAGCCCCCGACTGCTTCTGACAGAGCATCTCCACATCAGGGTGCCTTGCAAAACACAGCAATGCAGTTTCCTTGGCTGTATGCAGGTGATGTCCTTCACTGCTATACTTCTTTACACATATTTTGGCTACATAAAAAGTCAGGTGGCTGAACAAACCCCTTCCACAGAAAAAGGAATTTTACTAATAAAAAGCAGTTTTATCATACTTTCAAAGAGGTGCTTTTAGCTTGCACATAAATGTGATCCTGACTACAGTACAAAAAATGGACTGAAATATATCTATAGAACCATCTGAAGTTGTTCTGCTGGAAATACAGTAATAGTGGGGAATGTTTGGACTTCACAAGAGCAGACCTCCTCACTAGGCTAAAATGTGTAAAATTTTTTAGTAGTGTTTTGTTGTTGTTTGAAGGGGGGTGGGATGTTTTTCTGTTTTATGGGAGTTTAGGGTTTTAAGTAAGCTCAGTAATATACTTCAAGTTAAAATAACCTTACAACTCACTTTAATGGTTTTAGTAGCATTGATAAAATTTATGGCATAAAGGTTATGTTCTTCCATTCCAGTTCCTATGGTCAAAATATTAGGGTCAAATATTATATCATTTGGGTTGAAGTGCACTTTTTCCACAAGGAGATGATAAGCTCTGGAACAGACTGCAATCTTCGTTTCTGTTTCTGTTGCCTAGTGAAGAAAAATAATTCTGACATGAAACGTACAGACCACACAAAAAATAAACTCTCCAGAAATCATTTACAGCTCCAATGACTCAAGACTCAGAATGTGCACATGACAAATATTAGAAAAGGATTCTATATAACAATATGGTATTTAAAATTCACCACCCCTATACCTGGAGTTTTCACTCAGCTTACAAAAGCAATCTCACTGCCCAATGTTTCATCATCCTATGCAAAGCTTAATATATGGTTTTCAACACAACTAAATTAATTAACAAAGATTTCACTCTCATGAGAAACAGTTTCTGAACTAAAAATATCATTTATGAAGGAAGAGTTCAGCATGTCTGAATAGCAAGAGATGCTCTTGAACTCAAACAGCTCCACTTAGATCAATACACAGATACTTCAAACATTTGAACAGCATAAGAAATGCTTAAAAAGCGTCAAAACTACTGCTAAGGTTATATAGAACTTCTCTAAATCAACTGTGTCACTGAAACAAAACAACTTTGTCTTGAAAAAGAGGAAAAAAGCCTTACACTTCAGAAGAAAAACACCTCTCCTTTAAAGTGACACTCACCTGCCCCACTTCATCAAAAGCCATAACAACCACAGCTGCTCCATATAATTTAATTTTCCTCGCTTTCTCCAGAAAGTCTTCCTCACCTTCCTTTAGACTGATGCTGTTTACAATGCATTTCCCTTGGCAACATTTCAAACCTGCCTCAATCACTGAAAAATTTGAGGAGTCTATGCATAATGGCACCTGTAAATAATAGAGAAGTAAGCCAGGAGAGCACATAGAAGTTAGGAATTACAGTTCTATGTGATGTTTGTACATTTGGACATAAAAATGCACACAACATTAATCAACATTTATGAATAAAAGTTTTCACATGATATTCAGAGATGCATTTGCTTTAAATGGGAATCTCAGAGCAAACTTATTTCCAGAGCTTCCATGGCAGTTCCATTACATATCATACAGAGATTTCTACTTCTCCCTGTAATATCTTGTGTTTCTGATTTAGCTACTCATTTTTAGAGAAAGCACATTGAAGAACTATATTTTAAAGCCATTCTATATCCATAGCAACTTTAAGTTTTCTGGTAGGCATTATGCACTGCCAACATAAACATTATGGCTCATGACTGTTCCAGAATGAACCTGCATCCAGCCTTTCTAGCCAGAGAAAAGGACTGGCATATATTTATGTGAAAGCAGGCAGAAAAGCCTCTGCTTCATCCAAAGGCCTTCCCTATTACAGTATCACTTCCTCTCGGGAGACAACTACATCTGCCTAAGCACATAAACTGGTTATTAAATGAAACTGTATCAACATCTTCTGCATGCAATTTACAAGTCAGTAACATGTTCTTTATTATGACAATTACAACCTTTGCAATATCAGGTTCTGAAGAAATCAAGTTACAAAATCTGGTCATTGCAGTAGGGCCATCCAACATGCCATCATCCATATTTATGTCTAGAATCTGGGCACCCATCTCAACTTGCAATTTGGCAACACTTAGGGCTTCCTAAAGAAGAAAATAAAAAAACCAAAACAATATAGAGAAGAAAAAAATCCTAGTTATTCTCAGAATAACATTTCACTTCTCCAAGCTAAGCATGCAGTCAAATATTTATAAGACATTCTATAAGAAAATAAGGAAATGGTCTATGATGCACAATACAAAACAGTTGCTAATATGGAACAACTCATAATTAATTTGTTTACAAAACATGACATCAGAGACTTGATGTGCTGGTAGCATCACCAACTCTAGAGAGTTGGTCATGTGCTTAATTGAATAATTTAAGATTTGCTTGGTAAGAAGGACTTGTGACTGCACAAGATTACAGGAAAATACAGTCTCTGTGATGGTATGAAATAAGG
Organism: Parus major; assembly: GCF_001522545.3. Taxonomy (NCBI): domain Eukaryota; kingdom Metazoa; phylum Chordata; class Aves; order Passeriformes; family Paridae; genus Parus; species Parus major. Next base: position 44,675,674 of record NC_031770.1, on the reverse strand, counting down.
GCCTTGTATCACAAGCTCAGGTGTTTTGTAACACAGGATACCTAATTTGTAAAGGCTGTTCAACACTTTTGCCAGCTGCAGAATAATCACAAGCGCTAAGAATGAAAACTAAAGCTCTTCCCCCAGCCTATTTAAATATCTGAACACCCATATCTATTCACTTTCTCTTTTCTGTCATTCTGCAGAGTCCCTAACAACTTGTATTTAAAGATCTCTCCATTTAATAGGCCTAACCTGCTTCATGACTTCTATGAGCCTAAGAGTCAGACTTCCAAAAATACAAACTAAGGCTTTCACTTTGATTTGATATAACATCAGAGTCTCTAGGGCAGACACTCAGCTCTCAAGAAAATCACTCTATTTGTTTCAATGTTACAGTATCAATTCACACCAGTAAAGGAGTCTTCCAGCCTCTTAATTTCTGCCCTGCAGTAGTTTCAAGAACGCAATTACTTTCTAAGTATCTTTTTCTGGACCAATGCTCATGTAGCATGTTGGAGTCAGAAATCAAAGCAGCAATTAGAAGCAATCATAATGCTGAGCAGAAATGGGGAAGTGTGGAAGGGAGAGAGAACGAGAGCTGCACAGTGCCACAGTCTATCCCAAGTCAGATGTACCTCCCATCTTAAAAGAGGGGAATACACCCACCTTCCTTCCCCTGTTCTCTGTAAATAAACCTTTAGATATAGCACAGACCAGGACATTTTCTAAACCATTACCAGTTGTATAACTAAATTAAAAATTAAAAGTTTCCTGTAATACTTGTCATAAAAAAAAAAAAAAAGTCCTTGTAAAGCTCTTCTCACAAAGTTATTAGCAGCTGGCAAGCAGAGAAACAAAAAACAGCAAAAACCATAAATCCTCCATATTTTCTTACTCTTGTAACTGGTATAGAATAGTGCTTTGTGCCAGCAAAACAAACAATAATAGCATAATGAAGCAATGGAAAATCAGAGCATCAGCTATAAAGACTATTATTCATATGAGACTACTGTTAATATGTATACTTCATAGTTGCCTGCCATGATGAGTTTAGCAAACTTCCGTGATCCTGCAACATTGCAGCGTTCACCAATATTAACGAAGTTGGTGTATGGCCCAATCCTGAATGGCTCCAGACCTTAAAAAGATATTTTTGAACATACTTGTTAAAACAGAAAAGATAAAACTGCATAAGAAAGACAAAATGTCTTTTCTGAACTGTAAAATAAAGGTCTCTCTCTCCATGAATAGTGATTTCTCAGCACATCAGTGCTCTAATGAGTAACTATCAAAGGAATGCAATGAAACAACTGCCAATAAATACACCAAAACTTTCTATTCTTCCTCAATGACAATCAATAATTTACCTGACCCACAAAAAATAACAGCAAACTTTTCCAATACAGAAGTGCTTTGGACATCTGTGTGTATGTTCTTTCAACTACATTACCTCATGCATGACACTGAGAGAAGCAGCAGCCACTGAATTGACTGACCAACAAGGGTAGCTCATAACCACATACCCTAGCTCAGAGAAACAAGGCCAGTTGGGCTCTTGGGTTGCAGGCAATGCAGAGGCAAACTACAGCAGAACCAAATAAGCTAAGGCATCACAGGCCAACCATGATATATTTTATTTATGCTAAATTGATTTGACCTGAGGTTAAAATGCCAGACTGAAAAGATGGTACTGTTCTACTCAGATACAGATGGCTCAAAGGCTTAAAAGAATGCCCGAAGTATGGAACACACAGATTTGTTAAAACAAAACATGTTCTGGACATGGATGTATTGCTGAAACACAGTCCCAGTACAACTGACTCAGCATCTGAGGTGAGACAGGGCAGCCCTTTCACAGCTGGTGTACGAGGATCTCATCCCAGCTCTGCCAATAACTGTAGCCAAATTACCTGTGTTGTACAAATCAATCTGTGCTTGACCCTCCCAGTTGTAAAGTGAAGACAAAGATACTCATTCACCATTACAACATGTCTGAGACTTGCAGAGTAAATATGCTTGCTTGATTATATTATACAAGATGGCTGTGAAAATGTTCTACTACTCCTTTAGCCAAAACAGGAAGACTTAGATCTGGTTACACATCCATAACTTTGCTGGATTCAGGTAGAAACCACACATTCACAGCGTTGTTCTGATCAGGAGAAAATAGCCAATAAATTTATAAAGGAAACTTGCATTACTAAGAAATTTGAACTGCTACACATTTTACCTGACAGCAGCATGTATCCTTGAGAGAGAGAAGGTGGAACTCGAGGCTTACAGAATTTCACAGCTTCGGCAATTTTTCTGAGTTATAGAAATAAGAACATTTTCAATAAAATTAAATTACTCCAGACAAGACTTAAACAGAATATATTAGACATAAAGCTACATTTCTAATTTAGCCCTGTAGAGACAAGACTAATTAGGCAGTTTCATTTCGTGAGACCAAAGGCAAAAATATACTCCCAGAAGATCCTAACATAGCTATTTGCAGGAAATGTACAAGGCTGAAGGTTTTTCAAATACAGAATGAGATACAATGGGACACTTGAAGGATTTCAGAATCAGTCCTCAAGTACACTGACTCTTACCATATTCATGACTTGCTGAGCTGTGCAGCTGCTAATGACTAAAAACCAAAGCAAATCAACCAAAAAAAAGCAAAACACCAAGCAAATAAACACCAAGCAAATAAAAAAACACCAAAACCAAAAAAAAAAACCCCAAACAAAAACCAACCAACCAACCAAAAACCAAAAACCAAACCCAAACAAACAAAAACTAACAAACAATCACATCCACTTCCCCCAATAAAAAAAACAAACAAAACCCAAGGGACAAACATTGTTCTGTACTGTGACACATTTCTCAGATGCCAGAATGACTCATGCTGTTCACATTCACTTTCTCTGCACTCTAGTCAGGATTGACACACATTCTCCTCTACATGTTTACATGTCACCACTTCCCAGTTTATATCAGGGTAAAAATTAATAACAAAGGCACTTTTTCTTTTCAAGTTTAAGTGAAAAAAGGAGGCTTTCCCACTGACCTACTTGCAGTGAGAAAGACATCAAATGCTCCTTCTTATTCGCCAGGAACAGCACCAGCTGTACAGCATTCATAAAACTTCTCGTAAACAATTTCCCCAACAAACACACACACACCTCCCTTCCTCCCCTCTAACATCAAAGGAAACCTTAAGTTTCACCTTGTGGCTAGGACTGCAAAAAAAGACAAAGAACATACAAAACAAAGCAGAGAATGGGAAGTCTACTCTATCTACCCATAAAGAGGGAGAATTCCAGGACAATTTCAGATGACAAAACCAAAGAGGTTTAATTCTTGTTCGAACCACCTCTCTACTCATTCTTCATGATGCGCACAGCTATGAAAGTCAGGTTGTTCCCACTTCATATATTGCTGCAATTGGCATTCAAGTGATCCATCTTTTCAAGAAACTCTAAGACAAGCCATGGAATATTGTGCCAGAGAAGCAGAACTTAAATTTACTTTGTAGTCCACCAGAGCTGTAGCACATGAAGTACCTGATATGTGCTGGTGTGGTACCACAGCAGCCTCCAACTATGTTGACCAAACCATCCAAAGCAAAATTCTGTAAGGGGAAGGAACATTTTTTCAAAGTTATTAAAGGAACAATTTCAAAGTTATTAAAGCTATGTTATAGAAATATTTATTTCTTTCTTTTTCTCCACATGTGAAGGAATTCAGGGAGCTCACAAGAAAAACACTGAATTAAAAAAGCAATTAGCACTACATTGTCTCTTTATGATTTGAGATTGGATTCCCAAGGCTAACCAGAAATTTCAACAGGTAATTTCAAAAGACTACATTTGAAACTGGCCTATTTTATACTGTGTTCCTGCTGACACTGCAGCTTCAGGCACACAGCTCTGTCTTGCACAGATCCAGTGGCATGGGGAAGGACACCCTGTACTAGATCATCCCCAACATTGGCAGTTCCTGTACACACAACTCTGTAAAACTGTGCCAAGCTAATAAACACCACTCAGAATTTTTGAACAATTCCCAAACATAACAGTAAGAACACAGGAGTGCAATGAGTAACATGCACAGATCAAGCGGCAGGAAACCTTCGCTTAGTACATGAAAGTAATTAAGGTTTTCAGTTTCCTACGTAGTTTTCCTAGTGTGATACTTCAAATCACTATCATTCAGCAAATTGTCTATAAACAATCCAAATGACAGGCAGGAAAAAAATTCCAACCCCAATGCTGTAACAAGTATGCACAGGACACAAGCAGAGTTCTTGTCTAACTAGTACATCAGATGTGACATAATCAGAAGAAGAATTTTATACCTTTATATGCTTGGCAGTCACTTCTGGAGTTTCATCATAACCACCAAAAGTATTGGGAAGACCTTAAAACATAATTTTTTTTAGTATTGCCATTTGTTTAAAGTCCTAAAGAACAGAAGTAAATTCCATAAAAGGCCCATTTAAAGCAGCTACAATTGTATGAGGACTAAAATGCCTCATCACCCTTGCATTCACTACTCAGCAGATTATTAATTATGCAAGAAATCATTCTGGATTCATTGTCAAAGAACTAACAGTTACTTTCAGCAGTTTAAAATATTCTTACTCCCTTTTTAATAAATCATCTTTTCAAGTTATTTCAACTGTATTACTGCTAACAAGATGGAACAGGTTAGCTACATTTCATGGGCCTGTAAGCATAGGAACATGTGCACCAACACACCTGCGTTGGGGTAACAGATGATGTAGGCGGTTGTACATTTTCCAATTGTTTCAATGAATGGACGCATTTCAACTGCCCCTAAAGCACAATTTAAGCCAATACTGGAAAATAAATTTTCAAAAATTATATTGAAGTAAAAACACCTTTTACACATACAACAGATGAATGTTAGTGCTGGCAACTGCTAACTCCCACAATCATCTAGAACAAAACCAACCTGATCTCCAATTTCTTTAATCATCATCATCAATACAGCATGACTGTGCAAAAGGAGAACCCTCAGGTGGAAGAAAAGCACAAGAGGGAAGGGGGCTGGACTGAATTGAACTGGGAACAATAAATCAAGATTTCATTTCAAAATCCAGGAGGAAAGTGGCAGCATTTTGACAGCAACTGCAGCAACACGACGGCTCTGTATTTTCTAGGTAAGAGAGAGAACAGTGGAATGAGAATGGCAGATTGGAAAGGAGTCTTATGTACAGGAAAAAGTATGAAAAAAGGTTGAAAAAGCAAGACCTGCTTCAAGCTGCTAACTCATCATTTTCTTTACAAATTATATATAAATTATGTCAGCTTTGGAGGAGAGCAAGTGCCTCCCCCAAGAAGCCTCATGGCAGCACAAAGCTTGGGCAACTGAATCTGCTACATCTTACTAATCAAGACAGCACTACAGCAGAAGAATTTCTGCATTAGTAATTTTCTAAACAATTTTACCAGTGTATGAGATAAAATCATTTTCTTTCATTCAGTAACTGATACATAAATGAGACTTCCACTCGAAATATCTCCATTTGTATTAAACACAGAAATTTATCTTGCAGATAGTGTGCAAGGTATTTTTACATATTTCCTGATCTTTCTGCACCACTCTAGAAACCCCCTGAGCACTGCAGAACTTGGAAGGTGTTCACAGAGCTGCTGGAAGAGGAAGATGTAAAAAAGCTTTCTCTTTTCCTGGAATAACAGCCTCAGAGAGGATGCAAGCTAACCCACTGAATCAGCAACGTGTAACAGCCACATCTCCCAGCTGACTGAGCTCCACAGGCAGCTGAGCTAATTAAGTGCCTGTATGCCCACTTAGTTTCACAGAGGTCAAAAGCAGAAAAGCCCTGCACAGGACTGGGAGCATAAAATGGTTTTTGACTTTTCTTCTGTTTCCAAGGACTAGGCAGAGTGCTGGCAACGTCATAAGTAGTAGCAATAAATGCTTGAATTCAGATTTACTTGTTGAACAGAATGAAAACTGTTGAAATCTGCGGGGCTTACACCAACAGCCAAACCACGCATTTTGAATATCACAGTCACAGATAGATATCAAATAATGCACAAACCCCTTCTTCCAATAACTTAGGGATGAGATAGTAAGGGTTTGGCTGTATTTTTGTTTTGGTTTGGTGTTTGAGGAGGGAGGGTATATGTTTTTTTAAACAGCAAGCTCTACCTTCAAAATGCTTTCTCTAATACATTTTATACGAGCCAGAAAAATTTGAAAATAACCTTTTTTTATCATTTCAAAATTTGGTGTTTATATATCTTTAAATCCATCATACAGATTGCCTGGATAGAAACAGCAAGCCCAAGGAATACACAATTTATTACAGCAATGAGGTTCTGGAATTTATTTCCAAATGTGGGCTCCCCCACACTCAAGATTTTCAAAGCAAGTCAAGAACGGTTAGCAAGATTACCCTTATCAAATGCAGACAAATGCAGTGTATTTCCTACTCTTAAATCATTCAATTTACAAACTTCCAGTTCATACTCCCCACACATCAAACTGCCTGAATTATTACCCATTACAGGGGTTGCTGACAAGTATACTTATGAGCATGACACAATCCAAGCATTACTTGTCTCAGAACTGCAGCACAGACATGCACATTCGTTCAGAAACAAAAAGCATCTTCTGTGGCCAGTATCATCTCCTCACAGCACACATCATGCAAGAAATCATTTGAGAAAAGCAAACTGTTAAGCACACCTCAAAAGCCAGCAGCCTTGAGCCAGACAGCTGATATTCTGTCACTGCTACCCTAGTGTAATAACCATCACACACCCATCTTAAGCATCACCTCCCTCTCTTGCTCACTTCTCCACAGCAGTCATACATAAAGTCCTGTGAAAGATAAGGCTGCAGAGTGCCCTTGGGATCAGAACAAAATCCACATTATGGCCCAAAACTCAGTGTATGCCTTCTCAATGCTGCCAGTAGTATCATAGGATTTGAAACAACACATCAGAGCATTTCTCATGGCAAGCAGCTTGACACACGTCTTTCAGCACTTGCTAAGTACAGTTCATGAGTTTCTCAGCTACCACCTCCATTGCCAGACACAAAGCACACACTTTTAAGGGTGGGCTCCAAACTAAACTGAATTAAGGATGACACATCACCCTAATCAGGGCATATACAACCCAAACAGAAACACATGAACACGTATAACACGATTCCTAGGATACTACTACTAATAAGCTTTTTCACAACCCTAAAGCCACTCTGCACCAATTTGGCCACAGAAACAACATTAAATGCAATCTGTTCCAACCACTAAAACCCTTCTGCTACAGTGCTGTACAGTAGCCTTTTCACAAACGAGAAACAGGCCCTAAACATTGAGACCCATAAGACAGCTTTTATGAAATATGCTTTAATAAATTATTGATTTCTGCTCCAGTGCCCTTTTTTCTTCTTCAGAAGCAAGAGAGTTAGAGCAAAATCATCTGAGAAAGACTCATGCCAAATATGGATCATGAGGCCATGATGCTGAGAGAAGAAGTCAACTACCACCCTGTTCCAAGATGCTCCATATGTTACTTCTGGAACACCGTCTGGTCTGGGAAAGAGGAGCCTCAAGGGCAGTCAGGAAAACTGTGAATGCAGTCTTCTGCTTCTGCATCACTGAGATGACAGATTGCATGGTTTAGCTGAAATTTTGTTGTAAAAACAAACAATGGCTCATCACAATGTGCATGGTGTGCACTAGTAATAATGAACTAAATGTTTTCAGTTAGAATATTCTAAGAAAAAAACATCTATTTCTGGTGTAAGTTTGTGTGAAGAGAACCAACCTGAGAGTGAAAAAAGGCAAAGAGGAAAGAGAAGACAAGGAGGTAGAACAGGGTAAATAAACACAGAAGAAGAGATAACCAGGGGAAGGCATTCAAATGAATATGCAAAACCTTGCACAATGACACATTATCCATTTGCACAGATTTTAACCTCATATTTATTTGAACTTTTCTACCTGGATAAAAAAGAATTAAAAGTAAATGGAGGCATCAGGAGCTCTCAAAACAACTGTGCCTATCCTTGAAAAAAGCACTGAGGGCACATTTTTCTACAAGTTCAGTAAAAAGAACACTGCAATAGTATCTTATGGTTTGTTCTTTCAAGACACCCTAAAACACTCTCAGCTGGCACTGCTTCCCTCTAAGAAAGAGATACAAGTCCTGCCTGTACCAGGGATTGGCTCCTTGCACAGCCCAAGACAGTAGGAGATGGCAAACTAGTTTCAGATTTTGACCTAACTGTGATTTCAGTGTAAACACAAAGCCTCAGATTATTTAAAGCAATGAATTAAAAATTCAGCTTTCCTTGGAAACATAATTTCTGAGAGGGAACAACAGAAAAACACGTTAGTAATGCACATGATTAGGATGATCACAGTTTATATCACTTCCAGTTAGCTGCAAGTAAGGGTTAAAATAGAAAAGAAGCTCAATCTACAAATAATCAGCTAAGAGAATGAATGATACATTTCCTTACCAAAGTGGCTTACTGTGGGAAACACTAATGACAAATGCCTCTCCTGTCTGGCCAGAGAGGGTACGCCCACTCTTATCCACAATAGTTCCAGAAACCTAAATAACAATTGAACACAGAGAAAGAAGAATTAAAAGCACGACAAAATGGAAAATTAAAATGGATGAACTGCTGTAACTCAAAGTAGGGAGACCTGTGTTCCACTTAAGGTGATGAGGCACAACTCAAACAGAAAAATGAAATCCTTTTCCATTGTATAAATGTTAAACTCTTTTTCTAGGAGAAAGAAGACTGTTTTATTGTCTTTCCTTCTCTCCCCACTCCTCAGGGAAAAGAGAAAGAGGGAGAGGAGAAAACTACTCTGAGCCACCCAGCAACCAGTCAGCATGAGTACCATGGCATCATTCTGATGACAGCCTCTGAACCAATCCACAGGGGTTTTTTGTTCAGGCAGCTATCAGCACTCACCTTCTCCTCATCTCCCCATTTAAGTTATTTCAGGTCTCAGGACTGCTATTAAGTTCTTTGGTGGTGGTTGGTGGAAAGGTGGGAGAGGTGGGTCTCCTTTCACCACAAAAGAATATCAAATGTTGCAGCTTAGTAGTGGAAGTATAAGTTTTAACCCGTAATCACTCTTCTTTAGCAGTACAGAGAAAGAGATGTGCAAATAATAAATAATGTTTTGACCCTGACTAACAACTAAGAAGTTGAGAATTTGGGAGGCATCTGGATAAAGCAGGAAAGGCTCCACAAATGTGCTGATTCTGGTCAGGATAAGGTTAATTCTTGCAGTAGCCAGGAGGGGGCATGGCTAGGGCAAAGGAGGTTATACCATATTATTGCCAGGTGTGGGAGAAGGGAGACTGTCCAGGGAAGAAGGGGTTCCTTCCAGTGGCTCAGAGCAGTGGGGTAACACCAGCTCTGAGCCAGTTCTGAGCCAGAGGTAGCGGTTTGGGAGACGCTGGTTCCAATCCAGGGAAAGAAAGATAGGAAGAAAGTTGGGGAACAAGAAACCAGTGCATGGTTTGGAGAATCTCAGTGAGGGCACTGATTTGCAGACTACCATTCCTGCATCACAACAACATGCCTAAAAGCCTTTTTTTTCCAGAACATGGAATGGGTTTATAAGACTCCATGCAAAAGTAAATCCACTATTTACTCCAAAGCATGTTTTAATATTGATGCCACTTCCCATGTTGAAAGTACTCAGTCAGGGAAGGGATCAGTAGAATCTTAGAGAGCTGTGCTAAGGGTCATAGCTTCTCAACAAAACTGAACTGAAAAGGAAACAAAGTATGCGGAACCAGGCTAAAGGACCACTCTGTACAGGGCAATGAAGACAAAAAGTCAACCCAGAAAACTCTCTGTGCTAACTGACCAAGTACAAAGTTGTGAACACAGAAGTTCTACAAAACAACACCTCCAAACCAGTTTTTATTGTTCTAGAAGCTAAACTAAGTAACAAAAGAGACTTTTATTAATGCAATTTCCAAGCTCACTAGCAATGAAGCAAAACATCAGAAACTACAAAAAAGAAATGGAAAAGGCAGAGAACATCACTAGGCTATCACACAATCCCTGATGTCTGCACTTTGAATGCTGTTTTTTATTATCATTCTACTCTGACATGAGGAAGTGGAAAACAAAAATGGGACAATAATGAATGAACCAAATGGAACAGCTAAATAAAAGAGGACTCTTCAGGCTGAAAAAAAGATGACTAAAGGAGGCTGTCACAAAGGACTACAAATGCCATGACTATGCAGCAAAGGGAACATAGAACAGCTGCTCATTATCACTTTCAAGAGATAAATGGCAAGACACAATAGAAGTTATCAGGTGGATTGCCCAGAAGTAAGCAAACTTTCAAACCAGCATATTCATAAGCTGTGAAAGTTACTGGCAGATTATTCTGTAGATGCCTGGGTCCCACACAGGTTTGAACACAGATGCAAGGAAGGAATAAACACATTCAACAAAAGACGACAAAAAGACACCAACTACATATCAGAAAGCCTGGACTGAAAACTGTAGAAAACTGGAAGAATACATCAGAACTTCTAAAATAATCTTATTCTTTTTCTGTATTTCTTCCAATGCATTCATGAGTGACAACTATCAGAAAAAGACAGAGAAAGAATATGGAGTAAGACAGATTTTTCTGACTTCAAATGGCCGTTCATTCTACTTGAAAATGTCAGAATTTGCTTAATTTGATCCTTGAAGCACTGGGTCCTATTGCCCTCAAGACAGCAAGCCTGAAAAAAAAATGTCATTAGACCTTTTCTCGTGGAAATACACAGAATAAATGCACAATGGAATAAAGTCATTCCTTAGTCTATGGCTTGATCTACTGAACAGAGCTATCCAAGGCTGATTTCAGAAAACTGGAAGAGGTTTTACTTTCACAATCATGTGGAAAAAAGTAAATTTCCAATAAAATCATTTTCTTCATTTCAAAGCACTTTAATCAACTGTCATCTCATCTAGTTCACAAATGTAGTTAGGGATACGTAAAATATTGAAATACACTTACAAATATGGGTCGGGAAGCATACTCTTCCTCAAACAACTTCTGGAGTGCAAAAAGAGCAGCCTACAGAAGAATATGTTGCAAAACATTAATGATGTTTTGAGGGTTCTTCAGATTGTTCATTTCTTTTTGTTTCTACAGGTTTGATGCCCTCTTTTATTTATTTATTTATTCTATGGCTGTCAGAACTTACTACACTCAGGAAGTTTTACCCTTACCCCAACATCTTCCAGATGTTCCGAAACACATTTTGGTGACAAGTAGAAAGGAAGTACCACAGGGAAACCTTGTAAGAGCAAGAGTACTCTGAAACCTAATTCACATCAGCACATACTTCTCCCTCATATCTCTAGCACAATTTGCAGCCCAAATGTGGTTGTATGTACTCTTCCCAGTACACATTCACTGCCCCTGAGTCTGTTTAGACATGTAGTTTCCAAAGGGCTCCAACCCTTCTACAAAGTTTTACAGTAAGAACTGCAAATGACTCCTGTGAAGGTCCTGAAAATGTCCTCTCTCCTTAGGGTAAGAAAGCTACCTGTGAACATGCCTTTAGCATTACGTTAAGTCTATAGGCTCCTTGCCAAACCTCCATGATGACTGGTCAGATCTGCCATGGGCAAGTGATGTCACTGCACACTTTATTCAGCCTGTGGCAAAAGCCCAGAGAAACACTGTGTACATATCCAGACAGACTTTTGCACATAAAATCACAAGACAATTTTAAGTACCCTAACAACTGCATCCCCTGTGCTGAGCAGTTATTAGCTAAAGAAGGAGGTGTTAAAATCCCATGAATTGTAGCACATTTCAACATTTTGTTCCTTACATTTTACCTTTCTAATCTTCTGCTCTAAATCGTTCTTTCTTAAAACTGATGGCAGAGTTTCCCCCCAAAAACACCTTTTAATAGAACAGCTTTACAAGCCTTCCCATGCCTGAAACCAGATTCACTGGATATTCCCTCCCCAGTAGGCATCACAAGCATCCTTTGGACAGACATGCTTACTGTGAAAAATAAAATCAGAAGCATTTGGAGATGTTAAGCAATACAGCACAGCTTTGGGAAGAGGACAGCTGGCACAGACAGCCAGAAAGATACAAATGGCACATATTAAAGAGAAACCTTCTGGAAAAGGCTGATTAAAAACCATCTCCTCACATTCTACCCACTTGCTATCAACTGAAGAGTCTTCTCGTGTATCTAGTAAACAGTAGCTGATAGCTGAAAAAATATTATTTTGAATTTCCTTAGGTAGTACACCAAATATTTACATTAGTGTGATGAGGTTTTTACCAGAGAAGTCTCACCTTAGCATTGGCAGTATCAAATATGGTTTCCACCAGTAAGATGTCAACTCCTCCATCCAAAAGTCCTTTGGCTTGTTCTGTATAGGCTTCAACCAGTTCATCAAAAGCTGTAAAACAGGAATGATGTTAATTTCATCTGGAGAAACATCTTTCAAGACTTCTGCCTGAGTCAAATAACTTGATGGTTATAAACACTTACTTATGTTCCTGTAATCTGGTCTCTCCACAGATGGTGACACAGAGAGTGTCCTGTTTGTTGGACCCATGGCTCCAGCAACATATCTCCTAATTCCTAGACCAAGACATAGTCAATGTAAAATACCTCCAACACCACCAAGACATACATGTCATTCAAGGATGAAGAAATATAAAACATGAAACTCTTGTCTCAAATCTAGAGTTTAATAAGCACAGGATCACCCAGCACAGCTGACTTTTTTATTTTAATCCAACAGGAGGTTCAATGTATACTCACAGTACAGAAGAACATTTCTGAAAAGGTCAGCTGTCTCAATTAATTTTTCTTCTAATACTCATTTGTCTCTTAACACAAGAAACTTCATTTAATTACTCTAAACACACAGTATAGAACTGTCCTGGCACTTTTCACTACATAACCTTATTTAAATATTCTGGCATGTGTCATAAAACCCCACTTTTTAAAAGCATATTCCAAATTGCATTTTTTTATTGCATACTATGAATGACATCAGTAAGGTGCTATCTGAACAGAAGCAGCACTGTAAGCCTGAAATACAGTTTGATTGTAGAATACAAGCAGAAATAAGCCTTTGAAAGACAGCATTGTCACCAGAAGTGTAAAGGAGCTCTAACCCCTCTCACATAATGCCTGGAAGGCACCTGTAGAAATGAAATCAAAATACTAAGATGATTCCATTAGTTGCTGAATAAAGTTAAACCTAGACAAACACTAGGATTAACTGGTAATCCACATTTACCTACAATCAGCTATCCTAGTTCTGGGGTACAAAGATTTGTGTCATACAGTCCCCGCTGAATATATTTTCTCTAAAACACATCTGAAGATGTGGATCACCTGCAGTCTAAACCAGGTAGGCACAGGATAGCTGTGCTGAAGAACACCTTAAGGACTAGATCCTTCCAAACATGATGAAATCAGTGTGATATGAACAGGGATATGAAATTGCTGTTACTGTGCCTAGCTTTAAAACATGCACAGCATCATTCTACGTCCCCAGCATCATTCTACATCCCCACAATGTAAACCATCAAGCTAGTCTCTAGTTAGCAACATTTCAAAGATTGCAGCATTGTCAAAACCACAAACAAGTAAAAAGTTAAAATAATACTAACCTGTCTGAGTAGTTACAGTGTCTGCTGCTTTTCTGGCCACCTGTGCAGAGACTCTGTTTAATCGATATGCCTGAAACAATTACAGAAAAATACTGAGCAACCTTTAGTTCAGTCCAGGCTACTCATCCTCAAAGAAACCCAACACCTGAATCCAGCACCTCGCCCTACACTCTGAAGGTTCCCCAAGTCATAGAAATATGTATCAACACCATCACCAGGCTTCAAAAGGAACAGCTCGATACATCTCAGCAAGTTACATGGCAGTTTCATCCCCTGCATGCCCCAGCCTAGAGCTGCTAATCATAAAATTTAATTCTTTAAGGTAGTAAATAAATCCTGCTGATCTCAACAGAAGCTGAAGGACAGGACTTTGATGACAAAATTAGCCTACTCTTAAGTTCACTTTTTATTCAAGTAGTATATTTCTAAGTATTTACTTTCACATATTTCCCAAAATCGTCAAAAAATATTTAACAAAGAATTGGCACAATAAATTCAAACTAGAAAGGACTTCTACATACACCAGCACAAACAACACATAAGCAATACCCAGGAAAAAAGCAGTTCCATTGTGGCATTTGGTAAGTTGGAAGGACTGAAGCAAAACATCCCTGTTCACAGAACTGAGAGATCCCAGGAATGCTCAGAAAAAACTGGGACTAAGTATTATTGCCTGTACCTCTGCCAACAAGAAGCACACTATGTCTGTGACACAGCAAGTGCAACTGTCCACAGCAGCAGAAATGATCCCATCACATAGCTCGAGAGGCAGCATGCAGTCGATAAGCACAACACCAATGAATCCTGGGACTAAGCTAATCTTGGTTGCTAGGACATGATTAATACTTTAATGTGTAAATATTTTAGCATTCTTACCAAATGCTCGAGGCTGTAGTCAGCCTGTGCAACTCGGGTGCTGCTGAAAGTGTTGGTTTCAATGATGTCAGCGCCTGACAGCAAATATTCCTGCAAGACATGAAAGAAAAAAAGCCTGAGGTATGGAATTCAAGCAACCCCACTACTTTGCCTCATCCAGTTGACCAAAAGTCACTAATCATTTCCCAGTTCAAAGCTGATCAAACTCTAAAGGGCTTTATTCAAATGCACAGGGCCATTGCAATAGCAGTATTCCATGTAACCAATTTTCAGAATTTCAATGTCAGCCACACTTTCTATTAACAAGTGACAATTATAGAAGTCACCTCTGACACCAGAGCACATTTTAGATTTCTGCACAGGGATATACTCAGACACAGTCCAGTCACCATCAGAGCAAGAAAGGGCTGCTGTGGGCAGTCTCAGAAAAGGCCCAAATTAAACAACAGAAAAGATTAGAAAATTTAAATGTTCTGAAGGGATTTGCACAGCACAAGAGCGCAGTGGGACAGAATACAAGCTTAGGAGAATTATGTTTTGTGCAGATCTCATTTAAAGTTTAACTAATGACCGAGATTCACATAACATTTAAGACTTCTGCTCCATTTTGGTTGTCTAATTCCCACAGAAATAAACTGCAATCAATGCAAACGTAAACGTTTTTGCAGATTCTAGCCTGCATTTGTATAACCTCTATCAGTTTCTTTCCTCCCTAACTCCTTTTTTTTGATCCCTTTGAACCCCGGCATGATCATACTCGAGGAAACTAAAACACTTGAAGTGCTAGTTAATCATACATACATAAATCCCTCAGATTTTCCTACAAGAAGCAGCTGAACTCATTGAGTTCAACAGTGCAAATAAAGTCTTGATCCAAATGACAGCTAAAAATAAATTTGTTTTAAAACATGTTTTGCTGCAAACAAATATGCTTTCTCTCAACTCCTCTTGAAAATATATAAAAATATCTTCAAATAGATACATGAAAATATACAAACTCTTACATACAAACTCTTACCAATAACATTAACTTTCTGAAAATTATCTAAACACGTTTAATGTATAAAAGCCCTCCAACTTTACTGTCTACCACCATAGAAGGAAATAACATACTCAAAGCAGGAAGTTAATTTTTGCCTTTGAAAATAAATCACGTGTCTTAGCTCTGAATCTGACTTTGCCAGCCAAGGTATGGCTAACATTTGGTTTTTAAGCTACCTGTACCTGTGAGATCTAACTCACTGGGTCATTCATAAAACAAAACAAAAACAAAACACTTCTTTGTAGAAACATTTTCATCTATTATTGCAAGTTCCTTCTGTCCAGCTCTCAGAAGAAATAACCCCTGGTAGCTGTAAAATATGAAGTCCCCACCCATTGCTCAGAAAGCCTCTGACTCAATAGTTGCTGCAGGGATGGGGATCACAAAAGACAGTTCTTTTTTTACTCTTCCTAAAGCACCTATAACTGGCCATTACAGAGATAACAGAAGGTTACTTTGTTTGAGTCAATACATATGTTCTCAAGTCACATCACTACTGCTCTGCTAAACCTGCCAAATTCAACAGTTAAAGCAGCTTACCCTATTAAAACCACAAGCTATTATAAATTCCAAGGCTCATGAGCACTATTGCTCGGTTGAACTCGATCTACAAATACTTCCTTCTAAAATTTTTATAGGTCAAAGACTGATTCCTTCATCACTCTTAAAATCTAAACAATAGTAGTTAAAACTTAAAAAGTACAGATTACTTTCCAAGTTTAACCAACATAAGCCAAATATGAAACCCATCAATGAAATACAGATTTTATCAATAAATAATTGGAAAAGCCCAGAACAGATATGAGGCTTCAACCGAATAACAAATAGCTGCAACACTATTCAAGCATTCCGATTATTACAGTAAGACCTATGAATACCTGCAGCTCAATAAAGACAAGACTTAGGGAGCTGCTTTTTAAAGTCTAACTGAAGACAGGAAAACAATGAAATCTGTTTGCAAATTCCTAATCATCAGCAGATTAGACTGTTAGACTCTGAGACACACATTAATATTCTAGGGAAAAAACAAGACTGTGGAAGCACATATACCCATTAACTACAAAGGCCTGCTTCAGGCTGCCACATTCAACAGCCCTTTAATACACAATTATAGAAACACATCTAGAATTCAGATATGTCCTACTTAGATGCATTTCAAGTGCTAGCTGATAATAAGAAGAGGAAATAAAAATGAAATAAAACAGAATCTACAATTAATAGAAATACATCAGGGACTTAAGTCAAAAAGGGATTTAAAAATAGCACTGCCTGGGTGACATCAGGAACCAAGACAAAAATGCTGTGCTCACACAACCAGAAGAGTCAAATCTGCTCATTCTTTTTCACATGGTTACCTAGCACTCTCTTCCCTAACCCCAAAAGACAGTGGAGAGCCAGGAGCCTATGGTATGGAAAAGGGGAGTGCAGAGACCAAGGTCTCCCTCTTCCTCTTGGTCAAGAGACAGAAAGCAGAACCACCTACCTTGTGTATGTCACAGATTATATCAGGCTGAGTTATACTGAGAAGGTCATTATTGCCTTTCAAAGGCCTGGAATGATCTTTAAATTCATGCCCTCGGAAATCCTCTTCTGTCAGCGCATGTTGCTGGATCATCGTCCCCATGCCCCCATCCAAAACCATTATCCGCTCCTGTAGAATAGATTCAATTTCATCTTCCACACTTTTCTTGGGATCTGCTGGAAAAAGATAAACCAAATATTTAAGTAGCTCTGAAATTCCCTATCTATACACAAGGCCAACCTGAGTTCTTTCCACTCAAGAACAAAGTAACCAATTCTCTGCTGAAATCAGACAGTAACTGGTTTACTTCACCTGCAGTTTCAAACACCTGATGTAAGGTAACAGCTACATCTGTCTAAATACAATTAGGCTCAATTGGTCCTTTACCTAAGGACAGTCACCCACAAGCAGTCAACCAAAGTTCACAAGGGCATACATGAAAATCTCTATATAAACTAGTTTCCAAAACTGAAAAGTGTGATAATTTCCCCAGCAATGTTTGAATGGCAATGCAGAGCTGCCTCTTGGTAGCAGACACAACATTCTAAGTGGTACACAAGTGCAAAACAGAAATTAGTAAACTTCATTAAAAAACAAACAACAAATACCCACATCTATTCTAATTGCTTATATCATAATGATACAGAGAAATAAACTGAGCAAACAAAACAATTTTTCAACTGAGTCCTAAATTCCCTTAGGATTACAGTAGTAAATGACAACTTGACAAACACCAAGATATGCTAACATATAATAGCCAGGCTTTACTTTCTTTTGCATAAATGTAACAAGATACTCTTTTCCCCCACAATGCCAGAGGAAAATAGATCAGGCAAATCACACGGTTATTTATAAGATATTGAGCAGGGTAAATCCAGCCATGACTAAAACAAAATACTGTAGACACTTCAGCACTATCATTAGAAATAAAGATGTAGAACTGCTTCAAGATTCCAAACACAGCCCATCCCAAACATTAAGCAAAAAGTTTCATCTGAGGCATTAAAAAAACAAACAAAATCCCCAAACAAACAAAAAAACTCCATAAAACCCCAATAAAATCCCCAAGATGACACCAACAGTAATTCTTCTTTTCCCCTTTAGAACATACACCGAATCATTTCAGAATGCAAACAGAAGAGTGGGCCAGGTTGGAAGGGACCACAGGGGGTCATCTGGTGCAACCTCCCTACTCAGGCAGGGTCAGCCTAGAGCACCTGGCACAGGATTGAGACCAGGGAGTTCTTAAGTATCTCCAGTGAGGAAGAGTCCACAACCCGTCTGGATAACCTGTTCCAGTGCTCAGTCACCCTCACAATGAAGTTCTTCCTCATATTCAGGTGGAATTCCTGCACATCAGTTTCTGCCCATTGCCTCTTCTCCTGTTGGTTAGCACCTTTGAGAAGTGCCTGGATCCATCCTCTTGGCACCCTCCCTTTAGATACTTATAGGCATTACATATATATAGGTACATATACATCTATATATACATATATAGATGTACACGTATATATACATATATATAGGTATTACAATAGGTAAGATTGTATATATAGCAAAATAATCAAACAACCTCTTTACCAAAAATCCAAATTACAAGAGTAGGACCCCACTGATGTTTCACGAATATGTGAATGATGTGCTATTCTACATCTGTTTCCTTCATTCAGCTTCATCCTACTCTTCAAGACTTGTTTTGCTTTTAGGTTATGAACTATCAAAGCCCTTTTAAAAAAATTAATTCTTTCCAAGGCACAAAAATATCCTCATCTCTCATTGCAACATAACTTACTACTACACACAATACTACTTAAAAATCACTGCCAACTGTTGATTTATTTCTTTCTGCATTTGTACAATGAATCTTCTCTTTTGATATTAGTACTGTTAAAAAGCAATGTACTGGAGAGAAGCTAAGGCCATGAGGAAAGCATTGCAAAGTTACATTTATACCAACACTCTGGAAAAACAGCTCTAAATCAGAAGTAGTCTCAGCATGAAGAGAAGTCAAAGAAAATGTGTTCTCTAGTAAGTATGAAGCATCTGAGAGCAGATTAAAATACCAAAAAGTAAGCCACCCTTGCTTCAAGTTGGAAGTTTTAACACCACACAGGCAGGCTCAGCAGGTTCTTACATAAGAGCTTAAATCTACTCACGTTAAACCATCAAATTATTCATGAGAATAATATCAATCCTTGAGCTAAAGGCTTTTAGAAGCAAGACACGAAAAACTGTATCTAAAAGTAGGTCTGCAGCACAGACTCCCAATGGAGTGTAATCCATGTGCTTCCAAGAGCCACAGCCCAGTGAGACACACAGGCACTGAAGCTCACTGGTGCTTTAGCGAGCCTCCTACGCCAACTCCTTGGCCCTGAGAGCTGCAGCCCAGAGAGCTGAGATGGGCTGTTGGAGCCCTCCCAAAATCAGTCCTGCTTTCTATAGGCTTTAAACTATATGCTTCCCAACTATCTCCTCATCCACACTGGGAAGCAAAGATTTACCCATTGCTTGTCATCCTGTACCTCGCCTGGTCCATTTTGCTTTCTCTACTGCTCGCTTCACTGAACAGAAACAATGAGCAGTCTACGGTTTTCTGCTCGTAGGAGCACAGATCCCTGTCTCATCACTGCAAGAGCCTTACTGAATTTTTTTAAAATCTTTGCTTCTTCAGAAGCATCTCAAAAAGCTGCAGGAAACAGGGTAGGAATCATGAGGGTGGCCATCAGTGCCACAGGTATGCAGACTCTTTTACACAGGGATGCAACAGCTCCAAGCCCACCAAAACCCAATTTACCTGTCCTTGCTATGAATAACATCTGACTCTTCTTCTATCAGGAGCATGCACTACTTGAAGTCATGTCCTGCCATATTGATGGTGCAATTTAAAGTTGAAAACAAAGTCTGCAAACAGGTCCAAAAACACTACAGAAATCAAAGACTGATTCAAAAAGCTGTTAGGAAGTGCTGAACTCTGTCCTTGGAACAAAAGCAGGGAGGAGGCTCAGAGTCAGTTCTACTAACAAGTACCATCATCTTAATTCAGCATTCAGCTCATGCAATTCCCCTCTCCAGCACAAAATGGGTACAGAATATTACAGAACAAAACAAAAAAATGTTTGGACAAATTCCTAATCAAGGAAAAATCAGGTCAGCCTTTCCTTTTTGTTGTTTTACAAACCCTGCTCCTACCTCTGCTCATCCAGGAGCTGATGAAAATTTGGTTTAATAAAGGTCACTGGTGAGCTCTGGGAAACGGATATCTTTCTCCCTTCAGAAGTGTCCAGGAGAACAAACTGCTTCTATAGCTATAACAGAAATAGTGGCAAACCAGCAGTGGTAACAGGACCTAGGACCAATTACCTTGATTTTATACTCTACTGAAACTTAAAACATAGAGCCCATTACCACAGAGTGTTGTAGGGCTGGAATTAGTTTAGAAGACTATACCAAATGAAAAAAAAACCAGCACTGGCCTAAAAGGCAATGGGATACAGAATGCAAAATAAAAAATCCTAATACCCTGCTTTACTTCCCCAAGGTAAAAACTCTGTCTTGAAATCACATGAACAAAGGAATTACTTGTCCGCAACAGAGAAATTATCTGAGCTACAAGAACTTTTACTATACTTTTACCCTATGGGGATAGGGTAGCTGTTCACCCCTACAGTCATTCGCTGTATTTCGACAATTAGAAACTTCTCCCAACTGTAACCTTTCATTTTTCACCATGGAAGCAACTAAACAGTCAGGGAATAAAGCAAGATGATGTTCCTTTATCTCCTTATCCCAATCCAATCACATACAGGCCATATGAGCAAAATTGAAGGGATGTGTGTTTTCCACAAGAAACAGGAGTCCAGAGGTTGCAATTTGCTCTAAACCAAACTTCTGTGATGCCTGCAATGATTCTCAAAAGGTATTGCTTTTTATTGTTGATGCACTTCCACTACAAATTTATTTTTAGTATAAAATAGTCTAGTATACAAATACTTGGAAGGGAATAAAGTATTACAAGTTGTTCCCAAAGCTTTTATAAAGGAGCAACCCAACTGTGACAACATTGAAGTATTTTCATCACATTAATGTGCCAGAACACAAGCAGAGGAACTATGCAGAGAGGCACTTAGAGGACCTGCAGTTTCCTAGACTGACCAGCTCCTCTCTTGACTGGAAACAGGGCCTCTCCATATTTGCACATCCAAATTCAACAAATCAGCATTCCCACCCCAACAGCTCCAAGCACAAGTCCCCTCATCATTCAAAAAATTACTGTGCAGCATGTAGAATTTACAGTATTAGTACCTAGAAAGGATACTCTTGCTATCAGCCTGCCACAGACAGCTCATGATAACCTCAGCATTATTTGCTGCCCAATTAATTAAATTGTCTTCAACTGGATGCCCTCTGGCAATTATAGGAGCTTCATGAACTGTAGCAACAGATGTAACACAGGTCCTCTGCAACAGTGGGCAGCAGCACCCTGCGGCTATGTTATTTATTACTCAGCTTGTCCAAAGAGAGAAGTATTAGACCTTACCACTTCACCCTGGGCTTCTATGTGTACCTTGCTAACATTTCCATGTAGGCACCTGTCTTATGAACCATTCAGTTCTTACACAGCAGACAGACAAGATACTTATGTAGCCCATGCACTTCCAAAGTTAGCTTGAGAGGCAAACAACCACTACAAGTGTCACTATCTTTTCAGGATAGCAGCATCTTGTCAGCTGTGCCCATTATCTCTAGCTAAACACACAGATCCCAGGTTTATAAAGCTCCCTGGGGTATAACCACAACTATTCATCTCCTGACATTAAACTGTTCACAACAGATATTCATTTCAGGCAAGACTTATAGGGAAACAGACCTGCAGGGTGTCTCACTTTGTGGGATGCCCTGCCCCTCAAAGGCTAGGGAGAAACTTTGTGCTCAGCTTCACCCTAGCCCACTCCTGAACCCAGGTCCTCTACCCCACTGCCAGAGGGACACATCACCACCTACTGCCTCGTGCCTGCTCCCTGGGGTTCCATGAATATCTCCGTCATGCAATTTTTGCTTCTATCTATGTAGAACATCTCTCCCACTGCCACCACTTCTCAAGCCGCTGCCACAACACCTTCACGCTTCCCATTTCAGCCAAACCCATTCGGTTCTGCAGCAGGGCAGTCGCTAAGACCATGGCTTGGCCCCAAATGCACGGCGGAAAGGGCAGGGCAGGTCACGTCAACATCCTCTTTGCCAGAGGAACCTGGAGAAACCTCAGGCACAGAAGCTGGCTATGGAGTCGGTGCCGAGCAGGACTGCTGGCCTGTTCTGACATGCCGAGGGATGCAAGCCCGAGCTGAGGCACAGGCTCAGCATCAGGCACTCCCTCACGAGTATTGAAAGGGGAAATGCTTGGGATCTCTGATGGAGGCAGCACCAGTGAAAGCATCCGCTAACAGACCAGTCCATTTTAAAACACCAACGCCAATTAGGAGCTGTAATTTTACTTATCCTCCCCATCCAACGACTTCTGTTTAACCCGTGAAATGGCACTTTTCAATTATAGCCCCGAGCAGCTAGAGCACACCCAGCCCCTCTCACCGAGCCCCAGTTTTCACTTTCCCGGCATAACTATATCGCCGGACGGGTCGGTGCGGGTACCCTGGAGATCCCTCCCGACCCCTCCCTGGCAGGATGCAGCTGCTCCAAGGGGCCGGCGCCAAAAAGCGCCCTCCCTCACTACCTTCACTCCCTCACTCATGACACGCCACACATGGCTTCTGCAAAAAAGTTACACGCGCTGCGAAAGTGACGCCCCCCCTGCACGGAGCCGCAGGCAGCACCAGGGAATCGGAGGGGAGGGCGCGGGCGCCGTCCCCTCACAGCCCGCCCGGCCACCCTCGCCACGTTCTCCCCGCGCCCCCGGCGCTCGCGCTCGTACCCGGCGGCCCCGTGGGCGCCATCGCTGCCGAGACGTCACCGCCCGCGGCCGGGGGCGCGCGCAGCCCGTGACGCGCGAGCTCCGCCCCTAGCGCGGGCTGAGGCGCGCGCTGCCCTCGGCCTGAGGGGAGCGGGAGCCGTCTGTCCCATGCTGGCAGACAGACAGACAGATGGACAGATGGACAGACGGACCCACAGACCCAAACGACAGCTCGGCCTTCGAACTAACCCACCTAACGTTAAATGCCCCGGGGGGAGGGGTGATTTTGGAGCCAGGCAGAGCGCAATAGAACTGAGTTGTCTCTCATCGCGGGGAGAAGCGGGCGCGGATGTGGTGCTGGGGGATGATTCTTTCAAACTAATGGCAAATGTGCTGCAGTTAGAGACAAATGTAGCGTTGAGAGGAGGAATGTAAAGATGTCTTACGGGAGCTTTAAGTCGGACTTGACAGTGATGTTTGGATGCACGTTGCTGTAAACCTGGAAACAAGATTATACTAAAGGAATCAAATTTAAGTCACAGTTTGTGTGACAGTCAAACAAAACAAATAAAATGTGGCATATTTTGATGCAAGAGTTTCACTTCTGCTGGTAGATCCTTTCAACTGCCTGTATGAGGACTCACCTTTTAAAATAAATAAATATTCGCAGAGCAGCCCTGCAATCACCATACTGTGTAAAGAATGTGCTGCCAAGAATTGAAGCATCTCAAAGGAATAACCAGTCCTCTCATTTCATGCTAGTAATTTTAAGTGCCTGAGCATGGGGAGCACTTTCATTTAAACAGTTTCAATGGTCAAAACAGGAAAAGAAGGAAGCCTGTAAAATGGATCATGGGCCAGCCCTTCCTGTTTGGCCTGCACGTTGCAATAAGTTAAGCAAGTAAGGCAAATGCAGCAGGTGAAGATGCAGGGACCACTTGTTCTGTGTTAACAGGTGCAAACTGAGGTGCCTTCCTTCCTTTAGGTGCCTGGGCCTCAGCCGTGTGCAGCATCATAAAGCCTTGTATCAGCTCAGAGTATGGCTTGCTTCTTAATAGTGGCTTCTGCATTTTCCCTGGGAAGTCCTTAAGGGATTCAAAATGAGTTAAAAGCTGCTAGTGTAGACAATTCCTGGAATTCCTAAATATTCAGCCTTGATTTTTCTTTTGAACAGAAACAGTGGTTACAAACTCTTTTTAAGTCTGGTGTGATGTAGGAACTTTCATAATCAGCTGTCACTTTGGTCAATACTAAATCAAGTATATGTATATTAAAAAATTAGCCTTATGTTTAAATAACGTATATATCTCATTCATTTTCAGAAGAAATGCAGGCAGCCCACAAATCAGCTAGGTAGTAGTCCAACTTCAGTTGTAGAGGCCATGTTCCAGTTTTGAATGCCAGGAGACATTGTTGGAGAGCAGACCTTACCTGTCAGCAAACCATTTCAGTGGTTAGCCTGAGCTCCTACTGCAAAATTTGTCCCAAAATTCCAGTGTAAGGTGTGATTGTCAGGAAACCCATACTCTTCAAAAACCTAGCAACAGAAGGGGAATACACTAAACAGAAGCAGAAGTTAGGTATTCCAAATGAG
This sequence comes from Parus major, assembly GCF_001522545.3. NCBI lineage: Eukaryota > Metazoa > Chordata > Aves > Passeriformes > Paridae > Parus > Parus major. The sequence continues at coordinate 44,651,063 of NC_031770.1, read as the reverse complement.
TGCCTAATTTGAACCCTAATACACACAATTTGCATATATTACAGAGATGGGAAATGCTTTGAGAACTGTTCATTATGAGATATTAGGGAGTGCATTTCTTTGCTTGACTTTGACAGCTTCCTTCCTTTTTGTCATGTCACATAACACTCTGAAAACTTCCTCTGGCAGCAATGCAGGTTAAAAAGCTCACTGTCTACACAGTTGCTTTGTGGCGACAGATCTTTGTACCACAGCTCAGCACGTCCTTGCATGTGCTGATGCAGTTGTTTGTGGAACTGCTGCAAAGTAGGTCAGTGGGGCAAAAAAAAAAAAAAAAAGCTGCGGATTTGAAGGTGATTTTGAAAAGGATCATTTCACGTATCCCAGTTCTTTTGCAGTTTAATCAAATTAAGACAGTTTGACTGTGTGGTGCTGTGAAAGGTCAGTCCCAAATCCCACCCTGTGCCATCCTCCTGTTTCCATCTGTTTCCTTGTGCAGGTGCTAGCCCTTAAAGAGAGTTCTTCTGTATAAGTCAGTTATCAGTGGTAACAGATTTCTGATCCAATTCATCTGCAGCAGAATGATCTCCAGGGTTGATGTAGGATCACCAGCAGGAAGAGAGGGCAGCAACTCTCAGAGTGTGTTCATTCTGCTTGTGCAACTGGAGTTGTACAAGCAACCCAAGGAGCACAACTGAAGCAAGATACGCTTCAGAGGGTGAAGGGAAGAGGAATGAGTGGATGAGTGGTAAAGGTAGCATTCATCCAATAAAGAAATAACACCACCAAACTTCAGCCTTAATGTGTTTTGCAGTGTTAGAATCTCAGGTCCCTTTTCTTGGTTTAGTTTCAATGCTGACGGTATTGCACAATGCTGGGGGGTCCTGATGAGTGTCCCTATCCCAGGGCTGACATACACCTGCAATTAGCAAGATTTCTGAGCTGCTTTTTCGAGATGATCTAAAACAGGGTGTGTTTGGAGGTAACATTCAAGGATTTGCAGTAACATGCCTTTAAGCTTGAAAACTGGTTTTTTTGTTGTGTTTTTTTTTGTCTTGCAGAGCATTGTTTTTATTTTGCTAAATTAGCCTGTCAAAATACTGTTCCCTTTAGAGCAATTTAGAGCAATACCAGGAGACGCTTAGAGTTGCAGAGCAGTGAGTAGAGCAGGGGAGAACACAAAGGTGGAATCATTCCTGTGTGTGAGAAACCTGACCTTAGCACTATTGGGTATTAGCCCTATTTAAACATCAGGTGCAGACACAGAGTCACTCATAGTATCATGATGAGAATCCAGGTTTCTGAAGGGAGTTATAAATGGTGGTTTAGTGAAGTTAGTGCCTTCCTAATTGCAGCAAGACTAAATCCAAATTAATATCTTTAGCTAAAGGAATCAAAAAACTCTAAGTCAGATCAAGTTCTGATGTTTATTCCAAGTATTTGAAGGTGTTTTCAAACCACTGCTTCCCCAGCTCCTCCCACACATAGAAATAAACTCTCACTAAAAGATCTCCTAAAACCAGGCAGCATTTGAAGCAAACAAAGCCATCCTCATATTTTGATTATTTTTTTCAGTGCCAAGGATCTGTTCACCAGTTCATTACTCTATTGGCACGCCCATGCATTCAAATAACGCAATGACCTTACACGTGTGTAAGATCCAGCACAGGTCTTTAGCCCACTCTTAGTTTTTGGGGTTGTGTTTTAAATACCTCTGCAATATTAATTACAAAAATAAACCTCTTCTTCCCATATTATCTGCCTTTATTTCTGAGGATGCAGTTCCTAATGGGTTATTCACATAATAATCCTTATTTAAACAGTAACAGTAGAATTATTCATGTTACTACAGAACAGTTGCATTTCAGAGAAATATATCCAAGCAAAGCATTCACAGCTCCATGCAGAAGTTTGAAGGGGAAAACAGATTAATTTGATTTCAGAGCACAGCTCTTGGCACCCTCTTCTGTGAAGTTACCACTTGTGCTGTTTTGCTGCAGCCCTATTTTGGATGACTTTTGGATTATTTTTTTCTTGCCCTATTTTGGATGACTAAGTAGCACTACTTGTTTCTTATTTTCAGAATTTCCTCTGAGCTTAAGAATTACTATTTATTTTTAATAATTTTGTAGACCAGCAACTTAGAGGGTGATTTTTTAGTGATCCAAACACAAATTATCTGTATGTTCTGTATAAGGCAAATTATGATCTTAACATTTTTCTTTCAGGACCAAAATATTACCTGAAGGCAAGAGAGAGCTGAGTGCTTCAAGATCAATTCTAGGCACACTCCAAATGTCAGAATAGCGTATTAAAGATCTGCAGTTCAGGGAAATACCAACAAATTTATGGTATGTATTTACCATAGATTTTGGACTTCACTATTTTAAAAAACCCAAAGTCTTCATGAAAGTGAAATCAAACACACTAGAGTGAACTGAATATAACCTTTTCCATCACTTTAGAGAATATTTGGTGATGAAACAGTGTATAAATGCGTGCAAGGACTAAAATGCAGGCATGAGAGGACTGGGAATTCAATAGGGGGTGTAGTCTTACAGCTTATTCATTCTGCTGGCAAACTCTGTCAACTACTTTCAACTAGTTACAGGTTTATACCAGTAAATACTTTATATTTATTTCATTATGAAATTTTGCAGCATTTTTAAAACTCTAAATATGCACCTTTCAGGCATCCATATCAAAATCATAGGAAAGAGGCTGATGGTGTTCTCAGGGCCGTACCAGTTGATAGACAAGCTCAGAGATACAAACTCCAGCAGCTGAAGGGAGCTGTCAGAGCACAAGCCCTAGGCATACTGTGCTGCCTGTGCGCTGTGGATGGGATTACACTCCTCCTGACAATCACATTGGTTTGTGTTCAACACAGCTTGAGATCTACAGAAATGTGACGACTGAGGAGGATTATAGAAAGGTTTGAGCTGCTTTGAATGGTGGACAATAAAAGACAAAGCCAAGTAGCCCAACCATCTGCATCCTGGTAGTGCAAGCGTGGCACAATGAGGCAGAGAAAAGGGACATGTGCAGGTCATGTGCTGGGTGAGTGACACTGGAGAGCTTCCAGCAGTGCATCCAGCTGTCAGGCATGGCTCCATCCCTGTGAGAGAGTGGCCTCAATTCCATCACTTTCTTTCATTAAACAGCAAACCTTGTAAGATTTCTTTGCAAGGGCAGAGGGAATCTTTATGTGTAAAGTACCTTGAAAGACCAGTGCCCTACTTGGCTTTCTCTAACTTACACATAGAAACAGTCCAGTATGTTGTCAACAATCTCTTAAAAATAATGTTTTATAGGCAGTTCTCTTCTCTTTGAAGGACTTTGAAACCACATGGTTCATTCAGTTTGTTTTGCAGTCTAACACATTAGGCTTCAAAACTTTGTGGAATCTGCTTATGATCACAGACATAGCAGTGACATTTTCCTTGCCCTTGCTATAGGCAGACACCATCTCCCTTACTTTGAGAGGGATTTGAGCAATGCTATCCCTTCCTATGCATCCAATTCATTCTAGCAGAGCAGAAACAGAGAGGGAAGAAGGAAGCTGATGGGGTCAGGAGCAAGGAAAGAGCATCATGGATTTAAGTCCCAGACATGAGGTAGAAAACGAGTTTTAGGAACCTTTTCCAGAAATACAAACCCTTCAACAAAACTTGTTTTGCTGGAGATGAGTAAAGAACTAACTATAACTAAAGAAAATTGTTTTCAAGTCAACATATTAAATGAAAGAAAAATGCAAGTGGTACAACAATATAGAATTATCAGACAAAAAAAGAACCTTAATGCTGAAAGTCTTGTGTATGAATGAAGAAATGAAGAAACATGAAAAAATACTTAGAGGTGATGTTGGTTCTAAATCTTGCCTAAGCTTCAGAAATAAAATTGTGAGGAAGAAGCTGCCTCTTACACCAGCGACAGAATGAGCAAGACACACTGACAGGGAACGCTCCTCTAGGGCAGAGTCTTTCTTTAGTTATCACTAATACACATTTACATTAAAAAAAAATTCCCAGAGTGTACTTTGTCATACTAAGGGACAAATATTTCCACCCTCTTGATTACTGATACCTTCCAGGTCTTACTCTTTGGCAAGTTTTCAACTTAGAAGTGAAAAGTTTCTTTTCTTAGGCTGTGTTCTACAATGATTGTCTTTGAGTTTTTCTTTTCCTTTAATATCTCTTTTTTTGTCTTGTGAAACCAAAGTACTTCACTTTGGGCCTTAACACTTGTTAAGCCTAAAATGTATTAAGCAATCTAAGATTAAGCAAACTCAATGACTTGAGCTTGGAGGTAACATAGGAGAGCTGCAAGGAAAAGTAGATCTGAGTCTCCCTGTATATTCTGGCATGTGAAAATAATGTTTTATCCTTCCCTTCTCTCCTATTTGCTGTCCCACGTGCAGATAGGACAGGTACACTGGGAGCTGGCAAAGCCTCCAGAAGGGTATGACGAGGGTAGAGGGGTGTAGGTTAATCACACTTAAGTCTCCCGTCCCCTCTTTACTATGTAGAGCAAAATTCACTGCAAGCACGTGGACTTCGATGCCAGCAGGTGCTGGTGGAATAATCTGTAGTTTATATCTTAGGTTTTTGTGTGGTACACAAACATCTTTCCGTATAGGCCTGATGACTGAAGAGCATACTGTCATTCCTGTCTATTGAAGGGTCTAATAAATACTTCAGGAGTAGCAGGTAAAGCTAAAGATACTAAATAAAAAGAAAGGGAAGAACACTCTATTGCCTTAGTACAAATCAAGAATAACTGCATTCTGATCAAGTAGAAATAAAGTTTCTCCCTTTAAAATCCAGTTCAAGGGTGCCTCAAAATCATTAAACTAGATTTGAGTCAACATTTCCAGTCAGAAACATTTAAGCTCTAAGGGACAGCTGTTAAAAGCAGGAAAAGGGCAGTGGCAGACAGAGGCTGGTGTCTGAGTTAGAAAGGAAAGTGATATTCCAAGAGACAGGAATGCTGGCAGGAAGGGAGGTGCCTCCTCAGAAAAGGCAAATTAATGGTCACTGCTAAAGGCAATCCTGTCTGCAGAGCAGCACTTCAGTTAAAGGCCACCACTACAAGAAGGGGTAATGACCCTGACCAGGATGTTGCCTTTTTGAGCTTCTCCAAAAGGCAGAATGCTCATTTCACTCTAGCTGTTCCAGTTGTCCCTTGCAAATAAGGCCAGCCAGGCCATCTGTGTTCATGGTTTGGCTTGAAGAAACAATGAGTCTTACAGAAAATCTGCTTAAGCTCCCAGAAGAGGGAGAGTGTTGGGGCAGTCAGGTGGGGTCGTAATTGAATGATTTCAGTTTTTCCTGCTGAAAGAAAATGCAAAACTAGTTATTAATTTTTGATGGATGGAAGGTGTTTGCACAACCATAATCAAAACATTTAGTATGTAGTGTTTATAGTTTGTAGTGCTATACTTCTTAAGTATAGGCAACTGATAGAAATGTATTTTTTGTTTGCTAAGAAGAATGAAAAATGTTAAAAAAATGTGTCTTTTTTTTATATAAGGTTTACATTTTTCTTCTTGCCACAAGCATAATTTCCACTTCTTTCAAGTGCATATGCACTTAAAATGAAAAATGGAAAAAAATCAAATATAATTCAACAGCTAAAGAATGTAATAATACTTTTACATTTTTATTTACATACTAAAATACTGATATTTCAGCCCCTCAAGCCCACAAGTCACTTCAGATAATGAGAAAGATATTACTTTCAAGTGCCAAAAGTGTTTGCTGGACAGTATGAATGTTTGCCAGCTTGCTGTGGCAGATCAGGCCTTGTCACCTTCCATTAGCAAATAACAAAGGTAAAAGTTAGAGCTGCCCTGGAGCATTGTCCCTAGACACTGCACAAATAACAGCAAGACCACCCACTGTTAGATTCTGTGCCTTTGGTTTAATGACAGCAGCAACAGACAAGGCGTCAGGGATCTTGTGCTTGACCATGTCATGTGTGCTCTACATGTTCATCACACTCACTGGGCACCCCCCAAACATTACTGGGTGTCTGATTTTCATTTAAATAGGTTTGTTAAAGAGTTTTTAAAAACTGTTACTGGGGTTTTGTTTCCTGGGAGGTAACATTTCCTCTCTCTCTTGTTCCTTATGTTTTGCAAAGATCCTTCAGAAAGCTGGCATCGTGTCCATATTAATTCTGGTAGGTTAAGAGAAGATAAAGGGATAACCAGAGCAACCAAAAAGACTTTGGGAAACAGTACAGAAAAGATAAAGGCATAAAAAGTAAAACTGTTTTTCAGCTATATCCAATAGGCTAGTGGAGGGTTTATAGATGCAGCAGGTCCTACTGAAAGGAATACAGAAGGAGCTCTCAAAGCAAATATATTACTTTGGCAGAAAAACAGACTAAAATTTGGCATCAGCGTGCAGAGTTCTACAAATTCATGATCCACAAATTACTGTCAGCTTGGAGACTCTTTTGGTCACACATGACTACTTGCCATCTCCGTTTAGACTTTTCCATTATTCCTTCTGTTCGTAATGGTTGGAGCCAGGATACAAGTCTGAACAAGATGTTTGATACAGTGATTCTTTGCTTTTTTGTGGTGCCTTTTTTTAAATTATAATAATTTGCTGTGCCTGTATTGACAGTTCCATTCAAATCAAGGCCAGATTTGCTGGCAACTTGTGCAAACATTTCTTCTCTTTCAGTCTTATCAGTAGAACAGCTGAAACCTGAAACAGGACCTTCAGTGTCTGAGCCAGAAGAGCTGTTCTGTACCTGGGCTTCTGCCACAAGTATCCCTTATGCAGCTGGAGGGCTCCAGCTCAGGAGAGCACACAGGATAACCACTCCTCCCAAGGACAGCACTCAAGGTCATTTTTCACTCAAAGCATTAACAGGACTCCTGAAAGGAAGAAAGTTTCCATGTGTTGGGGCCAAATAAAACAGACAGGTTTTGAAACAAAACAGCCAGGTGCAAGTAGATGAGGGATGGGTGGGTGCTAAAATAGCCTTGGGACATTTATTGTCTCAGGATATTCATCCAATATATTTGATTTCCAAGTAATTAAAGCAATATGCTGATAAATGAATTGTGAAAAGCAGTATTACAAATGCCAATGAAATTCCCCAAAACCTAGAAAATTAGCAGAGGAATTTCTTTTGAAGATTAGAATATGAAATCCTAGTCAAGCTCATATATGGAAAAGATTTGGCTTATTGTTTAATATATCTGCCTTAATTAATGAAGGAAATGAAGGCACTTCTAGTACTGGCTCAAGGTTTGTTGTCTGCACATAAATGTTCTTTTGTTGGGAATAATAAAGGACTTTCAGTGAAAGTGGGTGGTGGGTGGCTGGGCCCCTAATTCCAGTTATACAATCACTTTAAGGTAATGTAAATACAGGCTGCTGCTCCAGGGGATAATCTACAGTTCTAAGCACTCTAGATATGTATTCCCAGCCAGCATGGTAATCAGTCCAGGAAACTTTTCTATTTATAAATTAATGGGATCATGGAAAAAGTAGAGATAGACTTGTCCTTTGTGATGGCAGCCCACACCTTGGGTTAAAACTAGAAAGGAATTACACATTTTAAAAAGAGACAAATGTGAAATAAAATCCAGCTTAGAACAGTGAGTTTTTCTATATAAAAAAAATTGATCTAAAACAAGTAGAATCTCACCAGAACATGCTGTCTGTAATCCAGGTTTGATGCTGCTGAAGTGGCTCCCCAAATAAAATACCCTCTGAACACAAGCAGAAGGTACACTGATGCACAAGCAAATAAGTGCACAGGTTGTTAACCATGAAACTTGGGGAAAAGTGGCACAGGTAATAAATAGGTATTATTTTCTCATTAAATATTACTGGGACTATTTGTAGAAGCCCACCAAAAATATTGGTACCATTACAGTGATGAAAGCATGCTCCAAAGTGCCTGTTCATTTAGTGATGATCAAACAATTGCTTCCTTACAGAATTAGTCTCAATCACAAGCTATTTCAGCCAAGAAAGGAACTACTTACCATCCAAATCCAGCTGCTAACAGGAACTATTTTCCTCCTTCAGTGAGACCACTTGTGTCTGGAATAACCTTTACATACACCATGAACAACCTGAATAAAAGAACATGATCTCCTCCAAGAATTCAGAAACAGAACAACAGGATGTTCTGATGAAAATACAAGCCTCTAGCAGTGGCTGTGACCCAAGCATTTTGTGGTCAGTTAAAGAAAATGGTGGTGGAAACTGTGTACAAAGAAGGGAGGTGTGAAGGCACCATAGAGCCGACAGCAGACCTGTATCAGCACCTTTTAAAAAATCAGTGTCTGAAAATTAATACTATGAAATCAAAATTATCTTGGCAGAAAATTTTCCAAAGAACTGTTGTTTTCATGTAAAGTCAAAGAAGACATCTTCATTATGGTTATTAAAGCAACTTAAAGCCTTACTAACCTTTGTGAATTGTAATTTATTCTACATTTATTCTGCAACTTTCATTCTCATGTTCATCAAAATAATGCTGTTCCTCCAGCTACTGAACCTTGATTTGGGCCCTGTGATTGACACATTCATTACCCTCGACTCAGCTACTGTACTCCTTTAATAGTAAAACTAGTTTTCTGACAGAATTATGTGGACAGAAAATGTTGCTGCATTGATTCACAGTGTGAAAAATGATCCTGCAGAAATACACAAATGCCACCTACTAAAAACAGAGCCTTAGAGGAAAAGAAAATGTGTAATGCCCCTGAACCCCATTTAGAGTTTTCTCCCAAATTTGCCCTAAACTGTGATCACAGAATATTTTAAAGGACCTTGAGGATTACCCTCTTTAGGGTAAAATAACACAGTTTACTTATATTGATCCTAGGAGAAATAATTTTTTTTGTTTTATCTTCATTTTACTTGTAAGACATATCAAAGTAATTGTTATAGTATAACATTTTTAGGCAAGTGTGAATGGATAATTAATCCCTGCAGTTCTCAGCTACTGGTTCTGTTCATTCTACTTTAGAAATCAGAAAGCTGATATAAGATTGGAAAAATTACTTTGCAAAAGTTTTATTCTCTTGCTGCTGACAACATTATCTCTCACATGCTTCGATCAACAGAGTACAGATGAAGGAGGAGCTTAGAAGCCCCTTCCATACTATCAAAAACAGTTAATAATATGACAATATAAAAATTAGTGGGTAGAGAACACAAACAACACCTGACAGAGGTGTTAGATACAAACTTTGTGGCAATTTTTTTGCATAATCCTGCCAGTAGCACTAACATTTTGCTTTCATGCCACATTCAGAAGCTCAATGTTTTGTTCTTCCAGTTGCATTAAACTGTGACAATGAGAGATGTACAGATTTATTTTTCAGTAGGATTCAGCCTGACCAGCAGTCATTTAGCTGGAAATGTCTTTGCTTTAAGGCAGAGCTTCCTGACTTAGCATGTACAGGCACTGTATTCACAGAAGGAGACTGCACTGCACCATTTCATTATCAGCAGTGGCAGTAGCAGCTTCTTTCTGTGTGCAAGGCTGCACATGCACTGTAGGAGATGAGCTCCTAGCCCTGGCAAGTCCTCTGCTGGTCTTTGTACAGAAGGGAGAAGGAAGAGGTATTTGGTCAACGTCTGTCTCTCTGGGATTGTTTTGAAATTGCTCCCATTCCACCCACCTTAACCTGCTTTAGGATTGACATCAGACACAGATTTTTAATACTTGCCATCCATAAATTTCCAAACAATGGCCAGTGAAAGCACTACTGCATACTTAAGATCTGCTTTTTTGCACAGGTGGAAAAAGTAACATACAGAAAAGTTAAGGACAATGTCCTCACAAAAGCAGTAGTGCCTAAGTCCCACTGAAATCAATCTAAGCTTGGAGTCTAACAAGCTGTGGACATCTGTGCTCAGGTGACCTAAATGGAAACGCTCCAACTCATTCTGAGCTCCATCTCTCTTCATGAAACCAGACTGTCCCTCCAGCACACAGAGACTGTTGTTCATGAAGACACAATGTACTGAAATGTGTGACGGACTTTGAATTTTTAGCATCTGAAAACTCCTTTGATGTTCAGAAATGTTTCCAGTTCCTAGAGGGAGCCACTAGGTTAATTGCCCACCACAGAGTCTCATAAGGTTTTGAAAAGCAGACTTTATTTAATAGGCACATCATTGCTTTAATAGCACTGGGCTGCACAGCTCACTTCACCATTTGTAAATGGTTTTGTTTGATTACATTGCATTTCCTCAGTGTCGGTAGGATTCAAGTAAAAAAGTTACTGCTTTTATTCTCTGTCATTTCTCAAGATGGAAAGAAACAGTAAACGTCTAGCGCACAGGAGCAGGGTACAGACAGAACTGCCTGCAACGCAGCACAAGTCAAGACAAACTGAATTTTGAGCACTGAACAGGTAAAGCTGCAAGACAAGCATACTACATTTGCTCAGATGGGAGTTTGCTTTATGCAGGATAGAGATGAATGCTGCCCCCTAATACATACAATAATGCATTGTTATACTGAGAAACAAAGACTGTCCAACATAGACAAGAATGAGGGTTTCATAACAAAATAGTTCACATGAAATTAGCTTCCTTATTATTTCTGATTATAAAAGTTGTATTCCCTCAGCTGTAAAAGGCCTAAAAGAAAAGAACTGCTTACAGAACTCTAAAACTGCACTTTAATCAGCTTTCCCCCCTTATATTACAACTCTTCGTGACAAAAGCATAGCATTCTGGATTATTTTTGTAATTAAGTACTTTACGTGGTTGCTGTATTTCTTCCCTGAAAATCTGCATTTTAGTATTTTATTAAATTCCACCAATAGAAGCATACAAAATCAGAAATCATGAGAGGAAAGTAATATTGCTCTATGAAAGAAAAAAAGCATGACATCTAATGTAGTTTCATGAACATCGTAAAAGAAGCGCATATGGCATTGAAACATTTTGAAAATGGAGAAATATTTTGCGAGTTTCAAAGTTTTTAGATTTTACATTCTGTTTTCTGAATGTATATTTCCAAAGTTAATATCTTGCAGTATTTTTAATATATTTTCTAGTATTGCATAGGACAGACAACCTAAAAACAACAAGGCAGGTATCTAGCGTGCTGCACACTTTAATATACGCCTGTTACTTCAGTTACTAGCACTTTACACTGACAGTACCTACTGTATTTGTAAAACTTGTTTTTAAATCAGCTTGTCAAAGCTTTTGAGAAGCAATCTGGGCAATAAGGTGGGTATTTTTAGTGTCTACCACGAATACAGCCAATTACTGAATCAGAGGTCGCTCTCTCCATACAGTGCTGATGAAAAGGAGGTGTAATCCAGAGCCCCAGGAACGGAGCCCGGGCCGGTGTACGGAGGCATTCTCTTGATGCAGTACTGAGCCTGCTCGGGAGGCAGCTCTCGACGCAACTCATCTGCCAGGATATAAGGCTGGGAAGGGGAAAAGGATTGACAAATTCAGCATGTGTTCTTCAAAAACACAAAATATATTTATTTTCTCTGGCTGTGACTAATAAATTTGGACATCTGTCCTATTTTTCTGAGACCAAATATTTTCCTCAGTAAATTCCATCACAAATTATGAGTTGAAGGGGACAATTTCACCAACAAACTGATTAGGTCAAAATACAGTCTCAGGTTATGTGACTGTGTACGTTAGCTACCAAGCACTGTGCAGCCATGGGCAGACTGCTGCAGATACAGCTTATCCCTGGATAGTCAGGATCTCTGCAGTGCACTACTGCCCCTTCTGCAGTGACAGGATAGATGCAGGTAGTTCCCATTAGTTTCAAGGTTCTAAATATGTGTAAAGAAAGATGCACTATTGTTCTTAATGGTTTGCATTTATGACATGAGGGATACCCCCTGTTAACAGACTTGACATTGCTTAAAATAGCACTCTAATGAAAACCGCTTTTTCCTGAGACCATCTTCCACATGAATTGCTACTGAGGACATGTCTGGAATTTAAAATGTGGTCCACATTAACTGAGATCACAAAATCGATACAAGCAGCTAGAATGAGGAAAATCAATCGAGCAAGCTTGGGCAAATAGACCTGTACTGCTGTGATCTCTTCTTTCTCCACAGCAAAAGACTGGTTTTGTGGCAGCACTGTTTATGGCCCTGACTCCTCCAGACGCTCTTGTGTTGCCATTATACTCCCTTGCATCTTAAAACACCACTCTGTCACAAGTGCATCTGGCAGTGGGGACGAAAGTATGCCAAATTCAGGAGCTTCCTCTACAAACCCAATAACTAGAGGAGGCCTCCTCCTGCTGTTTCTGCTAGGATATGGATACACCACATTGCATCGCTCTGTTGAGTGAGCTGTCCAGTCACAACATGGATCGCAATCAGATGTAGTCTTGTGCTCCTGATCTAGGCTATGTTCCAGAGGGCCATACTCTGCACTGAAACATCCAGACAACAGCATGAAAGGCAGGATGAGTTCCCCACTAATTAAGGCTGTCGTGTGGAAATAACCTGATGTACAATATATCCATTATACAGACCAACCATCCAAGTCTTGTCGAAGATGCCTAATTTTATGTTGGCTCTCTGTGATATGAGGATACATAGACCAAGCCCTGTATTCTGCACTCATTTCAGGTAAGAGTCTTGGCTCCAAACAAAGAAAAGGCACATGCTTTTTCTGTGAAAGTCTGACAAACTGCAAACAAAGCTTCACTGTTACTGAAGGGATTGTAACAAGAAGGGCTAAACAGGAGAGCGATAGAATCCTTACAGCAGCAGCACGGTGACTGACCTTATCTGAAGCCAGGATTCTGAAGGAAGCTATCACTTGCTCAGCCGTGTCTGTGTCTGCCGTTTCTCTGGTCATGAAGTCAATGAAGGACTGGAAAGTGACAGTTCCTTGCCCATTGGGGTCAACCAGAGACATGATTCGGGCAAACTCAGCTTCACCCTTTCACAAAATCCAAAACAAAGAAAATGGTCACCATAATACCGGTCTCCAACAGCCCAAGCCTCTGATGAACCAGCCAGAACCACTTACAGTTGCAGAGCTTATAAAGCATCTTCCTGACACAGGAGCATCAGAGTTGATGAAATCTGTACCTTAAATGCCCACCCCATTTCTGTAAAAATTACTCTGCTTTTGGAAGGTGTATCCTTTGTCCTAAATACATAAAATATGTACCTTTCAATTAACTGTTGCCATCTTCTCTCCCTCCCACCCTCCCACAATGCCTGTTTAACTTATTCCAATTTAACACTTCATTTTCCATCTCATCTTAAACCACTGTAATTTAGGTGCCATGTAGGGAAGTGAAACAATAGACCAACAACAGATTCACACAACTAAGAAGGGAAACAATTCTGAAAATTTCATGCCAAATACAGGACACCTTAACTAAGGATAATCTCTTTCTTTTCCCTTTAAAAGGTGAATATTGGAGGAAATTCTTAGAATAAATAATTGAAGCAAGGAAAATGCAACCCCCAAGGCAAGTTTATGAAAATTAAACAGTATCAAACTCATTCTTCATCATGCAGGTAGAAAAGGAGAAATTTACAAAAACATTAGCTTAATAAAAGTTAATTTCAACTTTTAAAGTTTCTTTAATTCAAAGAGCAATGCAGTGCACCATAGAATATGGTTTTCAAGTGTCTTGTTTTACTTTTAACTTCCCTTTTAATCATTTGAAAATAAAGCAAAAGCAAAGAAAAGTACTATCTCTAGTGTAAATGACATTAGTATCCTCTCTATTTAGATAAGCTTTAGTATTGCTGTGGTTAATGTTTTAGCTGTGAGCAGAATCAGTTGACATTTTTTCTTAAAATTCGTACCAAATCATAACCCATTGAAATTAAGCAAGCTCTGAAATCATCATGGTCCATCAATCCATTCTTCCTCTATTGACCAAAACAACGTAAGGAATATAGAAGGGAGGGTTTGAAGAATCCAAGGTAATTTCCAGAGAGATGACAAGTTTGAACCATTGGCATATTGGATCCAGTGCGTGAACAGTTTTCATTGATGTTGCCCCATCAGGTCACCAGAATCATCATCAGTTTTAAAAGAGGAAGAAGTAACTAACATATTACGCACAGGAAAGAGACATTTTCACCACAAAAAAGTAACATCAGGAAAGGTCAGGGGAGAGATAAGGGAGGAGATGAATGGAACAAGAATACAGAGAACACAACCAGAGAAGACAAAGAGAAGAGCAAGGAGAAAAGTTTGTTACTAAACTAGTCAAACTCAGCAAATGTTCAAGCTGCCTCCCTGATATGAAATGCCTTTGAAATGTTCTGCATGGAATCTCTAGCAGCTAAAAGTGAAAAACAGTGAACTACTTCATTCCAAGGCCAAAGTAAATACATTATGAGAGCAGTCTGCTGATATGTGGGAAATTAGTACAGGGATTTTCTTTCTGACTGCCGGCTGTCAAGACCCTGACTACAGCAGAGATGTGCATACAGGCTTAAAGGATGCAAAGCTTAGAAGGAGATCAGTTGAAGACTTTGTATGAAATGAGGTCGCTCATTTTCCAGCCAATAACATATCTACAACATTCTAGACTCAAAGCTGAGTAAACATTAAATGGCATGAAAGTAAGAAGGAAAATAAACGTTTCCTCTGTGCTATGATAGATTGCAGTGGCTTGGAGAGAAATGTGTCATCCTGTATTAGGAGAGAGCATACGAGAACTTGTATTGAGTCTGAGGAAAGGAAAATTGACAAAAGTCTGATTGCAAGAAGGATAGGAGCCCTCCTGGGTATCTAGCAGTGTCCAAATAAAGTATCTCAAACCAAGTAAAATAAACTGAAAAATCTTTGAAAAATGTAAAGGAAAATACACCTCAAAGTGATGCTGACAGTCCATCTAAACCAGTTGTCTTCCCAGAGGCAGGATCTTTTCAAAGCATTATGACCAACAGACTGGAGTTTTAAACATGCAATCTTTTTTGCTATTGTTACATCTGAAAACAGAATTATTTCAGTTTCCTCTACCTGCAAGTCATTTCCAACCTGTCCTAGACTGATGAGGCAGGCTTTAAATTCATCAGACTGTAGATTGTCAGATTCGTCCTAACATCCCATCACAGGTCATGCATTTGGGAAGGGGAAAGGAAAGAAAGAAAAGTCACAGATCAGGTTAGTTGGTTAGTAAAGAAGATTCTGTTTGCAAATTAATAACCACATTCTTCCAGAATTTCATGGAAATGTAACGTCAACATATGCAATGAATTACCTAAAAAGTATACAGTTTTTGCAGTTTCATGCTTTAGACTTTTTCTTAGTAGAAGAGGGTCCTCACTTCAACTACAGAGTTAAAACTCTGCTTCCTTACATCTCTTTTTCTTTAAAATATCTTTGCTGACAAGGCTGATTTCATTCTATGAGCTGCCATTTGCTTCCTTCCTTTTCTGTTGTCATGCAGCTTATGTGAGAGGCAATAAAAATATCACTGAATCCAGGCAAAACATGCTTTCCCCACTCAATTACTGTTATCTCATTCTTGATCTGGTAATACAACTTAATATAGTATGCATTTCTCAAAAGAGATAAGTACAAAATAAATTTATAATTGACAACTTCTTTTCAGTTCTCTGTCTTCTTTAACAATATATAGAATCAGGTTTTGCTTTGAAAACCGACTTTAAAAAAGTACCATTGAATTCCAGGTTAAATGGATCCTAGCAACACCACATCAAACTGGAACATTGTTTTGAATTGTATCTCTTTCTATTTTGCAGGTGAAGGAATTCACGCTAACTTCTTAAAAGCAGTCTGACTTGTCTTGTTCTTCCTGTTCATACAAAATGTGTCCTATCAGAGGGGTACTTTAGAGTGAGTTAACATAAATACAATTAAAGAGATATTCCAAGATGAACAATTATTACCCTTATTGATTTTACAGACACTTTGGAGAAGATTCAAGGTTTTCTGTCTGCTACGTATTTGCTTGCTAGATGAATAATTTATTTTTGAAAATTTCTATATAGGTATGCATAGGTAAGATTATGCAAGTTTTCACAAATGCACTGGGCTTATTTAATATACTAATAGGATGAAGTGGTGCTTTAGTAAGTTAACACCATGCATTTTTAAAATGTCATGCTGTTATTGACTGCCTCTTCATCGATATCCACCAGCACCATAAAGGAAAGATAAAAAATAACAGTGAGAAGTCAATGAAGAGAAAAAAAGCAAAGTTACAAATCTGGAGCAGCATTTTATTAAAAGCCATAATCACACTAAAGTTTTTATCCTTTAATATTTCCATTTTATATGATGATTCCTTCTATAAAGCGTTCAAAACGGCTTATTTTATCATTCTCAAAATGTTCATCTAGGCTTTGAAACTTTCAAAACCTATCCTGGAGACAGGCTATGGCAGGTCCCACCAGGGGTGAAATTATTAATTTTACCTCATTTCTAAAGCTGAGGATACTTCTGTGTGGCTGCAAACAAAATGATATAAAAATGAGATTTAAGAGTCAAATCCTGCCCCTCCATCTCCTTTAGCAGCTGTTGGTGGAGGATCATCAGCTATCACCCCACTCCATGGGGGAGGTGGGGTGGGTGGGCAGTGCATGCAGGAGCTCCCCAACCAGCAGTGAAGGACAGACAGGAGTGAGGGGCTGGCACATCCTCCAAGATGCCATTTTCTTTAGGAGGGAAGTGCAGTGGTTGTGCTGCAGCTCAGAACAGTCATATGGTTAAGTGGGACTCCCTAGTGAGGGGCCAAGTAGTAGTGCCAAGTGCTATAGCAGGTTTTCACATTCTTGTAGTGAAATTGTCAGATCTTCATCATATGTTGCCCTAAAAAGCATCTTTGCAGTATATCAGAGTTTCATGGAATTTAATGGCATTTTGCAATTAAGGCATAGATCAAGCCCGTATGAAGGCTTTCTTAACTGAAAATGGTTCTTGATATTTATTTTTATTGTTTGCAGGCCAACATTAAGAGCTGAAAGTAATCTTTTAATGCATATAAATAACTTTGCCTTGTTCATCTTTTCCTGCCAATACAAAGAAAAACACTAAAATCTCCTTCATATTTCATTAGAAATCTTTTCCCTTCTCCTTGTGACTTATATGTGACCTTATAAAACAAGAGAACTTCTGAGTCAAACTAATCCATTCTTAAATATGTCCTTAATTTTCCTGAATGCTAATCGACCTGCATAAGCCTGAACATATGACTACTTTAATAGGGAGCTGTTGTTTTTCTGTTAGCAAAATATAGGGTGGCATGATGCTATTTTTCTGCATGCAGAGCTCCTACTTGAAATCTGTAGTTTGCAGAAAAATCAATACTAGAATGTATTAGCAGCCATTAAGATAGTACAGGCAGAGCAGCTGTAGATATTTCATCACATACTTTGCAGTCTTATTTAGAATTTACTAAATATACTGAATCTGAAAAAGGAATCCCTGCATAAAGAGATGTCAAAACCAGTGACTGACAACCTGTGTGGTATACTGACTTGGCTGCATACCATAATTCAGCTATGCACCATTTTGAACACTTCTAAACTGCTTCTGTGATTCAGACATTGTGTCCCACTTTCTCTTTTTTTCTCCATGCAGTCACACTAAAGAAGGAAATATAGCAGCATTGCTAAAGATTTATATTTATAACTACAACTAGACTGTGCCTTCAGGCACAATCTCTAGCAAGGAGCAGGGCAGCAGGGTAAGCATCAGCACCCTCAGGAATAACCCCTGGGGCACCAGCATGTGTACATGCCTGATGGGCACACAGGAGCCAAGTGGGTTAACCCATGAGCCAGGGGAGAGAGCGTGTTTGCCACTTGTCTCTTCCAGGATGACTTGCAAAGCTCTCTGTGCCAGCACATCTCTGCTGGGGATGCACCGAAAGGAGCACGACTTCCTGCCCTTGTAATTCTCACATGCACTGTGAGAATTTTTTTATTATATTCTTCCCAGAGAGGAAGATAGGGGTTTCTTTCTCAGATTCATAAGCAAAGGCAGTTGTTTCTAGAAGCACCCTAAAAAGAGTTGTTAGATTTATGTATACCAAAATGCATACTTTAAAAGGGGGAAGGGAGCTATTCAGCATATTAGTACTTTGCTGACATCTTCAACACACACTGTCAGACATTAAGGAATGTCTTAAATGGGAGAAATGCCACACAAATCAGAGCTATATCATGCATAAATTATTCTGTTGTACTTAGATATTTAAAGCCTCCTTGTCAGTGACAGTATTAATTTTTGGGATCCTCTATGGCTATTCATCATGGTGAACAGCAGTCCAATCCTTCAAATGTATTTTTAAACTATATCAGGCATTCAGAAATGCTGCTAAGTACCACAAAATTTTCACATATATTGTTAATTCCATCTGACATGAGGAAGACAGCATTTTTCATGGTAGTGCTCATGTTCAGATAATCCAGTTTTATCTTAATTTCTATTTAAGGAAATCAAAGCCATAAAAGAATCCATTACTGCCTTCTCTATCTAAATATGAACAAATATAAAGTCTTCATTATTTTATGTACACTGAAGTAGCTCCGAGGTACTCTGAATTTCCTTCATTCACCAACACTAAATATTCAAGTGTGCAAGGACACAGGAAAAATTTGAAAATAGAAATTCTATTTTCTTAGAAAAATTTCAGTTTTCATAGAAAAATTAAAAACAAGCCTGGCTTTCTCCAACATGTTTGTTCAAAGTCCTCTTCTAGCCTGTGTAGATTGATTTGCATCTGTCCATTAAGCAAGTGTAATTTAATCCCTCTCTTTTATCAGTGTTTCAGCTATCTGTTCCCTGCATAAAGCTTGATGGTTGAGTGGTTTTTGATCTTACCTTCCTCCTTTCTTTAACTTGCATTATGCTACAGAGAAAATAATTGTTACACACTGTCAGTGCAAAAGCCCACCTAGACCAGTTTCCCATGTCTGATTCTGAGGGGTGGGCTACACTAAAGAGGGTATTTGTAAGATGGTTCTTTCCTTACATGATCCTTTCAGACCTCTTTTTTTAAGCCATTAGATTATATCTGTCATGGGGAAAGGCAAGGTCTGCAACTAAACTTGCAGATCAGCCCCAGTTTGTTGAGACCATAGAAACAGATGAGATGTATGATAGATGAGATATCTGTGTCCTCCCGCTTCTGACCTGGCCATTCAGGCTTCCTGCAACAGGAGCCAGGGCAGAAGGGACACAGCCTAAAGCCATGACCCACTATAGCCTGAGGTAAGAGACAGCCAGAGACAGGTAAGAATCTAGGATTTGGGAAGCAGTTTTGTGTTAGACATTACTGTTGTAGCCCATCTCCAGTGTGCTAGTGGCTGTGTGTCACAACCACCTTTTTCCAGGTCATACGACCTTTCCTAAGGCCTTGCTCTGTTTTGTGCTTTGCTATTTCCATGTCTTACTGCATCTGCAAAGCCTAAAAATCCCTAGCAGTAGGGTTGGTTGGTGTAAGATTTAGCTTCTCCCTTCAGGCAGCCTGAGGCACCAAGAGCTGACTGTGCTATCTCCTCACTCACTGAGCCAGCCTCGCTGCAAGCAGGCCAGAGAACTCACCTTTGAATTACAAAGGTACAGGGATGCTAGAAATGGCCATCCAGTGTAAAATATACTTGGATTCAGTCACTTTGCTTTCTTATCTTTGGGGAGCTGTCAAATCTTTGTGCAAAGACCTCGGTTTCCCTTAGAGAGGTCTCTCAAATACAGGCATGTAATTTATCCAGGCCTGGTACTTTGCTTTTAATAGCTCTAATTACTCAATTATCTGCTCCAGTGCATTGGGAAAGCCATTTGGCACACTACTTTCTTCCACCCCAGGAAATCTATCTCTGCTTTTGCGATGTTATCTTCTGCTTCCTTAGAAAATACAAAAAAGAATCCATTCCTAGTTCTGTGTAGCTAAATCTCCCTATGCTTGTATGTTCCTTCAGCAAGCAGAGGTTTGACAGTTCTGGTCTTCTTCCTAAAGAGGTATTCTAAAGAAGGTTTAGTAAACTGAGACTATCAGCATCCAGTTCCTATCAAATGCAAGTGCAGGTATGGGCAACCAATTTGAGTAGAGCTGGACAAACGGGATGTTGGTGAAAAGAAAAGAGGCATTTTACTGTACCCTGAAATTATTTAAAGGAGCTGACTCAACAGACTTGGGCTGCATTATGGTAAGGTTTTTCAGTATTTGAACTGTGAACTTGGTTTTAAAGGTGGGTTCATGTGAGCACAGAGCCATCAGAACTAAGTCATGTTCATATTGTTCTCCAAATTGTTCTGCAAATGTCAGATCCCCATCTGCATGTATTTTGCTATCGTGTCTGTTAATCATTATAACACTCTGTCCATGAATACTGCATAACTCACACAAGTGAGTTAAGTTTCTTCACAGTAGTGTTTTCCTTCCTAATTTTTATTCATCCATATTTAGATTACTAAAAAATGTAACAGCTTCTAATTTCCCACATACAGCCAGAAAAATAAAGGCTATTCCTGGACAGCTGTAAGTGTCCCAACTATATTCCCTATAAATACATTTCTAGTGAGACAAGTTGTGATTGAAAGGGGACAAAAACCTCTGTGATACAGATTAGAGCTATATTTAATGAGATGGAAACTCAAGTACTTAGAACTTCAAGTACTTAGAACATGCTGTACTATCTTAAAATAAAGGCTCATGTTATTTTCTAAAACACGCAGATTTATGCAGTTCTATTATCTGAACAAATACTGAACCATATTAGCAGAGCTATAATTCTTCACTACATTTAAAAAGCAATAATTAATCTTTAATTTATGTGCACAATGCTACTAGGCTGTGGGGTGCCCTGGACAACCTGATCTAGTGTTGATGCCATCTAGATGATGGCATCCCTGCCCAAGGTGAGGAGAGTGAACCTAGATGATCTTTAAAGTCCCTTCCAACCCAAGCCATCCTATGATTTTATAAGGCTATAAATTATTCTTAACTGATCTTTTTTTCCTCTTTTGAAAAGAGCCCATTGCTAGTGCATTTGCAGTTTTTTTTTATTTTTGGAAAGCTAAGAAACTTGCTTTTGGGAAGAATAAATATTGCTAGTTGAGAAAAAGCAGGAGTACTGTACCCTGTCAAAGTGATTGAATGATGCTCTGAAGTCATTCATTTGTTCCTGGGTGATACCCTTGGCGTCTCTTGTGAGGATTTGAGTCTCAACCTCATTGATAGTTCGAGCAATGGTGGTAAGCAGGAGCTCCCATCCAACACGGATGTGCTGTGAGAGAGAAAATACTAGCTTATTACAGAAGCAAATATATTCTTTTAAGTGTATAAAAAGTACAATAAGAAAAAAATAAGCTCTAAATATTTATGCAATTTTTTTCCATACCACTAACTCTGTATTATGACCAAGGATCACTAAAAATAAAAACGGCCTTTAGAAAAATACAAACCTGGTTTCTAAATGGGTACTTCTTCACTAAAAAGTGAAAATAAATGAAAATAAAACAAGTTTTATGGAATTGTCACAAAGTCTGCCAAATTCCATCTTCTGTGGAAATCCCCTTAAATCAGAGAGTGTAGTTACATCACACAAGAGGACAGAATAAAATAATAAATACAAAAGGGAGTAAATGGCTACCTCCATGGTGTAGTTGGTATGCTTGTTGTCAAACACCAGGGCTTCTTGTATAAGCTGATGGTCTCCTTCCAGTTTGTCAATATTGTGTTTATAATTAATGATATTGTGCTCATATTGCTTCAGCTGATTCATCTGGTCCTCCAAAGGCCCTGTCATTTCAATAGAACTGCGGGCAATTTCCTGTCAAAAGAAAAAATAAAACATCCCCAGTCTCACAGAATTTAAGCTTCAGATGTGCTAATTTAATCAATGTTCACATAAATACGTTGTATTTTTATACTAAAAATAGTAGTAAAACCTTCATACAGTGGACATGAGAAATTTTACTGTATAAAACACATTTCAAAAGAAATGTATCACATTTATACCTGGAATTAGTATAGATACCCCAGTGAACCTGGTATCTTTTCTACAAAAAGCAGAAGCTAAACAGTAATTGTTTAGCGATTCATTTTTCAAAGCTGAATCTCCTGGTCACCATCAAGGTACCACTTGTACAAACTTCCACAGTTTTAAGAACAATTTTAACAGGCGCTAAATAGTTTAGGATCAAACAGCTGGCAAACTGTCACTGACTGCTGTTGCCCTGTGTATAGAAGTAGAGATAAAAAAAATTTAAGTCTCTTTGTTCATCAGCTTCTGCATGAGGGTCTGACACTCACCTCCATCTTGGTCTGGATCCATGGCCCAATGACATTGGCCTGAGCAGCAAACTGGCGGCGCAGGCGCTCGTTGGCGTGCTGGCGGGCTAATTCCTCCTGCAAGGATTGATCCCTCTGAGGCACCAGCTGCTTCACCTGTTACAGTGGGAAGGCACCAAAGGTGAGTAGGCACAGTTGAATAGTTTAAAAACAAATGGAAAAAGTAAGTCTGCAGCTACTAATTTTCATTATTGGTCTGAAGGTCGGTATCAGAAGAACAAGCCAGAATGATCACTATTTTATTTACAAATTCTGTGCTAACATAAGAAATTTGTAACATGGTCTTAGGCAGCCTGACCAAAGAGACTGACATGCAGAGAGAAGAAATTCTCACCTCTGGCTGAATTCAAGTTCAAGACAATTACTTCACTTTAACTGCTCTTAGAGCAGTTTTTCTTTTGAAAAATGAAGGTGATTTTTCAATCTCTAAGCAATTGTTCTAAGACTGCGTAAAACATTTCATTTACACCTCCATTAGAATAGGATAACATTAGACATCTTCTGTCTGTCATGTACATCTGGAGATCTCTAATTCATTGCAAATGCTTTTGTTTGGCTTACCCCTCTGAATTGCCCAGGGAGATTCTAACCTTAGTCCTTACTGCTTGATTTTTATTACCCATTGAGGGTGTGTTCTTGTCCATCTAAGTTTTTTTAATTCTATATTTTACACAATCGTTTACCTGCAGCATTTTATCTTAGTTCCTAATGAAATAAAATTGGTGTGATTGCTCTAGGAGCCTCTCTTTAATCCTTTCCCAGTATTTTTCAGTTGCTAATGGCAATTTTATTCTAATTGGACAGAAACATTAATGGTCCCAAAGATGCTGATTTTATACATTTTTGAAAAGCAGCTTCTGGGTAGAGGAAACAGAAAATTTACTCTTTATACTAAGAGAAAGAATACAATCATTTTCTGTTCTTTTAAAAGCACCCCTGGCCAGGCACCAGCTCTGCACTAACCTCAACACATGATTCTCTTGCCCTGGCAGAAAGTCAAAGAGGACACAGGTAATATTGCATGACAGGAGCAAGGGATATTGTAAAGGGAGCCTGGCAAACATAAGGGAGAGCATAAGGTACTGTAGAAATTCATTCTGGCATCTGATGATCTAGAATAATTTAGAGATTTGATGTAAAGTTCTCTGAATATTCTCAGTAATTCTAAACTGGAATAATGTGTTACAATGTCCTTTTTGTATTTAGCAATCTAGCATACATTACCTTTTCCCACTTGCTACGAATCTCTTCAACTGTAACAGTGCTGTAAGGATTGGTTGCACTTATTCTCATGCTGTAACTCTGGATGACTTTTTCAACTTCATTCTGGATTGACAGTATGGCCTGTCGTTCACCATCTGCCTCTGGCAAAGTAGCTTTAAATTGATCGTGTGCAGAGATTAAACTCTAAAATCAGAAACACGGGGAGAAAGAGTGAGAACTCTAACATTTCTCCCAGCATCTGGAAGATCAGCTGTAAATAAGCACAGCTCCTCTCACGGGCTCTCAAACATGCTGGCTACTGGGTATAGATACAGGAAACAGTACAATTACCTGAATTTCCTCTATGCTATGAACAATAAACATGTCCTGTAGGTCTTCCATAGCACCTTCCATCCAGTTGTTGAAAGGAGCAGCTCTTTTGGCAAACTCCAGGTGAAGCTGATCAATTGTTTCGAGCAATTTCTCCGTCCTCTGTACAGGTTGGGAAAAGTGCATTCTTTTGTTATTAGGGCAAGATCCAGCTCCACACACATACCCACCCATATACAAAGTCATGCTTCATCTTATCAAAAGCATTTGATTGCATTGATTAATTTCACCACCTGCTTTAAGGATTCTAACTCAAGGCAATAGGACTAATTGCAGTAAAAGTACTTTCATATCCAGCACATTGAAAGGGGTGGGTGTATGCCTTTGAACTTACAATATTGATATTTTAAGTATTTTTAATATATATTTTCAATATTTTTGTTATTGCGATCTATCTGCAAATGAATTAAAATCCACTAATTTTGATTTAGTAATTTAAGTACAGAAAGGAAGAATTACACATTTCCCACCTTGGCATTTACGTGTGTGACTTTCTCTTCTCCAAAAGAACAAGGCTTTGCAAAGTATCTCTGTGCTTTGAAATACTCACTACCAAAAATTAACCTACTGCTGAAGAGAAAAATATGCAAGACTACAAACTCAGACTAGTATGAAAAGGTAACTAACCAATAGCTTCTTTTAGCCTTGCTGGACATCAGATTCCCACAGAGGGGTGCTACAAACCACGTGCCATTTCTGGCTGCTGTAGAACTGTCCGTGGCAGCTCAGTACTGTCAAGTCTAGTCTGAGTAATTCATTTGCAAAAGTAACTACACCAAAATGAAATGGAGATCTGAGGAAAGGGGGTTTTGCTGTTTGGGATCCAAAGTGGATGCTCAATGGCACCATTTCCATATCTGAAATAAATGGTTCATTTCCCTCTCCCTTCCTCAGCTGAGCTGCTGATCCTTATTATATGGTTTACCTCCAGTGCCTCTCTCCTTTTCTGAGTGAGTGTTCCCAGACTGTCCCATTGGTCACATATCTTCTGACATCTATCATTGACACTTGCAGCATCATGATAATCCAGTTCACTAAGAAAGAGCAAAGACAGAACTCTATGACTTTTTGAAAGACAGGAGCAGTGTCCACACTTCCACTGACCCTCAACAATTCTTCTCTTTTTTGCAATATTTCTCCTAAGGTAAGCAAGTATTGCAGTATACACATTGTGTTTAGGCATTCAGCATTTCAAGAAGCACAGCACAGGAGCAGGATCAATCTCCTCTGTTCTGAGAAAAATCAAGTGGCATCCAGGTATGAAAGACAATTAAGATGTCCAAGCATTTTTATCTTAGCTATTCCTGTGACACAAGCAATTTGATGGCCAGACTGCTTCAGTCCTTATCAAGTTTGCAAAGATTGGTACCTTTTAAATTAATTGGCCTGAAATACCCAGGTTTTTTTTAAATAGCCTAGTGATCCTTTCCTTATATGCATTGAAATTATTTAACTGAGAAACACACATCAGGTTGCATTCAAAGCATCTCTCACAAGACTAGCAATACTACTAGGGGCTTCTGAGATCTGGGGTGCAGAGGACAATTCTCATCTTCCTCTCCAGGAACTCCTCACAGATCTACAGCCCAGAACTGTCTGGTTCAGAGAACAGGGATTTCCAGACCCACATATGTCACCAGCATGAACGAGTGCATTCACAAACTGTAGCTGCTACCATTGCTTTTTCACCTGCTTAATAGCCTAATATCCTGACAGGAAGCAACTTACTATTCTGCCCATGACTGGAATAAATTTTTAAGTCTCTGTCCTGAGATTCTGCTCTGACTCTTCTTCAAACTGAACTTTTGATCTCAGTGGCAAATAATAGTCATCCATAATACATGTGTTTGACACCTTGGAAACTCACTTTTATTGGTGCATCGCCATCTATTGAATTTAGCTCTTGGCTTCACCTTGAGAACACTCTGCCCAGTACTAAACATTGCAGAGACTGTAAATGCCTGACACATGGCAATATGAATCTAAGGTTTACTTTGAGGCTTGATCAAGACAGCAAATGCAGATAGAATTTGTTCCATCCCCCTTTTTTTTTTGAGCATTATTCTCTAGGCAATTGGCAAGAGGAATGAACAGATCACACTGCCAGTAATACAGAGAATCACAGAGGACAAAATGAGAACAGAGGCAGCTTTCCTCTGTGAAGCCAGAAGCTCTGTAGGCCAGGGGCAATGCTCATGCTCTTCTAAGCTCGGTCAGAGTAATCTGGTTTGGGATAAACCTGAGAAGTATGAAAAGGATTGTGTTTAAAAGAAGCTTCAGATGTGCTGCAATCAACTGACTGTTGAAAGTGAAAAATGGTGAAACGGGTTAAGAAAAATACCATAACCGAATCACAGAATTACAAAATCACAGAGTGGGTCAGGCTGGAAGGGACCGCAGGGAGTCATCTGGTCCAACCTCCCTACTCAGGTAGGGTCATCCTAGAGCACCTGGCACGGGACTGAGGACAGGTGGTTCTTGAACATCTCCAGTGAGGGAAATTCCACCACCTCTCTGGACAATCTGTTCCAGTGCTCAATAAAGCAGCTCTTCCACATATTCAGATGGAATTTCTATACATCAGTTTCTGCCTGTTGCCTCTTGTCCTATTGCTCAGCCACACTGAGAAGAGCCTGGCTCCATCCTCTCGGCACCCTCCCTTTAGATACTGATAGATATTGATGGGGTCCCTTCTCAGTCATCTCTTCTCGAGGCCATTTGCCTTCTTGGCTACAAGGACACACTGCTGGCTCTTGGACAGCTGTTGTCCACCAGGACCCCCAAGTTCTTCTCCACACAGCTGTGTTCCAGCAGCTCAGCCCCAGCCTGTCCTGGTGCAAGGGTTACTCTTCTCCAGGTGCACAAGGTGAACAACACTGGGCCCAGAGCTGGACCCTGGGGGACACCACAAGTGACAGGCCTCCATCTTGACATGTGCCACTGGGTACAACCCTCTGGGATCTGCCATCCAGCCAGTTATGAATCCACCTCACTGTCTACCCATCCAGCCCACACTTCCTGACTTGGCCTATGAGGATGTTGTGAGACAGGGTTGAAAGCCTCACTGAAGTCAAGAGAGGCAAAACCCACTCATCTTCCCTCTTCCATCCAGGTAGTTTACTCATTGTAGAAGGAAACCAGGTTGGTCAAGTGTCATTTACCTGACTACTTCTGATCACCTTCCTGTCTTCCCTGTGGCTAGAGATGGCCTCCAGAATCAGATGCTCCATCACCTTGCCAGGGATTGAGATGAGGCTGGAGCTACAGGCTGGTAGCTCCCTGAGTCTTCTTTCTTGCACTTGCTGAAAACTGGGGTGACATTTGCTTTCTTCCAGTCCTCAGGCACCTCTCCCGACTGCCATGGCCTTTCAAAGACCATTATGAGCAGCCTCACTATGGTATCCAACAATCTTTTAGCACTCATGGATGCAGCCCATCAGAGCCCATGGACTTGTCAAGTTTGTGCTGGTATTCTCTAATCCAATCCTCCAAACAATTTTAAAAAATAACAAAAACAACCTAAAATTCTGAAAGTGAACTCTCATATTTAAGGAGAAAACTGTCAGTGAGTCATACTGTACAAGGGCTCCTTAACTTGAAAACTCACTTCCTTCTTTGGAAACGTTTCCATTAGCCTTCAAGGGATACAACAGAAGCCACTATCTGCTAAGAAATTTTAAGTCAGGGGCATAGAGTCTTGGATGAAACAGACTGAGATTGATTTTGCTGTCATGAGTTTTTGGCTGAAAGTTGGGGGTTTTTTCATTATAGCATATTAAGTTTATTAGATTATGCTCCTGAGTGAGCAAACATTATTTTTGCTTCAATGGATCACTTATATCCTTTTGTCGATTAAGGGTAAAGGCAGGAGTCCTTCCATGAAAGTGAGGGACTGATTGTACCAGCTGTGGTCAAAGTCCTGGAAGGTGATACACCACCTTCTTCCACAAGCTCTGCCAGGGAGATTCAGTCATTCCCTGTAAGATCTCTACTATCCTGTTCCTTCCAGGGATATGTGCTGTGGACAAATAGGTAGGGGAATAATATCAAAACAATTTTTAAAAAAGGCACCCATGGTGATAACTAACTATATCCTAAGTTGGTTTACCGAGGGGCATTAAACAGTGTAGCTCCACTACCTTTCTGGGCCTGCTGTTGTTTACTGTTTAATAAGTGTATTATAGGTATCAAAGAACAATTTTTTAATCAAAGCGGGAGCAGAGGAAGTAATAACTTATCAAAGATTAATTACTTGGAAATAAAACACAGGCTTACATTCCCTATCCTATTAATTTTTGTATCTTTTTCAACATTGAAGAGATAAGATTTAAATTTTGTAAAACTTTTTGATTTGCAGTGTGTCAAGAACTGCTTCTCATGTGTTACAGTCATTCTATTTGTTTGGCCATTTGAAACCTACAGTCTTTGGAATTTAATAATCATTCAGTTACCATTATTGATCTTCAAAATAACTCAGTCTTATCTGTCAAAAATTTAAAATTCAGCCAAATTTTGACCTGATCCAGAGAAGCACTTAAGAGTGAGCTCATTTTGGGAACAGTGATAGTGCCACAAAAATAACCTGCTGAGCAACGTCTTTTAGCAGTGCTTCAGAACAAGGCTCATGTTAACGATGTACGTAAGCACAATTTGAGCCCAGGTCTGCAGAACCAAAATGCCTCTCAAATCAGTCTTACAGATAATGGTCTGCTTGGCTGAAAATCAGTCGCTATAAACTAAAAGTGATGGATATACAAGAAACTAGATCCCAAAAAATTTGCCTTGATGATTGGAAACATTGAAATGAGCACATAATATCATAAATTAATATGGGGTTTTTATAGTACAGCTCACTCAAATGAGCATTTGCTATGTCATAATTGGCAAATCTCATTTTAGAAATGCTGTGCCCCTTCTGCTTTGTATAAAGCCCTATCCAAGCCCTGTCATGCCTCTTTGCCAAGGAATATCTAAATCTACACAGGCTGGGAACACAACAATCTTATAGCTGGAATCACCTGTTTGCATACACACATAAATCCTCTATCTAAATAGCATCAATCAACAGGCTTGTAGCAACTTTAACCTTAAGCACACAGTGGACTGAGCTGTAGCAGAAAATACCAGGACAGGAAACTGTAACTAGTACAGTTCAAGGTCATACAGCAATACTTCTCCTTTGAAATTGCAACATCAGGCAACCAAGAGATTGACTAAAACAAAACATGAAGGTAGGTGTACCAACTTGGAATTTAGACACAGATAATGATAGTTTCTGTAAGGAAATTAATCAGTGATGAGAGAAAAAACAACCAACCCAACAACCAAACAAAAATCAAGAAATACCCACATTGACTTCAAAAGGCTTTGTATCAGATGCCAATGCACATTTCTTAGCATTCAGACATTAATCCTGCTTTAAAAATATGGATTAAAAAAGAAATTAGAATTTTCCTTCATCATTTTATTGTGTGAGGAATGATATTAAAATCAGTATTTAAATAGAAGCTGCCCATTTGCTCGCAGCCAGTGATAAAACCTGACTCCTATGACCTTTCATTCAGTGTTCCCACTGAGTTACAGAGTCACAGTGAAAAATCAGGCACTAAGAGCACCATTCTATGGAGATGTGGAGAAGTCAAATTAGAGCATCTCTAAATGCAATCAGCTTTCAGCACCTTTGCAGCCCAGGCCACAAATAACTTGTTTAACTTCACGCAGCAAATTACTGAAACAACTGAGAAGAGACAATCCCAAAATAGACAGGATACAGTGTTCACTGGCGTCACCAGAGGTAAAGGACAGAGGGTTCAAAACACTGGTAAGCAGATGCTGTGCTATGCATACTACATTCCCAAAGTTTCTCATAATTCATAAAGCTGAAGCTGAATTACCAATGATTAGGTGTTACAGAAACTTTCTTTAGCATAAAGAAAAACAAATTTGGGGGTAATTCCAAGCACAAATGCAGGTTGGGTAGAGAATGGATTGAGGACAGCCCTGGGAGGAAGGACCTGGGGATGTTGGTTGACAAGAAGCTAAATATGACCCAGCCATGGGCACTCCCAGCCCAGAAACCAAACGTGTCCTGGGCTGCATCCAAAGCAGTCTGGGCAGCAGGGGAGGGAGGGGATTCTGTCCTTCTGCTCTGCTCTGGTGACACCCCACCTGGAACACTGCATCCAGCTCTGGGGCCCCCAGAGAAGACATGGACTTGTTGGAGTGGGTCCAGAGAAGGGACAAAAAAGATGATCAGAAGGGTGGAGCATCTGCCCTAAGAAGACAGGCTGAGAGAGTTGGGGCTGTCCAGCCTGTAGATAAGGAGGTTTTGAGGAGACCTTATAGCAGCCTTCCAGTACCTGAAGGGAACTTACAGGAGAGCTGGAGAGGTACTTTTAATGAGGACAAGGGGGAATGGTGTTAAACAGCAAGAGGGCAGGTTTGGACTGGATATTAGGCACAAATTCTTTACTGTGGGGGTGGGGAGGCACTGGAACAGGTTTCCCAGAGAAGCTGTGGATGCCCCATCCCTGGAGGTGTTCAAGGCAAGGCTGGATGGGGCTTTGAGCAATGAGATTTAGTGAAAGATGTCCCTGTCCATGGTAGGGGTCTTGGAACTAAATGCTCATTAACATCCCTTCCACCTCAAGCCATTCTATGAAATAAATCCATAAGAGGGATCAAAGCATGGCAGAAAGTGTTACATAATCTCACATATTTAGGGCAATCTCTGTTCTCTGTAGGTTTTTTTCAGATTTCTTTCACATTAACCAAAACACAGTACTTACTCTGCCCACTGTGCTTAATTTTTCTTCCTTTAAATAATCTCGAAGATGGGATTTTCATTTAAATCCATTTGAATTACACAGTTACTGTAAGTGCTGCTGCTGTCAGATATGAACTAAAATTTTAGACAAGTGTCTGATTTTTAATCGTTAATGAATATGGAGCTGTTTGTGAGTCATGGTCCTTCACAAAGTGAAAAAAGGGCATGTTTCTAAGATTTCCTTTCTGAGCAGTAAGTGATCTGCCTGTTCAAGGTGAGAAATTGAAACTTGGAGAGCTGAAGCCAAGGGCAGGAATCTGAGAGCAATTTATTTTGTTTCCACTGTCCCTTCTGTAAAATGGAGACAGTGGTGCTGCTTCCAAAATAATATCAAGAGATTGTGAAAATAAGCATAATAGACACAATTAAATCTGCAGGAAGTCAGTGCACTACCCACTATTATAGAGATAATAAAGGGATGTGAAGCCTTTTGAAAGAACCTATATAATTGTGAAGATACTTGATCTGAAATTTGTGTAAATTAAATTATTTTCTAAGTTAAACAACTCAGAGCCTGTACCTCTCAGCAGGCCATATGAACTGAGAAATAAACACCTCCAGGATTCCCATCAACCCACAACAGGCTCATGGGTAGAGCTAATGCTAAAATATTACTGTGAAGTCAAGCTGAAAATGTTTCTATTCAAATAATTTTGGTCAGTTGAATATCTATATTTGGTTGGGGGTAAGGGGGAGATGAGGGAAAGGTCTCAGTGACCAGCTCAGATAATATACTTATGAAGCTATGTCTGGAATTCCTACGTTGGTACCTATGACACTATCAAATTCATTGGAAAGAGTTTATCGCAAAGTTAAATGTCAGCAGCTGCAAGCCTTTAAATGGAACATACTTCAGCTCCTGGGCAATGGCAGCGATCTGTTCCACCCTGTCCTGGTGAGCAGCCAAATCGCTCTCAAAAGCTTCATGTTTCCTTAACATGGCACGGACTTCTGTCAGAGAGGCAGACTCATAATCCTTCTGAAGCAAGATCTGCTCTTTGCCTGAAAGAGGAAATGAAAATATTACTCATTTTTTAGCAATTTATTTGTTAGGAAAATTGCAAATTTAATCAACTTTTTAGTTGAGGCATGGTGAAAATCATATGCATGAAATTTAATCCCACCCCCACTGAAATCAGCAGCAAATTGTCAGCACATGTTAATTAGAAATGTATATTTTTAAAGCTCACAGTAATGTCCTGGTTTTTGCATAGGCTACTTATACAGGTCTGAAATAGTGAGTATTACATTGCTAGAGAAAGTGGCATAAAAATGGTATATTGACAAAAACTGTATCTCTAAACCACTGTGATAATTTTTTGTAGAATAGAGTTAAAAAAACAGAAATCACACTGCTATGCTCCACTTCACTCTTACTAATGATCTGTTAATTTTTTTTATCCTCTCCTTCAATTAATTATTCATTTCAGAACTTAAAAAAAAATAACCCTGAGATGTGTGACTGCCTTTTGTATCAAACCCTGAATTTTAAGTGGAAAATGCCAGCTTATCTACAAAAGGCTAGAGAAAGAAAGATTAAGTAGAAACTGAAATATTACTGCTGAGTAGCTCCTATGTTGGACAACTGAATCCACCCAGAAAGTCCCTGCAGCTGCACTCACCACATGGCATTTGCAGAGCTCTGTGAATCCTAGAGCCAGAAGCAACTATTGTTCCACTTGCTGTGTACCAGCTTACATGAAGTTTTCCCTACACAGCAGCTATAACTTGTCACCATGAGTAGTTTATGCTCAGAAAATCAGCTCTCAGGGCTGATAAATGCTGCAGTTTCCCTTCTAGTATCTGCTTGGCAACCATTTACAGCCTTGCATGCTTCCAGCAACTGTTAGAGGATGGACTCTGATTTACTTTCACAGTGTCAAAAGAATCTGGAAAAAGCCAGAAGTATGGCAGTAGCAGGAAGACAGTCATCAGGATGGTAGAGCAGACCTGTGTTTAATAGTCCCCAACAAAGCTGAATGATGCTGTAAGGTCCTACAGGTGTCACAACTACAGGTAAGATTAGGTTACCATTAAAAGCCACAACTGTAAATGGTGTGTAATCCAGGGTTTGGAGCAAAGCAGACACGAGTCCATGTAATTTATCTGAACCATTCAGATCATGATGACCAAATAATAATAAACTCAGAATACCTCCATTAATGATTTCACACTCAGCCAGTGGTATCACTGCATTCCTGACTGGATTGCTGGTGTACAGCTACGTAGGAATACATTAGCAGCAATGGCCTCTATTCAAATGCAGAATATTTCCATTAAGTTTGACTCACTACTTCAAGTATGGTTTTTACAGTTACATCTCATTAGCAACATGCCAACAAGTTAGCATCATGACTACATTCAACAAAACCTGACATTTTATCAGTTATTATTTTAGATTGTCTGAAATTGTCCAAATTACTTATGAGTGAGATTGTGGCTGGCAAATACTCGGCACTGACTGTTCAACTTTGAACATTAAAACACTAAAAATGTTAAAAGCCATCTCCCCTCACCATATGCCCACTGTTCATGAGTGGAAGCCTTCTGCCTAAATTTCTCAGCCAAGTGTTCCAGTCTTTCCAGTCGCCGTATTTCATTCAGCAGCCACTCTTCATATCCTTTCTCAGCTTGTTCAAGTCTCTGCCAAGCGCCGGCAATATCCTGTGAAGAGAATACATGGGAGACATGGATGAAACTATAATCCCTTTGTATCTAAATTTATGCATTTTTGAGTCATTCATCATTTGGCTTCAAAAATAGAAGTTTTTATGTTCAGATTTTGTAAAATCATAGAAAATGTGGTCAGGCAGTTGTGTTTTAGTGCAGACACTTGTTCCTCATAGTGCATTGTATTCAGGTGGGTTCATGAAAGGAGCCCCTATAGAAATGGTTTCCAAGCATGGCTACAGGTCCAATGTCTTCACAATATATTGCTTTCATCTCCCATTTTACAATGTGTGTGTGTTCTTTTCTGATATATCTGTTATCAAAATGAAAGTGCTTTGCTGTCACAAGTTGACAACAGCAAAGTAACTAGTATCAAGAGGATTTGGTGCATGTTTTACCTGGAACATGAATTAATTTCACCTTCTGTGGTACACAAAGTTTTGTGAATTTCCTTGCAAACTCAAAGACACATTTGGGAAGCTGATGTAACAGGGCCCTTATTTTCTGCATACAGTGAGTGGAAAATGGCCCTTTTCAGGTAGAGCTTTTTTTTTTGGTTTTTCAAAGTTGAGAAACCAAAGCACAATGACAGAATAGGGTACAGAAACAGGTTTGCTATATTTCACAGGTAATGTTTTGACCCACAGTCGAGTCACAATACTTATCAGCAGATGAGAATTCTGGGTACAGACTACTCTTATCCTCATAGACATAAGAGAAAAAGCAGAATACAAAAACGCAGAAACATGTATTGAGCAATGTCTGTTTGTTTGATGACTAAAATGTCAGTGAACCCACTGAGTTTTCCTTAAATAAGCAATCACTGGTTCACTGATACACCAGTATTGATAATACTCCCAAAGGAAGCTCTATATCGTCTTGCATCTCCAGATAATTTGCTTTTGGGAAAACCTTCACAGAGGCAGGAGCACACTTATTAGAAAGCAAGATTCTGGAACAAAGGGGAATGTGTAAAAGGAGTTTGGTATTGAAAAAGTACAACAAACTGATGTTTCTGAGAATTATTTAGAATGGCCTTTCAATCCTTCACATCGGCATTTTTGGGAGATCATTGATAAAGCAAACGGAATATTGATGCCTCCTTTACTTACAGAAACCATTTTCCCCTCTGATGGCATGAAAGCTGGCCGATTGCTGATTCTCAGTTTTGTCTGCAGGGTGTTGAAATTGATCTCCAGCTGACATTTCTCCTGTACTTTGGGAGGTTTGTGTTTGCGGCGGTAGTCCCGGAAATCCTCCAATTTCTTCTGCATAGCCTGCATTGTTTTTTCAGGGGTCCTGTTTTCCAGCCAAGGAATTGTCCGGCGAATCCATTCTAACAGCTTTCAAACCAATAAAGGCAATGGAAAAACAACCAAAAAAAAAAATATATTGAACATATAAATCTTAATTTTGTTCCATTTTAACATTATTTACTTTAGTTGGTACTGATGCCTTAACAGTGAGTAAGCACAAGATATTCAAAGCTGAACAATACTTTTATAGCCCAGATATTTGGGTATTATGAGTTATATATAAATCTGCCCAGATATTCTAGGTATTTCTAGAAATACCATGATTTTCAGAAAGATTATGACACGTGTAAGATGTCTCTAATTACTCAAAATCTGAGTCACCCAACATCATCTACTATGTTCAGAAGTATTGTTCTTGGTTTTTCAGGTAGTCATAGTTAAGAGATCGGGACAGAAACCAGCCTCAGATAAAAATCTTCACTCAGAAGGTCATTGGTGCAAATTTAGATACAGAAAGTAGTGCTGTGATCTCAGTGTTTTTGCAGGTTAAGCAATAAAAGGTAAGAGCTCTCAACTGTGCACTGCAGATCTGTAGTCCTGCTCAGCAGATTTGCCATTAAACAAGAAAGGAGAGGAGAAGCGTGTTCATCTGTACATTCATCTGCTGTCCATGCTCTCAGGTGAATTGTGAACAACCTGACAGACTCCCTCCAGGTGTGCTTTGCATTACACAAAGCCAAGAGGTTTGCTTGTACTGACAGGATCTGGTATGTTCCACATCTGGTCAAGGATGGCTATTTTCAAAGTTTATAAAGACAGGCAGCTTGGTCTTGGGAAAGATGGATGACAATCCTCAAGACACCCTTTTGTGTGCGTTAACAAGACTGGCTCACTTGGTCACACAGGAAGTCTGTGGCAAAGGGGTCACCTGAAACTCAGTATCTTGGGCAACTGGGCTTTGTAACCTGCCACTGTGAGATTTACCCTTACCCTTGTCTCCACTTCGCTGTCTTGAAGGGAGTGCATGAAACTTTCAGCTTTCAATATTTCATTATTGGTACCACATTAGAGATAGAGCATCCTTACCTCACTTGCTAGTCTCTCATACTCTTCCATCAACCTCTCATTTTCCTGATTCACAGCAAGCACCTTACAGATCCGGTTAGCTGCAGTCTCAGCCTGTAACACACAGCAAATAAACAGGACATAAAACACATTCTGAGAAAGGTATAGGCTTGGAGAAAGAGAGAGAATGTGGCTGCTGCAAATAAAAGATCACATTCTTTCGTAGCTGGTGATTTATGCTCCTAGATTGCTTAGATAGTCATTTTCCCTCCTTCTGCAGCCATAGATTCCAGTGGTCTGAATGAGGCATGGACCAGCACAGAGGCCCTCTTGTTGTATATACAATGAAGACTTATTATATTGCTGTCTAATAAATCTTTTCAAAGACAGCTTAGGTCATTCTTAAAGATATCCTATTAGGTTATATTTTTTAAATCACATCCAAAAATATTAGATTTGTTAGCCACACTGGAAAGACACCACATGTGATGCAGGAGTCTCAGACCACTCTATATCTGCATATCGTATGTACATATACCCTTGAGAATAAGTGCAGCTCCACCACTGACAAAGCAAATCTTTTCATGCCTCCTGACAAATTTATATGTGACTGAGCTGTGTAGCTCTGCCATATTTAAAATTTACAATTTGATACCACAGAGCAATACTTTCATAGAAATATGACTCTGGAATCAAATAAATGAAATAAATATCCATGTAGACTCCTGTGTTACAGAGTATTTGGAATTCCCCTTTTTCATGAATAGCAAAACATTCATATCCAGGAGCAAAAGAGCTCAACAGCATAGCTGTGCTGTGTTAAGGTATAGGCAACCTAGCAGACAGGAAGGGAAATTCAGTCCTGAGGATGAAGGGAAAATATCAACCATTTTAAAGGTTCTTTTTTTTTTTTTTAAACATAAATTGGGTTATGTCCATTTGTAGGCTAGAAAGGTATGAAGGAGTGGGAAATGCCACATTTATAAGTGAATATCCCATCAATGACAGGTCTGCTGCTGATGTTCATGCCTTTTATACTAATATTTTCATCCACAAATGCTTCTGTTGGCTTCAGCAGGAACCAGGCACAAATACTGTGTTGGATGTCTTCTGTGCCTTTCTGTGTTTTTAGGAATCCTTGAAAATCTATCCCTAAATTACTACTCAGCATGAGAAAGTTTCAGTCTCCAAAAGTCAAACATTCTGTTATGCAGTAAACACACAAGGTGTCGTAGCAACAAGCAACAGCTCAAGTTTACAAAATCTTCAAATCAGTTTTTTCTGAAACAGTCCTTAAAATTTGGACTAAATAAAGACCCAAAATTAGAAACAGAATGTCTGTGAATTAAAGAAGTTAACTTGTTACACAACATTTAACTAAAACAGGTTTGAGAATTAGTTAAAAACAAATATTAGTGCTCAAGTAACACTTGCACATGTTAATTAAAACCACATAGTACTAAATTAGTTGTTTTTTTTTTTTAAATAAACTAGTGGAAGTGTGACACAACCAATCAAAAACACAGCAACCTGAAGGGACAGTTGATTAATACCTGCTCTGCTCCAGCAAAAGCATGGTAGAAGCAGGACACATATGTCATGATAGCTCTCTCATCAGGTTTGGGAGTGTTCACAATATCTACAAGAGGGGTGAGAAATTAAAATAAAAGAAGAAAAAAAGGAATCGAGGAGTAGAAAATAGGATGAATAAATAAATGCATAACTTCATGTCCTCCTTACTGTTTTCTTGTCCATAGCTCTGTATTTGAGAAACTCTACAAAGCTGTAATAAACATAGTGTTAGATTGAGGGGTGCTGACAGAATAAAAAGTACACTAAAAATTCAGTATAATGTCATGCAAAGAGGAGGATTTTTTTTTTTTCATTGGGCTTGATCCAGCAGTGTCATAGGAGGAGTAACCCTAATTTTACCAGGACTCTTTGCTTAAGAACTGGCACACGTATCTCTGGTGACTTAAATTGTGGGAGTTTTGTCTAAGGCACAGGAAAGGCAGACTACATTTCCATCTGGGGAGATGTTCTCTGGAAGTTGCACATGGATTAGTTATAACCTTAGCATTATATATCAGTATTTTCTATATTACCAATAGCTGAAGTATGCCCAACTCCAAACCCCCTTACTTTTTAGAATTTTCCTTCTTTTCTTTAGGACATGATTCTAGAGCTTGTCTGAGATGTCTATATATGTTTCTCTGTTTTGCATAGGAACATCATTTGGTGTTGCTGTTTGTACTTACCATTAAGCATTTAACATTTTAAAAACAATCCTGAAAGCATAAGAGAAGGGTTTCTTTTCTGAGCATGTTATGATGATTTTGACATGTGTAGCAGAAATAATATCCAGCAGAGAGAAGAAAGATGGCATTCTATTATTGTTTTTCACTCTGAGTTTATTTTCATCTTATATTTTTAATGGTGCTTCAAATGAATGCACACAAATTCACTTAGAGGGAATATCACCACTCACCCATTCAGCAACTGTCTGTCAAAAACCTACTGGATATTATTAGTAAATATGCAGAAAGATGAGACAGGAAGGTTTTTTTCTATGGAACAAATGGATAGACTACTACTGGCTCTACCAAAACAGTGGCTCACAGTGGGAAGAGGCAAGAGGAAATGAGCTCAGCTCTAAGATGCTGTTCTAGTAACTAGTGAGGAAAAGATCAGAAAAGGAAAAATTGCTGAAAAAAACAAGACAGAAGGTGAAGGATGAGATCTGATCCATCTACAATCTCACCTTCTGAGCACCAGCAAATGCATGGTAGTAACAGGAAACATAAGTCATAATGGTTCTTTCATCAGGTCTGGCAGTGTTTACTACATCTGTGTAGAGAGAAGAGGGTTAACTGCTCAGAAATTCTGACAAGGTACTTTCATCTGATTATGCTAATGGTGTCACCTCAGTGCTGTAAGGGTTCCAAATAAATGCACAATTATTCAGGTTGCATCTGTTTACTGATACAAGTGCAAAGCCACCTAAGCTTTCAGAATCAGCAAACACAAAAGGTACAACTCTCCCTGAAATGGCAAAACATCTGAAGGCTGAGACTGTACAGAAGGGTATTGCTTCCTTCTGGTTTGTGGAAACTTCCAAGCAGATGGCATGGCTGGCAGATCTACTGGGTTCAGCTTCACTGCCACTCCAAAGAACTACTTCTGAATCACTGCAATTACTGCAGAGCCACTGACAGTCACAAACCAGAACTGCACTCAGTGTGGAGCAGCAGAGTCCCTGTGGCTGACAGGGTACTGGCATATACTGGAAACCTGTACAGCTCCTGCAGTCCAGAAATACATTTTGTGCTAAGAAAAGTTGGATAGTAGCATCTCTGCAATCCGTGTGCCAGCCCATCTTTTTAGTTAATACCATAAATCACAGGAGGGTTTGGCTTGGCTAGCTTTGAGCCTACCATGGCAGGAGAGTGAAAATATAAAGTGAGTGCAATCCAGGTAAGCATCTATGGGTAAAAATGGACCTTTCCAATACTTAACAGAGAAAGGCAGGAAGAGTTGTTTTTACAACAGTTATGGCTGAGTAATGAACAATTCTAGTGCAAGCTGCATGGATTCCTGTCAATGTAAGGAGTGACTAGATACTGACTTGAAAAGACCCTGGAATGACTGAAAAATTCTGATGTTAACAGTGAGATTTCTGGGTTCAGCACCAATATATTTACTGATTTTGCATCTACTTTCTGTAGCTGTGAACAAAACTTTACAAAGTTTCCATGGAGAGCACAGTGGAAGTAAAGATGGTAAAAAGTGACCATGAATACCTAAAGGGTATTAGAAAGAATATAATTTCTTTACCTCCTCC
The DNA here is from genome assembly GCF_001522545.3 of Parus major. Classification (NCBI taxonomy): domain Eukaryota; kingdom Metazoa; phylum Chordata; class Aves; order Passeriformes; family Paridae; genus Parus; species Parus major. Next base: position 44,611,546 of record NC_031770.1, on the reverse strand, counting down.
CCTGCCAAGAGGAGGATAGTAAGATAGGGAATAGAATGTGCAGAAAAACTGGTGAGGAAAAGAAAAGGTTTCTTATATTGACTATGAAGAGAAGAGGGGAAAAAATGTAGAAAGCTGCTCAGTGGCAAGGGGACAGCACTTCTCTGTTCATTCCTTGCAGAGAATATTTCAGAGCAAAATAATTAAGTGGTGCTTGAGAGGAGAATTTCAGTTCAAAAGATAAAAACAATTTGTTTTAAAGCATGAAAGTGAAACTCCTCTTCAATGAAGAGGTTGCAACCTGGATTTTCCAAATCATCCTGTCTAACTTTCCAAATGAAGACTTCAAGAGGAGCAGGTGTAGTCAGTTTGAGTCCTCTGGATAATTCCTGTGTTATCACTGTTCTACTGACAAGCCACCAGAGCTGAGTCTCCATTCTTGGGGAAGAATGCTTTGAAGTAATGTAGTCAAATTGCAGTACTTTGGCAGCATTTTTTTCCCAGAATACAGAAGTTTGGTTATCTTGAAGAAATTCAGGAAACACTCCAGATAATTGGAGACACATGAATTATTTGTTAAAAGTATCACTGCAAAAAGTTTACAACTAAAATAAACCAAAAAAATGGTTCCCTCAACCCAGCTCTCTTTCAGAGGAAGTGAGGCATGTGTTAGTACATTTTGAAAGTTTTGAAAGAACTTCTACTATTTCTATTTTTGCCCCCTCACTTAAAATGTTTAAAAAACTGAATATGCTTTTTGTTAACTGTTAAACTTCCCTTTATTAAATTTTAATTATTAAAACCAAGGACTCGCTTGTGATCATTTTACCTCAACACAGTGAGGCCGTGTGCTGAGGCTAGGGTCCAAAGCACTATAATAAATGCAAACACTAACGAACAATAAATAAAGCAAAAAGTGAGTGAAATTATCCAAAGCATGCAGGAAAGGAATGAAAATATTTTTTTGAAAACAAAGCAGGGAAGGAATTCATATTCATAGGGAAGGAATACTGAAAATCTGCTAGAAAAAACAAAAAAAAAGGTATTTTACTGTGCCCTGCTTACAAGCAACACAAACTTCAGTAAGATGTAAGTCTCACCTTCTGCATCCAGCATCTTTGGAATATCCAAATGCTTTTCTGCTATTTCCATGGCAAGGTTGATATTCCCTATGGGGTCATCCTGCATTAAAGAAAAAAATACAATGTGTCAAAGATAGAAGTTTTTCTTTGAAGCAAGACTAGAGTAGGTACACTAAAACTTAGCTCCTGTTTCTCCAAACTGTAAACTGGAGTCACAACTACTGTTCTTCAAAAAACAGAGTCTAGTTACATGTACTTTTGGTCATCTGCTGCTATGTTTTCAAAAGAAAACTTGAATAAGCTGTTATCTACTGCTAGAACTCTACTGGAAATTCATTCTGGAGGTGAACACAGATAACAGTGTACACTCAGTTCTGAGCTAATTGTGAATGAAGTACAGCAGCACTACAAATGCTAAATGCCACTGTACCAGCAGGCTAAATGAGACTGTTCAACACAGAGCTAGCCCTTCCTGTTTTATACCCACTCCAGAGTACATGACAGGGATATGACTTCCACTGAGTTCTCTGCTGGTAAAGTGCATGCATGAGGAGAAGCAAGCACAGACAGAATTATTCTCCAGAAGGAGAGAAACTTGCCAACTTGGGCTTGGAAATAAAAATCCATAATGCCTCTATAAATGAAATTTTATGGCTGTGGAAACTCAAGCACTTCCTCTGGTTTTGAGATTTTGGTTTCTGAAGGAAAGGAAAAGCAAGCAATGAGCACAGTTCAGATAGAGAGCACAGATCTTGTGTCTTACAGACAGCTGCTGCTGACAATGAGAGTGTGTCAGATTAAGGCTGCCATTAAGGCAGCCTTCACACATCAGCTTGGAGAGAAAACATGCTATGTGAAATGGCAGTTCATGCCATTAATGCTATTATCATTTTGACCATAGTCACAAACTACTAACTGGACACAGCCACTCTGAACAATGCCCATGTCCATAGAGAAAGACTGGGAAAATAAGATGCAGAAAAGCAAAGTAAAAAAGGCAGTAAATCTAAATGAGGCCTATTGACTAGTTTAAAGCATTTGGCTTATGAATGAGTGATGAGTACCTCCTATTTGTGTGCTTGGTACTAAGTATATGAGTATATATTGCTCCGCAGGTAAAGGATTGCTTTAAAATCATAGCAGCTTCTGAATAATTGGAGATTTCCATCACCCATCCTTTAAAACAGTAGCTAAAGTACAAGCCACAGTAGCTAAAAATCTCTGCTACAGCTAAAGAAATACCTCATCTAACTTGGCATAGTCAAGGAGATCAGGCCTGTGTCTATGGATAAGGGCGTTGAAAGCAAGGCCATCTTTCCAGCTACAAGTTCACACAAAACATATTGGTGAGAAAAGGAAAGGACAGCATGCAGGAGATAAGAAACAAGACACCAAGACAGCTGTTAATGTAACCAAAATGAAGAGTCAATCAAACACAGCCAGGCCAGAAAATCAAGATCTATTTTAGGATTTTTTTTCTGCATGTGCTTTACGTGCAACAGCTCAGCCTCAATTTGAAACCTGACCTGTTCTTATTTTGGAAACCTCCAAGAGGAAAATAGCAACATTGAAGCAGACCTGCTTATGTTCTGTTCCCTTTTCTCAGCACTCATCTATGGGACAGTTAACTGTGATTTCTTTAGCACCACGTACCACTATTCCAAGCACAGATTCAATCAAACTCACTTCTGTTCATGCCATGCACAATAAGCACGTGTGCACAGAGACAGGTAGCTCAGTCATTCCATTACTCTGATTATCTGTAGGAAAGGTTGCATATAGAATTGGAGAACAAGCTGGTATTGATGGCTAATATTTTGCCCATTGGTTCAGATCTGAAGTTATCTTAACAGCTGCCTAATTAAAATCTTATGTGTTCAGTACGAAGCTCATTTAATTTTTATCACTGCACACTTCAGGGACCCTGGCATAAATTGAACATATAAACATATAAAGCAGACTAAGTCCTAAAATAGTTTCAGTTCATTCATTTAGCTTTTCTTCACCAAGGACTTTCTAGTAACAGTTGATTCCAGTAGTAAATCAATTTGCAACGAAAGGGCACGAAATGGAAAAATACAGTTGATGTTTTACCACTCTCTCTCATCAATGCAAATTTGAACACAACAGATTAAAACCATGATTAAGGCTTCTGTTGCACTGGTGTTTACATGAGACCTCAAGAAGCATACATTCCAGAGGGAAGAAAACAGCATGTATGTATTGAGACCTAAAGTGAAATAACAATATTCTACTTCTTTCTAGGCTTTTTTTCCTTGTAATGATACCAAGAAATTCTGACATTACTGCTCATTCCTCATTTCTCCCTCTCAAACCAAAGTATTTTTTAGATACGTGCATTTTGCCATAAGTAGCAGACTGTAATAAAATATTTTTTAGTCCCCATGAGGTACTAAGGAGGTTAGGCTATTGGTTTTGCTTCCACTTATCTGGGACTATAGGTAGAAGTATAATCTGAGAATCAGTGAGTGAATACTCTGAATATGTAAGACTAGTAGTAATTTAGTGTGTATTCTTAATTAACAAGAGTACTGTTTGTTCTACAGAATCTTGGGATTAATTGTCATGTCACTGTTTACTGGTCTGCAATCTATAGTCATTTACACCAGATAAAAACAGGATGGACAATACTATCAGTGGTAAATGGATAATTCCAATGTATTTGATTTAACATCCATATTGGGCAGCGCAAAGACTTCATCAGCTGCCAGAATCTGAGGGCCAGATTATTTGCAATTAAATGCTGAAGTCATTGTAATGGGAAGGAAAGGACACAGGACAGTCAGGAGGTCCTCTCCCTTGTGTCATTGAGGTTTTTTTGGGAAGGACCTTAGAAAGTCAGTCAGAATTAGTATGCACTCCTCAGCCTGTCTTTTAGAAAACATGCTAAGCAAACCAGAAGCCAGCCAAATCACTGCAGGACAGCATGCTGTACCACCCAGACTGATGACCTTATTTAGCTTGGAGTAGTCAATAAGATCAGGTCGGTGTCTGTGGATAAGTGCACATAATCCAAGGCCATCTTTCCAGCTTTACAACAAAAAAATAAAATGGAAAAAAAATTAGTTAATAAAGTCATAGCATTTTACAGTTTGATCCTTGCTCAAGGCTTAAATTAAAGCAGGAATTCTGTCAAATCCTGAACTTATGTCCTGTCAACTCTCTCTGAGCTGCTCTGTTACTGTACTCCTTTAACTATAGTACATATCTTACTCTACAGTCCATACACACTTAAGGTACACTCCATATACTCCATGTACACTTCATATCCTTTCTAGGCAATGTACATTTTGTGCAACAGTCCCTGATTTCAATTGCTTATTTCATGCAGTGTTCTAGGACAGCTCAAGTACAGATTCATCCATGAAAATGCATCATCTACAATTGCAGCGTATTTGTGAAAAAATAAAAGGAGAGCAAACCTGTAATTACTTGAATTTGCTGAAGCAATTGGCTTTTCCTCTATTATTTCTGAGAATTTTACTGGCACAACCATGTGCTCAGAAAGTAAGAAATCATAAATCAGCTCAGTTTATTTAAAAAACTTCACACATAGAGCAGCTTTGATCTGAGTTCTTGCACTTCACCCTAACTTCAGACCCACCACCTTCTGTGGCAAGAACAGGAAATGAATGGAGCTACAAATAACATATTTTTTGAAAGATTATGAGAGGCTCCTTCCAGCCAGGAACAATTATTTTGAAAGACACTTTATGTAAACACTTTAAGCACTCCCAGGGACTGGGGGTTTGAGGTCTTGTCCTGTGCAATAATTGTGTGAGCCTAAGCATGTTAAGCATCTTAAAATCCCTTCTACTGAGATGTCTAGGTAGGTCCTTCACATAACAGAACCATCTCCAAAAAAAATGTAACAAAATCAAGCAGAATATACCTACATTGTATAATATAAAACCATCTAGAATGTAAAACTAAATCAAACTGAGCATCAAACAATTTTTTTTTCCCAAAGGATGTAAAATAAAGTAAAATACTCAGCCCACTGCAGAGTAGTACTGTAAGAGCCACTCCACCCAAACATAAATCAAGGTACTTCCATTCAAGATGTTTTCCCCATATCATGTATCAGACCAGTGTATGTACATACATACACTAAGATTCTGACACTGTAACTTACAGTTACCATCAATCCATAAAAAGTTCTACTAAATATATCTTTGCATATTATAGGGAAGTAACAAATAACAAATTTCAGATCTCTGAAAGGCAATACGGGGACTGTAAATTTGTAAATTATAAATTGTAAACAAGTTTTTCTTATCTTGGAATATATGTATGAACTGTATCTTCTCTGTCACTAAATGTGCTTTAGGTACTACACGTTAAGAACTAATTCAAAACACTAATATGGAGCTCTTGTTTTAAATAATAGAAGCATTTCAGGGAAGGGAAGATCACAGGGTTAAACAGTGCAAATGATAAGTCATGTACCTTAATGTGGTAGGCCAGTGGCACGGATTCAGGAACTAGCCCAGTGAAATTCCCAAACCAGGCAGTATGTATAGGGCCTAGAATTCCCATTCTAGCTCTTCATGAAAACATAGAAACACAAGGCTGGAGTTTCACTAAATTTTCCAACTTAGGTTATGAGCCTGATTCTGTAAACAATTGTGTTTACAGTGCTGCTGTTGTGTATGTACCAAGGGCATTTTATGCTCCTTATAGTAATGTACATTGTAAAATAATAAAGACTGATTCATCATAACGAGATATTCACATGCTCAACACACTGGTCTTTTTGCCAGAAGAACTCTGTGGCTCTCATTTGAAAGCAGTCATTTGCCACAATGCTGCAGAATTCAGGAATTCCCATTAATACAAAGGACCTCTAAAAATGTAATATGGTCATTCCGTATATAGAAGGATCTTTTTCTTTTAAACAGTAGCTCTGGAAGTCATAGTAAATAAAGGTAAAGGCTTACCAAAATAACACCCTGAAGATAAGAGCAGGAGAATTTGAAAAAAGTCTAGTTAACAGTGAAGAGCAAAATTCTCTGATCAAATATATACCTACACAACTGTGGGGAAAATTTGACATAACATTTTTGAGATTGCTTCTACCTCTTGAAATAATGGAAGTTTACCTAAGATGGAAGTTCTGAATGTTCACATTTCTGTAAGGAGCAGTTTTCCTTTGACACCACAGCAGCAGCCCTTCTTTGGCAGAGGTCTCTGAAAAAGACACAAGGAAATAAAAAAAAAAAAAAGGAAAAATTTTAAAAGTGCTCAAGTAATTAATTTCTTGTCATTTTAAATGTTGTTGGCCACCTGAAACTGAGCAGCATATACCGACATTTAATCCTAAAAGATGTTCATATAAATGAACTACTGGAATTTCAGTAAAATACAGAAGTCAGTTAAGATTAGAGTTTCAGCCTGCACAAAAGTTCTGGGATGTTAAAAATTGAAGGAATTATATTTTTTGGACAGCAGACTGTAGATTGGAGAAAAATACCCATTAAAAATATAATGCAAATAGACATAAAATATTGTGTTGGTGCCTACATGAAATATGCTCAAAGTCTCTGTTCATTTGCCCATTGGGAGGTTTAAGTGCCTGAAAAATGCATTTATTATCTGAATCCTATGGGCATCTGAGTGCATAAGTAAAGGTCAGAAATTATTAAATCAACCACTAGGTCCATATTTAATATTCCACCAATTATGTGGGCAGGATAAAATGCAGCGCTTGAAACAATTCTTTCAATTTTTATTGAAAATTGAGATTAATTTCTAGAATTCTAGACTTTCAAAGCATAGACTTGATTTAAAGAGTTACAACATGCTTTTTGAAGCCATTTACCAAGTGGAAGTTAAGAAAAAATATTCTGAAACAGTGAGAGGAAAAAGTGATAGGTAGAAAGAAGAGGGATATAATCAGACATAATATTTATTTGCAAGAACGTGACAAATGGACAGGACTGAAAATGTGTGATGGAAATAGAATCAAACACAAAGGGTACAGATCAGAAGCTCAGAAACATAGTCATGTTTCTGTCTCTGTAGCTGAGAAACATGACTCGAACTTCTGCACTTAGAAAGCTGGCTCAAAGTCTCTGTCAAGATAAGGAGAGTAAATAATCTTCCCTCCAGAAATTCATTTTGTCACCAGGTACAGAACTTACAGTATCATTTTCTGTGAAAAAAAAATATTTTTAAAACAATCCTGTCACTTATACACAATTAATTTAAAAATGTCTTTGAACAAATTTCTTAATTATTTAACATAATTGTATTACTCTTACCTTCCACTGAAATATCCTGAATAGCAAAACGAAGGATGATAGTCCAGATCATACCCAGTGTCATTTTCACATTGCCATCCACGATTTCTAAGGTGAAAAATAGATATAATAGTAGTACTTAAAAGGTTTTTTCAATTTCATCTTATTTAATAATATATTTCTATAAATAATATGATGTACCTAATAAATTAATTTTACTTATACTATAGTTTTTTATTCACACAGAGTTCACCTGGGTTCATTTTTCAAACAACTCATGCTAGTGCTCCTCTGTCAGTAGGACTGAAGGTTACTGAGGTTAAGGTCACTTCAGTCCTTCCATGCTAAAAGGCTTCTCTCAGGGTTAACGGTTTCAAATCTTTACCTTGTAGGATGATGTTTTAGAGGGAAATGAAGGGAAATATTGGAAGTTTGAACAGCATCAGTATTAACAGTTTTCAAATACAACAGAACCAAAAAACATCAGGGACTTACCCCAGTTTTTAAGAAATTACAGGACATTAACAGTACTGTTTTTTAATAAAATGGTACTCAGAATTTCCCTTATACTATTTAGATATGCTTGAGAATTTACTTCTAGTGCCAGCCCAGACAAGACATGAAGAACAGCTCAGAAGACACAGGACCTCCCGACACTGGGCTACACAGCTTCCTGCCAAGCTGTTCAGAACCCCAGCCAGGAGGTTGTAAAGCCTCACAGTTCTGAAGCATACACACATTTAAGTATCTTTAATACAAATGCAGTTTTTCTTAGCTATGGAGTTTCATTTGGTTCCAAGACTGCTTGAAACTACCTATAACACAGGGAACATGGGACTCCCTACCACAAGCTGGGTCAGAATTCAGTGCTCCGACATTGTAATTAAGTGATACCACTTAAATTTCTCAACACCAAAAAAATGTACTGAGATCACTTAAGTGTGGTGGTAATGTTAAACCGTTCTGAAAAGTAAGTCAAGAGACTCAGAAAAACACAGTGAGACTAAAGGGAGGGTGCAGCATTGGGAAGGGAGGAGATGGGACTACAGACTGGGTTTCCAGTCATCTCACACCAAAAGAGCAGTGGAGCAGGGAAGGCACCAGCTGCTCCCCTACTTAACAGTCACCTCCAGCCTTTCTCAAAAAGTGAAGCAGCTGTGTCTGCCTGGGGGCCCACTGGTGTTCTGGGCAAGGAGCAGGAGGAATTTCCTCAATTTAACATCAAATGCCAATAGAGGTGCCAGCAGAAAATGCTGTCACTCTGCTACTTAAAATTGCCTGAATCCAGGGGCAACTTTTACAGAACAAGAGCAGCTGCTGTCTCTGAGACTAGAGATACATGTTAAATTGCAGTAGGACGAGACACAAGCTGTCATTTGAACCAATGGAATTAACAAATGTGATAGGAAATGTGTAACCCATCACTACCCTATACTTATTTTGTTAGTGTGATAATTCAAGTTTATATATAAATGGCTAATTTCCCACTTTCCCGTTTGGATCCTGCACTAATTTTCCAGATTTCTTAACCATTCTGCCTGCCATCCATGCATCCTGCCTTATGGGCCCTGAAAGACCTCAAATCTCAAAATTAAATCCTTCCAGACAAAAGAAGACCAAATGGCAATTAGAGCATGTAGCTATATCTCCTTATTCTCTCCTCCTGTGGGAAGTCAAGTCAGATCAGATGCCTGATATGTATATACAGTAAAGACAAATTTCTTCAAGTGTAAAATAAATGCATTTAAATACTCAGGAGGCATTGCTGATTGTCAGGCAATCAATTAATAGATTTGCATAATCACTACATCGTTGTTTTGATTTACATATCTGTATGTACACACATACATAATAAAAGAGCAAGGGAGGGAATTTTCTCTTGTTGTGCCTCAGGAGGATTTTCAAGTGATTTGCCAGCTTTGGTTTCTCATAAAGCTGCTAGCATAAAACAACAACAGCAAAAAAAGACATATAAGACATGTCCTATACAAGACAAGGAAGAAAAACAAAGTTGCTAAAATATTGAAAAGTATCAGTAACAAAAAGGCATTGATTTATCTCTATAATTTTCGTCTACAGGTCAATAGAAGACTTCATTAATTTTTTCACACTGCCTGTTTGCTCTGGCAGAAATATAGCTCCTACCCCTCACATACACAAAGCTACACCTCTCTGGGGATAAGGACAGAAGAGGAAAAAAAAAAGGTGAAACAATAAAAACTGTCTAGGGAAAAAGTAAGGCAAAGCAATTTCTCAAAGGTTTTAGTAACTTTTTTTTTATTCTGCTGTGGTTTTACTTATTAATTTATTTTTGTATTCTAATCTTCTTGTAGCAGATTCACAGATCATTTGTCTTTAACATTTTTCCCACTTCCCAGAAAAGCAATACAGAAATATTTCCAATTAACAGGAAACTTGTCTTTTTTGGTTCTCCATATCTAGTTCATCTCACTGAAGATTCAAGTACCTTGCAAATGGAGTTATTGTGCTTTTTTAAAACTTAAGGGAAAACTTCTGAGTCCTGGACTGTGAATGGTTCATAAGGATTACTTTCACAGTTTTTTTTCTTTTAGCTTCTTGACTACAGTCTCATTTCATGACCAGTGGAGATGGAGGTTCTTTGACAAGTCAAGTCAGAGTAGATAAATTTGGCTCCTGCTCAGCATCACAATTAAAAGTGACCAGCTCTCTCTACTCCCCAGACAGCCCAGACAGAAGTCAGGCTCAGAACAATAATGATGACTTCAAAGAATATCCCTGGACCCTTAAAAATACTGATTTTCTTTTTGTTCTGTACACAGGAATCACCATTTTGAGGCCCCATTTTAAGTGCCAGTTGTTCCCCTTGGGCCTCCGTGCTCTTCACCATTCAGTATGTCAGACAACAGAATATGATCCTCAGCAGATTTAAATACAAAACTTTCATGCTTTGGAAATTAAAAAGTATTCCAAGCATCCATGTAACTCAGAGAATGCCTAAACAGATGGGTGAAGGCAAGCCCACGTGCCCCGTGCTCACACACAGGGGCAGAGAGTTAAGGGGTTGTAGACATAGATAACAAAACAAACTTAAGGATACTGTGCTCTGCCTCCTTGATGGCATACACTCCAACCTACTATAATGACTGCCCGGTCAACAATGCTGAAAAATGCAACAAAAGGAAAAAAAAAAAAAAGAAGCGGAGAGTGCTTTAAAAACAGATCATATTGCTGATCCAGTCTCCAGCAGAGCTACAGCAACAGTTGTCAGCTCAAGTGAGAGGGCAGGGCTGTAAAATGTGGGAGCAAGAATGCAGTTCCAGGGGGCACAGGGACTCTTTAAACACACACTGGTGCCAGAGGTCCCACACTGTGAAACCATACCCAGTCAGATGTGATACTGCATTGCTGCACCAGCACAACGCTGTGCCTTAGGTAACTAATTTAGTAGAGGGGATGCAGTAAACTTAACAGGGCACTAAGCACATCTATGCCAGAGCTGGCTTTGTATTCAGCCTGCTCAGAGTGGGAGGGGAAGGCACGTGAATCTATCTGCTCCTGCCCACATGGATGTAATCTAATGTGGGCATCAGGCCATTCTCAACATAGTGTCGTGTCTTACAATGACAGGTTCCTCTCTGCACCTAAGCTATCACAGTAGCTGTGACCTTTTCTCCCATGCTTCCATCTAAGAATTTAGGGGTTTTTTCTTTAAATGATAATTAATTCAGTTTTGCTTTTAAAAGATCCATTTGACAGACTGAGAATTCCAGAAACAGGGAATAATAGCTAAAACCATCACCTTAATCTCTTGGGTAACTAGCTATGGCCTGCTGCTACATTCAAGAAGAAATACTGTATTCATGGACAGCCACCTTGCAGTAAGTGCCTTTTCTCCTGCCACTTTCCCAAAGGGAATTTTCACAGAGCACCTAAATCACAGAGCATCTGAACCCGTGCCAGTTCCTGCTAAGGAGAGCAGCAGAGTTAGTTTAAATGTTTTCAATGTCTGATCTAAGCTATCCCAGATGCTTTGCCTTCAGAAAGTGCTTGAGTGCTATTACCCAGCCTAAGTACCCTGGCAGTAGTGACCAGCAATAAATGGGGCAAAGTAAGGGAGATGGGAGTGCAGAGGGCTGGACTGCTCCTTCCAGGAGCAGATATGAGCAGATGTATCTTGGTTTAAACACCCCAGCCTTGTACAAACCGTGATTATTGAGAGCAACCACTCTGTCCCAAAGACACTCCTCTTGCTACACTCTGGCTTTGGTTAGGAAGCCTGAGTCCCCTGCATGACATGACAGAAACTACCTTTCATTTGCTCCATGCTCTGTAATCTCAGCATTTCTTCACCAGTATCAAACAGACGTCTGTAATTTTTATTTCCACACATAAATTGTCTCTTCAGTTCCCTCTGCTGTCCATTCAATGCCATGTCGCTCTCAGAAGAGCCTCGCTGCAGAGGTTTAAGGTAGCAGCATGTTTTTCCATCCCATTTTGTTTAACTGAGCAAATGGCCTGGGTGACCCAGCACCCTGTACAGCTGATGGAGGGAGCCAGGCACCTCTGAAATGCAGTGGAGATCTTCTGAGATCTGAAGTGCCTGTGGGAATTGCCCATTTCTCCTCACTGATGATATATTCCCCAAAAAACATATCTGTTATGTGCCTAAAGACAGATGGTATGGATTTGGTTTCAGGTTACCCACCCAGTTCAGTCTCAAATAAATAAAGAGTGAGTTCAAACAAATGTTCTGCCAGTGGAGCACATTTCTTGGGATTTTTAAGTTCTAGAACAAGAAACTGAACACATTTGGTGAACAGCACTTGAGGAATCAAGTGGGCTAGGTCAAACAAGAGTAAAACCAATGAATGCTGACAGATCTCTCCATTATTTTTACAGATACCATATTATGAATCTCCTGCTCCATCCACAATCACAGTAAGCTCCCTGTGATCAAGGCTTGGAGGCCAGAATAAGGATACATATAAGCCTGTAGAAATCTGGAAATGGAAAGAGATTCATAAATCCATCTAAAAAGGCCTAAAAATGGCAGTAGAATATAGGGGTGTTTATCATCATCATGAGGTTGCAGCCAAAATTTTACTGTAAGGACATGTTAGAGTGGGGGGAAAAAGCACAGAAAGCACATCATTGAGGCTATGGAATCAAAAATAGTTGGATATCATGCTAGCCACATCATTCTTGGTATGGTAATGGCTATGGAAACCATTATGCAAATATCTTCATGGAGCAACAAGTTCTACACACACCTTTGTCATCTTTAAACAATTAAGTGAATCTCCTAGGGAGGCATAGGTTCACTTACAGTGACAGTCTGCCTTCTTTAGCTCAGTTTACATCTGTCAGAATCTAGCTAGCCAAACACATGTTGGTACTCAGCTACCTGAACAGCAGAACAATAAAAAAGCAATTACTTTAGTAAATAGCATCCCACTCCATTTTCTTCATATGTTCAATCACTCCCCAGCTACCACAGTTCCTTTTGATCACTCCCTTAACTCTCTATCTGAATTTTAGAAACACAGCTGCAGAAAATCTCATAATAAAGTGGGAGTAGGTTCCAGCCACTCAGCAGTGATGTCAGCCTTTATTTTGTCTGAATAATATCTCCTAAAGATGCCGGACTGTATAAAACATACCCTAGAATCCAACCTGGTTTCTAAAGGAGTTCCTTACTTTTAATAATGTATGGGAAAACTGCAATGTTCTGTTAGAAAAAAAAAAACATTATCTCAACACCTACTGAAACAGACAATTCAATTTAACCTTGGAGATAGACTAAGCTTAGTGCTCTTTTATACCCCTATCCCTCTCCAGGTATCCAAGTATTTCCATCTCTTGTCCTTTCACAGACACAGTCCAGCAATCAACATGAAGGGATTTTTGAGGCAGCCACATGTAGAGAGCAGTGCACATAATGTGGCCAAGGGTCTCCACCAGACTGCTCTGTAAAGTGACCTAAGTAAGGTGAACTGTCAGTATCTTTCACATACCTTCTGCACCAATTGACACAAGTTTCACTCCTTTGCTGGCAATGTAATCCAGAGCTTTGTTGACATTAGCAATTTTATGGAAGCGCATCTTCCCTCTGTCTGGTTTCGGTAGCCTTTCCCCTGCAGAAGAAAAAATTTAATGTGTTTATTCTCATATACACCTTGCTACAGACAAAAAACTGACTAGAAATCGAGAGTGGATGTGCCCTAACACTACCTAAAAGTCAGCAATTATTTTAATAGGTATTTTTCTGAAAGAATGCCAAAAAGGTTTGAACCAAACCCTGGAAAGAAAATTGAAATGCTGAAGCATCAGATTTTGATCTTTCTGATATAACAGTAAAATCAGAGTAAACATTTTGTTTGCCCTAAATATTTGGAAGATATGTGTACTTCCTCCTACTCCACTTCTGGTTCATTACTTCTGTATGTTACAGTAGCTGAATATTAAGAAGGAAGAGTGTTCTCAGAGTTCATCATCCTTATCTGCCCCACTTTAAAGAAGGGCTGGCTGGATTCAATCCAGCAGATCAGCCACAGCATCCTTGCACATCTGACCAAGAAGAATGGCTTTTAATAACCTTGTCCAGCACAGCAGAGCAGCTTACTTCAGAGCATAGGGCTAATGTGTTTGAACAAACTTATCTGTTCAAATGATCACAAAAAATAATAATTTCTAAAAATATTCTCTATTTCATGAGGAATGACCATTCAAAGAATTTTTTTCCACACTGAAATCTCCAGCAAAAATCTAAACTCTCTTCAGTTGTAAAAACTCTCTGTGTGGTTGTAGCTTGAGCTATTCCCTTCCCATTAAGGGACATTCTGATCTTACCTTGGAGACTGCCCCTCTGAATAATGCAAAAGAGAAGAGACATAGTGAGTTTACATCAGTAAGAAAAAGTTCCTGGATGTTCCACTCTTTTGAAAAATGAGACCTTTTATTTGTGACTAAATATTGATCTGGGTGCACTTTAGGCACTCATTTTGAAAGCATTGGTACATCAAATAAAGTCATTAAAAGCAAAGCAAAATGTTTATGCTAAAAGCAGAATAAAATGAATTTGTAACCTAAGTGTAAAGGCTTTTTAAGCACTAGGGGCTAAACCAAGGTCCTCAATATTTTCAGTTTGTCCAGCAACACTGTGATGTCAATGATACCCTGATATACTGTGATATCCTGGAACACAAGCCCAAACCAGAAAAATTTGGAGACAAGTACAGTGTTTCATCTCTCACTTTTCAATCTACTTAGAGTTTGTGTTCCTTGTTTTGAATCATTAACAATTTTTGTTAATGATTCTTACTCTGTAAGAGTGTTTCAGTTAGTGCGCTGTAAATACAGAGAAAACTTTATTTCAGCTAACCTGAGATAACTTCCAAGAGGAGCATCAGTTTGAGGCCATTTCTGAAGTCTTCCTCAATGTTCTCAATCTGTGTGCCTGCTTTCCTGAGGTGGGAATTGCACCAGGCTGTAAACGTCTGTAACAGCAATTAAAAAAACATACTTATCAACAAGGCATTTTCCAAACAACTGCTAAGCCATCTGAGTAAACACTGCATCTGAGATTTGGATGTCCAGTTCCCATTCATTCTATACATTTGCCAAGTACAAAATCCTTATCCCAGATGTTCACAAAGATGCAAAGAATATCTTGAATAGAAACAATTTTGTGCTAGATTCTGCTTGCAGATACATCTCCAGCCAGAAGTTCTACACATAAAGGCAAAACTTAGACACAAATTCAGATACTCATGTTTGCAGGGGAAAAATGATCACAAAATCAATCATGAATATTTTTGTGTCCATAGCAAACAACCAAGTCTGCTTTTACTTGCAGAGATGCAAAGCAGAACTAATTCCATTGCAGAGGTCATATACTTGTTAACTTTTGTATGAATGAAGTCAAAACACAGGCTACTGTAAAACTTAGTAGTGAAATTAGTCTGGTTTTGAATATCCATTACTTCTCTCAGCCTTCTGACAAATTGTCCTTTCTTTTCAGTGTCTGTTAAGATACATAAAGCAAGTTTGTATTTACTAGCTATTTTAGCAGGTGTTTAACTCTAGTAACAATGACTTTGGTATATAACTAAACATTTTTAGTAAGTTAGACTTCAGCTTCTTAAAATTGTCAGATATTTGGAATTCCTCTTCTTTTGCTACATCGAATTTCCAGTTTTAAAAACATTTCATTCAAATAGTCTAAAAAACAAGATATATCCCAGTTGTAAATAAGAAATTCCCTTTGGCCTTCTTTATTCTTGCCTGTTTCTTCAGACTATTTAATTTCTGATCTCTTAGAAACAGAATAAGGACGGCCAATAGATTAAGACAAAGATCTTCCCAGGAAGTGAATTCTGCAAATTACAGAGAGATTTGATACCTTAAGAAAATATGGACTGAATTTTCCCCAAATGGTCTAATCTTTAAAAAAGCAACTTTTTGTTAAAGAATAACATTGTGACTACTGTTGGGTTTGACTCAGTTTATGTGAAGAACTGATGGGCAGCTTGCTGGGCTCTTTTCTCAGTGCTCCTACACTGACAATGAACAGCTTCCTTTTATCTTCTATTGAATTGAAAGGAAGCAAGAAGTGCTATGGATATGGCAGAGCTGTGCAGTGAAATCCCTAACTGTAGGCACCCAGAAAAAGGAGGAGAGAGAAAAAAATACTGGAAGTGTTTCTGGGCAGGGGTCCATGTTGATATGAAGAGCATGAATTGTAGGTAGGGATGTAAGATGCTCTGTGTGCATATAGGGATAAGTAAGGTTGGAGCTGAAGCATATTTGCAAACACATTTTAATAAAGGGATGTTAGCTTCCATTCAGGAAGGCAGAATGTTCCTCACTTTAGGGTAAATAGCTTCACTGAGTTCATGAGAGAGTTGAAACCAGAGCATAAAATCCTCACAGAACAGATTCTAGGCACCTCCACCCTCAGGGCACAACGTGATGGAGTGTTAGGATGGCATTTGGTTTGGATCATTATAGGGTTAGGATCTAGTTTATAAGACTAATTTGTCTGCCTCAAGCAGTATCTTATTTTGGTGGTATGCATCGCAAAAGGCTTAGCACCACATTAAGTCATTTGCAAATATTAAAAATTATTACAAGCTTCTTGAAAAGAATAATACAATGGCAATACAGAAAAAATAACCAGAACTGAAAGCACTAAAGTGTAAACGCATATGAACCTTGCATGGCAATAAATACTAGAAATCTGAGCCTTTAAATAAATGAGCTTTTCATGAATTATGTTTAAGTGATGGACATGTGCTTATTTGCAGATGCTATTGCAGTTTGTAGAACTGTTCCAAGCACACCATAATAAATTCAGAGAGGAAGTCAGAGAAAAGCCTCAGCCATTTCCATCTCTACTTTTAAATATTTATAGTAAATGTTCACCTTGTACCACTCAAATAAATTAGTTTTCCTCATTTTTCATTTAATTAAGAGTTCAATGGCAACAGCCCTACCGGTTGAGAAGTCAGATTCATATTTTAATATGAATCTGATGCCTACTGTGAAGAAGGCTACTTCTCAGTTTCTTAAAATGAAATGGATTCTGGCACTTCTTAGCTCATATATATATGAATCAACTTACTTGATGCTGCTGGTAGGCACAAAACATAAGTTTTATCCAAAGGTCACAAAGTTTTCAAATAATTTAAATAGTTTCTCTTGAAAATGGATGTTTTTATGGCACTGAATTTCCTGAGAGACAAATGCAATCTATGCAGACAACGATCAGCCTATGTTGCTGTGATACAGAAAAGGAAAAGACGCTGCTACTGCTGAGTCAAGCTGTTTTCAATAGTTTGATGACAGAGTGGTTTTTATGATCTGATTTTTTTTATATTCTTTGTTTTGTTAAGATTATTTCCATTTGTAATGCATTTGTAGCGTTTTGAAGGATAAACTTGGAATTACCACAAGGCCTCCATCCATGAGATAAGAAGTTCTGCTAAAGCACTCTACTGTGATGGGAGCCTTTATTTAGACCATTCGTATCTATATAGTTTTGATTACCTTCTACATCTAAAATAAGAGAGTTACATCTTTGATTTAAACCACAGTCACTCAGTTTTCTGTTTTATCAGTGCCCCAGGACATGACTTGGTGCTATCCATCTCCTTCCGACAGTTGTCCTGTGCCTCATGGAAATGGCACTGCAGTGCTTTACAGCAGACTCTTGGTGTGTGGCTTCTTAGGCCTGGTGCCTTCCAAACTATCTTATTTTATCCAGGACTAAAGATGGTTATAGAAATGATGCTTAGGGAAGAGTTAACTGTGTTTCAGTGATGTAATTCATTAGTGGCTGCATGAAGGCTACTACACAATTTAACTTGCAAATTTTAAGTTTCCTCAATCCATGTTTTATTTAACCCTCATCCCTCTTTTCTTACTGTGATACCACTTGTTCTCACTGCTTTGGCTTTAACTAACAATTCTATTCATAGTTATTGAGAAACAATTCAAAGCATGTTCAAGTCCTGGAGATCAAGATACAGCCAGCATATAGTACCCTGGAAATTTGTAATCCATTGGGATTTAAAAGCTATTAAATGACTTAGACAAAGCAAATTCCTTTTTCTGCTGAGCTGTACAGAACATTTCAGAGTATCAGGTTGCCCAAAGAAACAAAGCAGGACTGAAAGCACCAAGCAGAATACCAGAAAGGACACAAATAAGTGTCTACAAAACTGGACATTTCTTTTTATGATTTATTTACTTTATGTGGCTCTACAAATTGAAAATATGACTAAATAAAAATTTATCCTTTCCAAGTTTGTTATTACAAAAGGAAGTTTGCTAACATTCTGAGAAGAGAGACCCCAGAGAGGGGATGCAGGGCAGGAAGCCAAAGAATTTGCAGCCCCACAGGTGAATGTTCTTTTAATGCATCATTAATTGTCTACTGCTGTCACAGCTCACACTAACTCCAGGAAAGAGAATGCAGTTTATGTTCTATGCCCACTTAGCCTGCTTGTGAAGACTGCCAATAGCATTTTCTCCACAATTCACAGATCTGTGATGGCAAAGTGTATACCTATGGGGAAAAAACCTCTTACCTGGTAAGTTATTCAGGCCACTTAATTTTACAACTCTCTGATAAATAAAATTGCAACCAAGGGACAGCAAAAGGAAATATCCCTAATTAATTATCAATCAACAGCAGGTAATGCCAAAAAGAGAATAGGGTATGCCCAATTTGTACAAATATTTTTACACCAGCACAATGGAAGACATGCCTTGCTGGGAAAAACTGTCTTTGAGATCTGTGTTGTCCTACAGTTCTGCAAAAGCCCACATTCTTTTTATGTGAGTGTAACAATAACTTAGTTTTGATAGTGGTTCAAAGCCAGAAAACAAGATGCCACAATAACAACTTTCACATGTGCATGTAATAATATGGATAAGGACAATTGAGTAAGCACCAGTCACCACACCCTCCAATACTGGTGAGTCAAGACAATTTGTTCCACCTCCTGAAGATTTAAAGTAAATTTCTAGTTTGGCACTGACAGCAAGTCCATAATGAATATCACTAAAGCAGCAGCATGACTTGTGTGAACAGGGGATACACCCCACAAGTTCAGAAATATTTGTTTGCTTGCACTCAGTATTGAAATCCAGAAGTGGATCACTAATGAAGCACTGGGGACCTGTGTCCTATTTAGTACATATATCTCATGTCAAGGTTAACTCTGCCTTTCACTCCAACTCAAATCAATTTCGCTCTGCTGTAGTATTTATAAATGCTCAAAACTAATATTTATTTCAAAAGCCATGTTGTCTGTACCCCTATCAGCAGCCCAAGAAAGGCTACTTGCTCAAAGGAGTCATTTGGTTTTACTTTAATTGGAAATTTAATACTTTCTGTGCCTGCTAAGGAAAACAAACACACAGCTTGTTTTTCATGGACCTTAAATTCTAATAACTAGAGTAGGAGAACACACCTGACTAAAATTAACTTCAAATACAAACATTCAACATATTTGTTTACATCCAAATTTGCCTGAATGATTTCAGTCTGATAGAGTTATTTATTGAAACTGCTTTACAGCCCTTCTTCTAAAGGGATTTTCCTCTCTCTTTGTGTTAGCTGAGGGTCTTCATCACTTCTAGGCTAAATGGGATGCAGTGATTCATTCTGTAATTATACAGAACATTACTGGGCTCTGAGTGCATGACAAGAGTGTTACAGAAGGAGCTCTGCCAGAACATTCCCAGTAGGCCAGACTGAGGTTTCCCCTTGAAGAATCTTCCATCTGACTGTTATCCATGTTTTAAAATATAAGTTGTGAACTTGTAATATGATCTCCTAGCTCCTGTGTCCACAGCATGTTCTGATGGCTGCAGAATCAGGGGCTTTCTCTGGACTTAGGATATAGTCTGAGCTGACCCTCATTCTCTTAGCTGTCTACTCTGTTCCCAAAAGAAGAGGCTGGAAGGTGAAATGCAGCAGAAAATTGCACAGCACTTTTAAACAAGCTTGGTGTAAACCATTAACTACACATGGTACTTTTCAGATGTTCCTCAAGCATCTAGAGCAGCTATACTTGTATACATGCATGAGTATATTTTTATGAATTGAAAATAAATAAAATCTTAAATTTTAGCTGTTGACTTGAATTATTAACTTGCTCCCTTGCACTGCAAACCTAAATGCATTGGCACACGTTAGTAAAATAACTAGAATAACTCTAACAGGAGAGGTGCTTCACCAGAGTACAACTGGATCATGTCATAACACCAGGAAGCAAAGTGGGATTTTAACACCAAATATACCAGAGCATAGCAACAACTCAAGTAAAGCAGAGGGAGAACATTGTGAAGGATGGCATGAAGGTTAGCACGTTCCAAAATGTTTTTAAAAGGAAACCCTAAAATCACAGGCACCAAGTCAAAGCCAGATTCCTGGGAACACCAGAAAGGATAAGCACAGAACCATCTCACAATGGAAATGAGTAGAAGCACCATCACAAATATCCCAAAACCATAGCTGGGGTAAGCCCTTCCTGCTCCAGCACATCCATCCATATAGCTGAATAGATGGTGTCAGAGATGATATACTGGCACATTCTGCACTATCAGCAGATCTGCTCTACATACTCAGGGAACTTCCTTCCAGCCCCTCAGTTTTATCACTCACAGGAGAAATCACCAAAGGGATGCATTCATCACACAGGACTTTGCACATGTCTTATTGGCACGCTGCATTTTGCTTGCATGGGAGAGCCTGGGGAGACCTCAGTCCATGCAAAGCAGGTGGCCTAATCCCATGTGAGTCTAGGGTTTCCTGTAAAACATGCAACTCCCTCCAGTACTGAATGACTGCACGTCTGTTTTACAGTGCTCTCTATTACCAAAAAAACACCCAGAGCATGTAAATATCCCTTGAAAAATAATCTGGCAAGGTTGAACCCCGAGCAACGTAAAGATTATTAAGCCTTTTGTTACAAAAACATTAGTTCGTTCTTTCAGAGGAGACAACAAAGAAAGTTTATGTTGTCCCAGTGGTCTAAACTGGAAAAAAAAACTTCAGGTGGTAGCAAGTTGCATGGAAAATTTAGTATGGGTCAGTGCCTGCACTATCCTCACCTCAGCCTTTTTTTCTTAGGGAAAGAACAGGAAGGAAAGGAAAGAAGCTGAGACACTTCACAAGGTCTTTGAAGAGGCTAAACCAGTTAAAATATTACAAAGTTCATTAGGAGTAGGCAGATATCTTTATTGGATCACCTGAGACAGTTGGAAAAGAGAGAAGTTTTAGGTACATAAGCCCATCTTTACATGCAAGAGAGAAGCCTCAGGCTTAAGTGTGAAAATTTAGGCAAGTGTTCAGGCAAGTCAGAGCTTTGATGGACCATCGACACAATGCTCCAACAGCTCTATTCCTTTAAAGAAGCCCCTTCCTTTTCCAGTACTATTGATGACACCTATTAAGAAAGCTTTAAGAAACCATCTGTAAAATCCTACCATGTGACTTCTCAAAATACATGCAGTACCAAAAGGTTGTCAGTTGGAGTATTTTTTTCAATTTAAATTGATTCTGCCTATTCAAAATGTATTTTCAAACAAAAACTTTGATATTTCAGAAGTAAGAACACATGCAATATTAAAAATCCCATTTGAAACTAAAAGGTACTTAGGATCCGTAGGAAAATGCTGGTCTAAACCTACTTTTAATTTCTGGAATTTCAAGCATCATGCAAATAAGAGAAGCCTACTCAGAAAAACAACACAGAAATAAAAGATGTAGGGGTCCTATGAAAACCCTTAGTAAAAGCATGGGTATGGTTTTATATTGCATTATAAAAATATTAAGATATCTTTACTCATTCTTATGTCCACAACAATTGCAAGCTATCCAATTTTTTAAGGTGAAGGAATTAAAGAGACAAAGGAACTGTCAGAGGGGGGAAAAAAACCCCAAAAACAAAAATACTCCTGCCTGCTTCTGATGTGTTCTCTGAATTCTGAATGTTTTTTAATACACTGCTATCACCTAAGCAGACCAGAATGGTCTGTGGCAAATTTACATGTGGCAATTTTAGTGAAAAAGAGAAAAACACAGTCTTATAAAAAGTTTGGCATATTTTCTTTACATGAAAGTGGGAAACCAGCTGAGTAAGCATCAGCTTCTGCTACATCCAAACGTTTATTAAAAATTAAACTTCCAAGGACAAGGAAGCAAAAACTTACATTGTATTACATTTCTAAGTCTGCATTTAGGTGCACACATGTCCTCTGCTTATGATTTTATCTAGACTCTAGCCATCAGTCCTAGTTGTACTGGTTAAGCCAAAGTATTTTAAGGTCCCCACTCAGACTCTACAGAAGCAGATCTCTTTTATGTCATGTACCCAAGCTGGTTGCAATAGCAGCCAGCTATTTATCCAAGAAGAAAAGTAAACACAGAACCATGGAGGGGGGAGAAGTGTGTTTAGCAAGTCAGAGAGTTTATTCCTACTAATGGCAAGTAGTGCTCCACTCCAAGTGGAAGGGCTTATTAAACAGGCTTCTGTAGGAATCTGCCCTGAAGAATTTCCTGTACTACCTTTTACATACTCATTTGGATAACAGAACAGGGTGCATGCTTATCACATTTGAGTAAGACAGCAAAAAGATAGGTCTGCAAGCATGTTTCATGACAGAGCTACAATTCAAATTAATCTTAAATCAGTGAAATAACTTGAAGAAAGCCAGATTGAGATAAGCAAGAAGTCTCAATTCTCCCAATCATGCTTTTTATGATATTCATGGAAGATTCACATCCTAACTGACATCTACACTGCAGCCTTGAAAAGAGAGAATATCAAGAACACTACTTTTCCTGCCAGATGGTATCCTGGCAGAGAAGTGATCCAAAGACTACAAAATAAGAAGTCACTCAGCAGAAAACAACTCCCTTGTAGAAATCCAAGAACTTGGCAAGCAACAGGTAGCTGTAAATTTCTTTTCTGTCGGGGTGCTCTTTATCTGGTGATCCCCATTTCCATCTCCTATTTTCATATGACCCTCTAATTTCCCTTAGCAAAGAGAAATCTAATATTGGAGATTTGTCAGTGATATTGGAGAAAAAGAAGAGATGGTGAAGACAGAGAACAATAATGAAACAAAGCTGAAGAAATAGAAGGTAGAGGGAGAGTCAAAGTCAATAGGCAGAAGAGTGTTTATGGGAAACTAAACAAACCAAAATAAAATGAAAGTGGATTCCATGATCTGTTCTTTGGGTTAACAGATTTCCTGAGGTCTGTATTACCATCCTTGACAAGAGACCCTGACACTTTTCTCCCCAGCTTTGCAACAGCCTTTAAGGCACTTAAGACAGGAATTTTAAAAATGTTTTTACTGTCCTAAATGCTGTGCAAATTATGACCCATGATTCCTCACAAGGGACTATAATCCTTTTCACAGCAATGGGAGCAAATGTTAGCCATAGTTGAGTGCTTTTCAGCATCCCACTTCTGTATTCAAGGATAATAACCCCTTTATATTCCACAACACTATTTTGGGAGGCCATTTAACCATTGTTTTTGAGATGCTCAAACACTACCCTGAAAAAAGTCCAATAAAGAAACAGTAGCAAGAGAGATTAGAAAGTTGACAAAACTATTCATGTCTCATAAATATAGAGCTATGAAAAAATTAATCAAAACCAGAACCTCCTCTGAATAGACAGAAAACAACACATGACTACCAACATCTTCAGTATCTGTTCACTGCCATCCAGTGTTAATTCTGCATTTAAAAACTGAATGGAGCTTTTTAGTATAAACCAGTTACCTACTACTGTAAATCTAGTTATATGTTTGTTATTCTCTCCTTAAACTCTTTAGTGAATGTGCCAGCCACTTCAGTATGGAGAAAGAAGTGGCTCAGGGAACAGTTAAGAATAGCAATGACTGTGAGTAACCCCACAGATGCAATCTGAGAAAACATTTTCACATACAGAAATTTTTTTAGCTTTCACCTCTAGGATGAAAAGTCACTGTCCCTACCTCTCACTAATAAGGTCAGTTTTGGGCACCTCCAACGAAGCTGCCATTTCTGGTGGTTTAAGTGATGGGGACACCTGTCCCCCTGAGAGCTAAACTGAGCATACAACTCACCTCATAGATATTACCAAACAGTCTGCATGTGTTAGCAACCTTGTCACTTACTCACCTGGCCTGGGTTCAAAACACTGACCTAAAAGTGAAAGGTTCCCGTCAGCCACACGTTTCCAACCAATAAATTAAAAGTCCATCTTCAGCACAAGGTTCTCTTTCATCATGAGCTGGGGTGTGCGAGCTATCAGAATATTCCACTCGGAAGGTTTTGCAATACTGAGACTTTTAATTAATAATGTCACCACTTTGCTAAGCAGTGCAAGTCAGCTTTCTCTTGGATTTGAATGACTATTTTTGCAGTACAGTTTGTTTATTCACATCATATGCATGAATCCCTGGAAAAAGATGGTCCTCAACAGCATCCAGGCAATACTCTATGAGAAACCTTTCTCCAAATGCACAAGCCCAGCTGTATCATGTCAGCCCTGGCTAATTCACAGTAGCCAGATGGAGTAATGGGGAGCAATCCCTTGTTTGTAATGACTTTACCTCTTGGTTTTCCCTTCTACTTCAGCAACAATATGCATGACATCATTTACACAACTGTTTTTTGATGACTCTGCTCTCTTTGCCTTTTATGTAAACCAACAGGTATGTTAATACCTCATCATAACAGAATTAATACCACTGGATTTTGGATTACATACCATTATGCAGTGCACATTCTCAATGAGGAAGATTAACTTTAGAGAATGGTAAATAATGGTACAGTCTGTGAATAAACAAAGCTCTCAAATTACTAACAAATTTCCAAGTTATAATAGCCCCATATTAAATTGCATTCTCCAATGAGAGTGAAAAGACAGGCTGTGAGTGATGACTCAGTGTTTGAGTTCTCGCACTTCCACAGCTTTCTCTACAACTTCTTTCAATTTATAAAACCTCTTTGCATGTCCAAAACATTTATCCCACAGTAGAGGTGAAACATAAATACATTCCATGGACTGAGACCTCTAAATGCAGAATTAGCCAGGCTCTTGTTAACCTTTACAGGAGATTATATTTTACAGTCTCCTGTATATTTTGAAAAATTAAAGTGCTGTAGAAAGTGAAAGAACTTGTTTTTCATAATCCTCAGAAAACAAGTATTGGTGAAAAAAATTATCTGTGAATCAAGTATGTTCAGAACACTGTTCTTAAATGGTGGTAATGCTTCAAAAACAAACCAAATAAAAAGAAAAAAAAAGAATCAATGGAACAACACCAAAAAAAAAAAAGTTTTGAATTATCTGGTTTTGGTCAATGGCTTTTTTTATCTTTTTAGATATTAATTTTGTATTTCTCTCAAAGGAAAAGTCTATGAACATGCTGATCTCTTAAAAATTGCCATATTGTTTCTATCATTTATTAATTCAACAATTAACAAATCATGGGAGAGGTTTTTTTGTTACATGCAGCACTGCCAAATTTTGCCCTTCAAAATGCCTCCTACTGAAATCTCCAGAAAAAGAGATGCATCACCCACAAGGACCTGTGCCTTTCTGACAGAACCAGGGTACTCCTACACGACACAGCAGGGAGCTCACAGCATCCAGCCTGAACCTCTGAGGACTGCCAGCTATTTTCATGGCACAACAGCATTTTCCTCTAACAGGGTAAGCTAACTTTAGAGCGCCCTAACCAAATATTCTCTGCTCTGATACACTGCACTTTGCAGAGCTTGCATGTACACTCCATAAAGAAGCAAGCCTGACATTACAACCTGCAGTAGTATGGCCACTTACATCTTACACAGCATTCCCCATCACTTTATGCCACAGAAACTCACTGTGCATGCCTAGGAATAAATGAGCTCTTGCTCAGTTGTCAGAGCATTAAAATAGATTTGCCACTACACTGCACAAAATTGAGTGCTGCAAAGAAATGTACACATCTTTATAATAGTTTTAAGGGACTCCGTCATCCTTGTAATAAGGACTGCATCTTTGCATTTGTACAGAGGTACATATTCATAGCTCATAAAGTGCTGTCCAAATGTTCTCATGTCCTCCCCAACCCATCAGGCACAGGACTAGGGACACAAGCAGAGAACTTGCAGAGCATGAAGTGAATAGGTTCTGTTAGAAACTCCTAAGTACTGATGCACACTCCCAAATATCTCTTTTCCATGCACCCTCTCTCTTGCTCTCTGTAAGACTTTTTAGATAAAGATCTTGAGTGAACAAAATTACAACAATTTCTGATACTCAGAATTTCATGCTCGGTTAATGGAACAGAGAACTATTTGCATTCTGGTGCTTTCTGGATCACTTCTGAGCAAAGTGACATTTGGGAAGTCTTGCTCAAAATGCTAGTTAGACAAAGGATTTAAATACTGAAAAACTGAGAAAAAAAGTATAAGAAAAGGTATTTCATATATCATGGGACTAAAATATATTAAAAAAAGTTGAAATGTGACAGGATCAAAAGAAATTCACCCACTTCTACATGGCTCAGATTGATTTAATTCTGGAGCACCACCTTTCCTGTACTTCTGCTTCACAAGAGTATCAACAAACTAAAAGGCCTCTTCAGGTAAAGATTTGCATTAAAATTGCCAACAGGTTTGGAAGTAACTGTTTTAGCAATGATAAAATATCTGACACCAGCCATTTTACTGTTTTCTCTCCCCCTCTATATTCTTTTCCAATTGTCCACTTCTTCATTATTACAGAAGAAAACAACAATCTCTGTTTCATTTGCCTCTCCCGGTGGGGAGCTGAAAATAAAGTACAGGTAATCCCAAAAGGGATGCTGTGGTGGATCTGCAAGGGAGAAATCTGCAGGTGTGTTTCAAAAGGGAAGTCAATGCCCCTCATATTGCCTGTGACTTTCTCTCAACTGTATTAAAAAGGAACATGCATTACCACTACCCTGTTAGTGCCAAATGAACCTTCTTAATAAAGAGATAGGATCTCCTATTGCTTCCATTCTTAGGCCCTTCTTCCACCAGTACCTTACAGTGTTCCTCCTGGTTTCCCAAGAGTCCATGCACTATCACAGATAGTGCTGGCTAACAGTTTTGTTTCAGCAGATACATATTTTAAAGACCAAATACTATTTAGGATGAGATGAAAGAAGCATTCACACGTTACAGTATGGAAGGAACTAAAGGTATGCCCTCTGGAAATAGAAGGATTAATTAAAGTAGGCTAATCCAGGATTTAGTTGACTGGATTTCCAAATGTCTTTCCTTTGCTTTCTCTGTTGATTTTCTTCACCATACTGTCTTTATCCAGTAATTATACACTACATTACCAGGTAAGTAAATCCTTTATAAATTTGTCAGTACAATCAGAGTGGGATAAAACTACATTCCTATCCAATTTAGCAACATTCTTTAAAGCACTTCCATAATCATAAAAGCAAGTCTTCTGACCGATATTGAAAGTTTCTTTCAATTTTACCTTCACTAAAACACATATCCTTAAGTCTCTGACACCAATAAATGATAGGAAAATATATCAATAGTCAGATCCCAAAGCATTTACACAGTAAATGTTGTCTTTTCACTCTGTTATGTAGTACATTTGGAGATAACCAAATCTAGTTCCACTTGTAATCTAAACTAAGTTTTCAGTTGAGACTTATAGAGAAAGGAAAACCTCATACATTAATTCCCCATTATGCAACAAAAGGCTCCTCTGTGGCATATATGCCACATTACTCAATGTAGTATTTCTCAATACACAAAGCACATAATCTGTCCATGTGAATCACTTCACTGCCATAACTGATGACTAAAAAAAAAAAAATTCAATTTTTATTTCATGCTTGTTTTAAGAAACTAATTTTTAAATAATTTAGTTATTTCTGGGGTTAAAGATACCACTTAAACATACTGGGTTCATTTGTTTATGCTTAACTATTTATTTTTTTTTTTAATGAGGCATTATCTATAGAATAACATTTTCTAAAACATTTAAAATATCCTGTAAGACAGCAGACTTTCAGACAAATTTCAGAGTTTCTAAATAATATTAGTGAGGCTCGGGTCCCTAAATTACTTATGTTTTCTTTAAACCAGAATAAATAGCAAAACATTACTTGGGATCTTTGGATGACTTCATTACATATGAGTAAGAAACTTAACTAAGTAACCTGTTCTCAAGTACTTAACTAAGAATAGATGGGTAAATAAACAATGATGACTGTAACTGCTGAAGGCATAAACAATAGTTTTAGACAATTTGTGATAAGCAAACTGCTTTATCAATTAAATAAACAGTTCTTTGTTTATGGCATCTTTTCACAACAGGAGCCATGATGGAACCTGTGCTCGGTCATGGAAATGAAGGCCTTAGACAAAAGGAAAGAAAATCAACTTCAGCCTCATGTCTGGTGTTTTGCTTGTCTTTTACTATAATGCCAGATGGCTGATAAGTGCATTGTACAAAATACGTGCATGCACAGATACAGCTGCTTGTGGGGCTGCACTGCAAACTACATTACTGAAATGGTTTAGGATTAAGAAGTATTAAGAAGAAGGAGGGTTGCCTCAAATTTCTTCCATGATCTGGTATACAGCAGGAGATCATTGTACCAGCAAATGAAGGGGACTGGAAGCCTGCGGATGTTAGTAGAGTCAAAGATGATCAGCTGCTCTGCCAAAGAAAACACTTGGTGAAACTACTCTCCAGAACTGAGCCAGAGATGAGCTTGGACTATAGACGTTTTCATAGCACAAAGGAACTCCTCTAGGTGAAATAATACCCCAGAGCTACACAATAATTTATAGTTGGTTGTGTGAGGGTTTTTTTGCTTTTTTAAAATTTGAATTCCATGCAGCTGGGTACCAGTTTTCTTCACATTAAAGAGTGCCATGTCTTAAGTCTTGCAGCAGTGAAAATCTACACTAGTGCCAAGATTAAATATAAAACGGAGTTTAAAAAAAAAAAAAATCACTTAATGCTAGATAGTTAAGCCTTTCTGTGACTGCCAAAATAGCAGGCTGATTTTCAAAGGTGCAAAATAGACAGAAGTTCCTCCTGACGTCAGTGGAAATGCCTGGGTGTTCAACACCTATAAAAAATATGAGTGTTTCCTTAGATGCTTAAGGAATAATCATGGATGCTAATTTTAGCCTGGGGTAGTCACTTTCCACAGACTCCTGCTATGGTAGTGGGGTGAGCAAGGCTTTTCAGAGGGGCAGTTAAGATTAGAATCTGTCTGCTCTAAATTAGGTTCTGCAAGTTATCAAAGTAATGGATGGCTGGACTTTTTTAATTTACAAGTTTTTTGAAGAGAAATAAAAACAAACATCAGATTTCAAGTTGAAGGAATGCTGGCAATTAAGAGCAGTTGGGAGTAAGCATTTGAGGTAAATGGAAAATCTTACTCATATCAAGTACAGTTAACACTTATCACTGCCATCTGCAAAGCCAGCACGTAGGTATTAGAGCCACCGCTTTGGAGATAAGGATATGGACAAAGTGATGTGTCCTATAACTCAAAGTGGACAAAACCAGGACCAGACACAGAAGCAGCAGTGCTCCTTCTTGCACTTAGGACATAAATTTAAGATTTATTTTCTCCCCTCTGTGCACAGTCAGAAATTTTAGGTCCAATTATAGAAACTAACTAAAAATCAGCCAGACAGCTGTCACCCTCTGCTTCCCCCTAGACAGGCCTTCAAAAGTATGAAGTGTATTTCTACAAGTTACCATTCCAAGTAGGAGTCACTTTGACAAAAAGAGATCATTGCATTGCAGAGCATTGCCTCTGTCTCTTCCTGCAGAGCAGTGACACCTGCCCTGTAAGCCTTTCACACCAATTCTTTGAGGATTACCGAGACCACACTGCCTCGGTCTGAAGTGTTCCTTGTACTGCCAGCAGGAAGAGCCACTACAGGTTCTGTAACGAAACAGGCACAGAGGGTGATCATAACACTGTGATTGCTGGTTAAACTATGTGATAAGAGGAGAACCTTCTATCTTTAAATATATGCCAAGTTTTATCATGTAGAAATAGAGCATTGTGTAGGACCTGTATAGTTACGAAAACTTTGAGGCATCAAGTCTCTCAACCTGAGACATATTTCAAACCAACAAATCCAGAGATATAAGAAGAAACATCACACACTCCTATCACAGCATTCCATGAAATGGTGTTTCCCAAACACTGAAGATGGGAAAACAACCCCAAACTACTAGGAGTGAAACTTAATTAAGGAAGAAATGGAGTGCTCAGTGTGAATACACTCTCTTTCTGGTATTGGCTGACAGTAAAGAATGCATGGCCATAAAGCAGATATTCACTCAGTCAGCAATTTCTCAGTGCTCACAGTGGAGGAATACCACATCAGCAACACATTGTTTATCCCAACAATTATGGCTCAGAAGAAATTATGCTTGGCAGTAAAGCTGTTGAAATCAACTCAACTTTGCCAACTGTGTAAGCACTTTTATATTTGTTTATTTGTGAGGGTATAAAATAACACACAGGAGGGTTGTTTTTTGACTTGAGACAAAGCAAAGCATCTAATCATACCATCTAATTCTATTTCATTGATGTGTTTCTTCCTGCATCACATCTACCTGCATTCCAGCTGTGAATCCAATGCATTCTTCTGTAAGCAGGGCCTGCAGTACAATTTCTAAAATACCACTAATATTTACACATTAATCACCATTTGCAACTAAAGAAAATCTTAACGCTCAGTCTTTTTGAAATTAATCAGTAGAACTGTACAGTGCAATTCAGAAATTACTAGCTAAATTAAAAGTCATTAAATAGATCCGAATTTATGCAACAGTGATCAATTCATGTGAGGCATTTGTTGGCATCTGATTTTTCCATCATAATGATGTCTTTTGTCTTGTGAGAGAACAGAAGGGTTTTAATGAAAGATTCTGACCCGGCTCCATTGGCCAAAAGCAGTCAAAATTAATTTTGTAAAGCTGTTTTAATTTAATTTGGAAATTGATGATGGAATCATGATATTTTCTTACTGATATTCATCAGTTTACAGAATTTACCCCAGCCCTGCTTTTGCTTGCACAGGGCTAGAAATTGTATAAGCACAGATTCATTTTTACTGTGGTCTCAGGGCCGAAAACCCTCAGAGCTCGTCCAAGCAAACATCTTCCATGCCTCTCTTTTCAACTCTCCAGTGACTCAAACACAGATTTGGGCAAGATGCAGACATCCCACCCCCAGGAGATTATTGCAAAGTCCACTGCTTAACGCACAGCTTTTCTCTAGCTCTTAAGCACATTGTTTGCAGCTTATGGAAACCCACTTAGACCCATACTTTCTTCCAATCCTTATTGTCTTACTAATTGGATCAATGTACCTACAGACAGAAATTTTACTATACAAATTTCAGGGGAGGTTGTGGTGTGTATCTATGAGTGAATGAAGCAGGTAGCCTTTGCTTCCCATTATAAAATGGTTCATATAATTTCATAATCTGTTGCTGGCAGATATTTGGGTGTCAATGGCAATTAACAGCTGTGGGAATTACCATTTTGACAACACTTAAAAGCATACAGAACCTGGAATGGGTTAACATTGAGAGGTTCATTTGAGTTCAAATAGAAAACGTAATATTGAGCAATATATTGACTTCCCTCACTCAGTACTGGTAGAGGAAACCCTCCCATTCAAACAAAGTACCTACATAACCATTTCTAGCAAAGTTAATTTCATAATAGTTTTCTTTGATTTTTTTTTTTCTTTATAGACCAGCACCACAGCATTCAGGGCTGCACACCTTATTGACAGCTTCCAAGACAAAATATGACCATTCCACTATCCTTTCAGCATGCTCCTCTCAAGCACCATTCCATGCAAGTAACATCAGCAAGAGGAATTTAACATGTTACTATTTTAAAAAGCACTAATCTCTAAGAGGCAAATTGTACAGAACAAGCCATAAACACGTTCCCTATTTCTACAGAGACTCCTGCTCTCAAGGCAACTCTTCATAGGATGAAATAAATTGCCACTCCAAGGCCTTCTGTTGCATCAGTGTCTCTAATACTCGGGACAGTTACAGTATATGCTGAGAAATCAAGACACGTTGTTGCAGGAAAAAAAAAAAAAAAGTTTGTCTATTGACTACCAAGTTCTCAAACAGATCTATGGGGCCATCTCCCACTGACAATACACATAGAATTTAAAAGAAAACAAGAGATGTTCTTTGTGTGTTCCTAATGCTAGGGCTTTTGACATCCACTGTTTGAAAAGAAAAATCTTGATGCACCCGAAGGGGGAGCATTTGTCCTTGGAATGCTGATACTTTTGTTCTTTTGTTTTGTTTCCTAAGGTGCACTCTGCATCTACAGCAACATGTATCATTTGGCAGGACATTGCTATTCTATACAAGACAGCCAAATACTTGCTGAATATTAGGGAAAAAAGTCTTAAAAAGGGGAAATTGTTTGCACTTTTTAACTGTTAATACTAATAGAAAATCCTGTGTTTCAGCCACCAGAATTCCCATGACACCTACATGATCCTAATTATCTGCAGAAAAGGTAAAGGAGGGAGAGAACTGTGGTGCAGGACTCAGCATATGCTACCACAGCACATGGTTTTTCCATTATCATTCTGCTTTTGACTCTGGATGATTTTCCTCGTGGCATATTCAATCCCCTCCTGAAAGCAGTTCCAAAACTACTCAACTCTTTATAAGAAATATCCTCTTTATAAGAAATATGTGACTGTTAACAGTACTAGAAATAGCACTAGTTAGTATAGTCCTAGTTAGTGCTAGGAATAAGTAATGAGAAGGTTCATACTGTCTCAGAAAGGAGAGGACTTTTTGCTTCCCTCACACCTCCTACATTCATGTGCAGACCCTGCTCATGTTTCTCACTTGCAGAGGGGAATCCGTGCCTTCTCAACAATCCCACTGGTATTCCAAATGGGTAAAAAGTGCCACCTCGGTAAAAACCCTCTAGTGGTGGTTTATGTGTCTGCCATGCGAGCTTAACCCCAAGGCTCATTATTCAAGAGTAAAAGAATTTTACATGGTTTAAAACAAACAAACAAAACCCAAACCAATTTTATTTCCAGATAATCTCAGTAAAAGTGGAAGACCTAGGCTGGAATGCCCTTTACACATTGCAGATATTGTTATATTGTCCACAACAATGATTGCAGTCTGGAGTCTGTAAACCCATGAGAAGTGGTTCTATAGTACTTAATTTTGCTTGTGGAATCCAGCTTCTCCTGCCAACCCTTTTCTGCCTTACATTTATTTTTCATTCATTCATCCTTGCTTATTTTTGTCACCCAGTTAAGAATGAAGTTGTTTCTTTCCACTACATCTGTCTTCTCACTCACCAGTAGAATTCTTACAGGAAGAGGTCTCTGATAAGAAACCAAATTAGATTCCATCCATAGAAGACCAAGCAAACTTTAGAGTAAATCCGGGATACTGACTGTAACTCTATAAATAGACTCTGAAGTCAGACTGAACACAAGGTCAATTTCTCTTTCAGGCTGCAATGGACCTCTCAAATCAGATGAATTTAATAAAGCTGCAGCAACATAAGAAAAATAAGAACATTGTCCATAATCCATAGTTCTGATAGCTCCTGCCAAATAATTTGCCATACATGTGATTTCCAAATGCCTTTTTTTTTTTTCTTCCCCTTTTTGCTTGCAAGGACAACAGGAGTTCTATTACCAGCCAAAGGAGGTAATGCAGATAAATCCTTATAGGTCACACTGGAAATGTAATCTGATAGGCACTGCTGAAGATTGAAAAGACACAGCTTTTTTCCTTAAGAATCTTTTCCAAAGTCCTCACTCACGCACAACATTCAGTGTCACTAAGGAGATCTGCATTCAGAAACAGGGCAATATCAAGGTAAATAAATATTTTACATCTTCTTGTTTATTTTATACCAGTATAAAAACCCCATCCAAATAGTCACCATTTACATTGACATCTACATTAGAACTCTTCTGCATTAACAAAGCAGTGGTACCAGGGCTACAGAGCAAGCTAGAGTGAGATCATTCAACTAAAACCATATCAGTAAGGCAAGGAACATGTTCCCAGTTCTCTCCTTACATGTGTTAGGACACTAGTGTCAGACATGTATTAATGACTGAGAAGGCACATGTTAAATATGTGAGCTCAGTTTAATGCCCTACAAAACAATGCAACTGTCATGAAAAAGGGATCACACTTGTTTCACAACCTTCCCTGGAAATCTAACAAACCACATTTCACATCAAAGTTGTAAGAAAGCACACTCACTCTTAAAATTACTTATAGCAAAGGTTGCAAATAGGCGAGTGCTGTTTAACACATGGCTCACCAAGCAGTGTTGGCAGATCAAAAACATTGCAAAAATACAGTGTGTGTGCATTTCAAGTAGCATTGCTGTTCTTGGTTTCCTAAGCTAAGAGACACTGCATTTCCTTATGTTCCTTCTAGTTCTACTGAGATACAGGGTAGCGAAAACTAAAAAGTTTGTTGAGTCTGTTGAACTTTTCTTGAAGCTTAATAAATAAATTTGTTACAAAGAAAAGAGAAATTATGTTGTAAGTCTTCCATTATAAGCTGGTATGATTTCCACTTCCACTCCAGTTGAGCAGAGATGGGACTGAAAGACAGCTGATCTCTAGTCTGACAGACCACAGAACAAATTCCTTCTACCAGTTCTTACAAGTATCACTGCTCTCCTCTTTCTACCAGTGAGAAAACAGAGGAGAGCTGACCTTGTCTAGGGTTACAGAGCAGAATGAAGAAAATAATCCTACCCTCTCTAGCCAGGCATTCTAATTTCCAATATTTTTTTATTTCTGTGTAGTTCTGAAGAAACATGGGGCCACTTCCATAGATCTTTCAGGTGCTGTTTTAGCACACATGGGCAGTGGAAGCATAAGTGGGTCAAAGAGCAGACTTCAGAAGTCTTCCATCTCATGGTACAGATCCATATATTCAAAAGACACAAAAGCCATGGTTCCCTAACTATTTTATACTGTAGACAGCATGTCCGTCCAAAATACAATTTTAGATTTCTTTAAAGTTGCTGTCTGAAATGCCCAACCACATTTAAGTTTTTGCCAAGAGCATCTAATACAAAAATGATCAAATTGTTGCATTTTCTTGATATCCCGAGTTGACACAGGCTAAATGTTACCTCAACTAAATCATTTAAATTGCTGTTCACATTCAGAGAGACTGTGCTAAACTACAACTCAGCTTTCTTTCCTCTAGTGTTCTTCATATATTTTTGGACATCTGCGACCACCAAGGAGCCTGGATTACAGCAGACCATAATACTCTACGAACCACGGTTATAATTAGGCGTCACCTCCATTGTAATCCTATGGACGTCATCATGTGTTACCAGCATCTGTTGACAGATTTCATACCAGGCATATCACTGAAATGGCAAGTCTGGAGAGGGCAGCCCACAATAGAAACAATGGCACTTATTTTTGGTTTGTTCCAAGACTGCCTAATAGAAAATATATGCTGCCAACTGCCAGGGCTCCACCAAGATCACTTCTGAATATTGTATTACCAATTAGAACAAAGATCTGTGCCCATGTACTTGCAATCATCTCCTAATGAATAAGGAAACTAAGAAAGCACTTTCTGCAACTGTCTTAGCACAAATTAGGAAAAGACAGAAGCCTTGACATTCCATAAAGTTTATCAGTCCCTTTTGATAAAGGGAATAGTTACTTTTCATGTGATAATAAATTCAGATTTCTTTCCAAGATGAGGAATAAGAATCCCCTCTTGTAAATTTTATTTGAATATGGTATCATATTAATATTAAAACTAAACCCTGGGAAGTGGCAACATTAAGTAGCAGAACCACAGTCCCTACTCCATGGAAGCAAAGCAGAGTCAGCTTTAATTTGACAGTGTGGAAATCTGACTTTCTGCTGAAGTATTGCCTGTTCAGAGGAATGGAAACATAAAATTTTCAGTGCAGTATAATTGCTCCCCACTTTCCTGAAAAAATCAAGAGACTTGTTGTAAACATAAGAATGTCCATCTAATCCATGTTCTCTTTACTTTTTTAACATTTAGCTACATTGAAGGAAAACTGTATTAGAGTGCATTAGTATCTAGTAACCTGCCCATTTTCTTTTGAAAACAGAATTCTCTGAAATAATGGACAATTGAATCCTAATCAGATGTAACACAACATCTTACAGCTGAGCAGTTTCAAATCACTAAAGCACTGCAGCACCAAGATAATTTTCATTCTCATTATAAAACATTATAGTTCAACATCTGAAGAGTGCCAAATTAAAACAAATGCCAGTGTTGATGAGTACAACTTAATTATTCATTCAGCAGCATCTGGTAGTTCAAGAAAATTGAACTTTAAATTAGAATAGAACTTCTCCCCTTATCCTCACACAGCAGAATCTGAACAGGTATGAATGTAAGAAAATGAACAAAACCAGCTAAAAATATAGAAGAGAGGCTATAAGCTAAATCTGAGAGGAAAATATTGCTTCTACAAATTTTAATGGAAAAGCAAACCCACTGGCCCCAACTGTTTTAATGGCTCTTACTTTTATAGTTACACTTTTATAGTGTAGCTTTTATAGAAGCTGTAACAGTGGGACAGACTGTCATAAGATCTAAATTGGCACCTTCTACTTAAGCTTCCCATCTATGCAAAATGCACATTCAACCTTATTGTCCAGAGCACTGTCCCTCACTCCCTCCCTTTTTTCATTCTTGTAACCAGCAGATAACCTTTTAATCCCAGATCTGTCAGCTGTGACTTCAACATCACCTTTTAAATAAGGAAGCAATAAATCCTTTGCATTATTTCATCTTTCTTTTCCATATGCAACTTAAAACTTAATGTTATGAAATTAGATATTGCAAATATTACTAAAGTACCGAAACATTGACATGACTGCTGCTGGGATCATAATTTGTGCCTATGTTCAGAAAAAGAACATGGGCAGTATTGGTGACACAATAGTGCCAACACTACAACCTACAAGGCAAGAAGCAGTTCTTTGAAAACTGTGTATTCCAAGGAGTTTAGAGACATGGGGTTAGGGTTTTTTCCCAGACAGTGAACTGGCATATAGGAACATAAAAATGACATACAGTTTTCCAAATATAGCCTGGATATATTTCCAGGCAATATTTTCCTTGTCAGGTCATACAGTCAGAATGGAGATAAATAATAAATTCTAATAAGAGCTGACTTGCAAGATCACAATTTCAAGAGTGATTTCTCAGTCTGCTCTCAGAAATATTGCAAACTTTTTTGCACACTAATTTGGAACCATCTCATTCATCTCTCTTCATAATTGATATTTACTCTTTATGAAAATCAATCAGGCACACACGTCAATTCAGAGTCTGCTTTCCAAAAGGAAGATCCAGGAAGTGAAGTTAAAAGTTACTGATACATAAATCTAGTGGTACTGACAGAATACTTACAGTGCAATATAAAAATAAACTCCTGACTTCTGTAAATTATTTTCATCTGACATAGGCTTCACTTAAGAATCACACAAGTGAATGCTTTATCCCAAAAATATGGCATAGCTACTATACATCATATAAATGGCTTATACAACATAAAATATATTTTATTAGAACCCCTTGCTGCACAACCCCGACATTCCAGACACAGCATGGCAGTAAGATAGGGCATCACTTCACACAGAAGCACACAGACAGATACACATCATTTCCAGACCTTCCTTTGCTGTTTCTCCCATGCTGGGTCCAGGAGCAGGTCCCTGTCCCACTCTTCTTCTTGGGTCATGTACTCATCTTCTTCATAGTTGTAGGTGTACTGCATGTTTGTTTCTATCTGATTCATGCTATTCATGCTACCCGGGGATCAGCTTCAGCTGCTGCGGCTTCTGCTACGATTTAAGTTGAGTTTACTTGCTGAGAGCTTGTAAGCAGCAGTGTCTTTTTTCCTTCTTTCTTTCTGATTTCTTTTTTTTTTGTGTGTGTGTGCTTTTTTTTTTTATCTTTTTCCAAGGTGACAGGGAATGAATATCGACTAATCTTGCTGAGAGCAGAGGCTGAAACTGCCAGGTAGGCGCTGACCCGTGGTGACCTTCCTTCCCCGTGTCCCTGTGTGCCGCTGCTGCTGTCGGTCCCGGTGGCTGACCCTGCGGAGGAGCCCGGCGCGGCTCCGCGCCGCCGCTTATTATCCCCGCCGGGCCGTCACGTGGGGCCGGCCCCGCCGCGGGCACCGGGCGGGCAGCGCTGCCCCTCGGCCGCCCCTCGCCTGACCGACTGCTCTTCCGACCTGCTACACACCTGCCCTTTGCTCCGCTTCGCTTTCCTCTCTTACTCACGCGTGTTCCTGCTCCCCGAGACCCGCCTGCCAGCTGCTAAGGCAGATTGCTCGGTCTGAGGTCCGCGTCCCCCCTTGTGCCACCTCGCACTTTCAGATTAAGGATTGCACAACCCAGGTGTGATGTCCAAGGACACCCAGGAGATCAAACGTTTTCCAGTGGAAACAGGTGTGGAGTTAACCAGACAGCATGGAAGCACGACTTTAGAAAGCAACGCGTATCTTTTTGCCCAGGAAACGCGCTCAGCAAACCCAAAAGCAGGCACCAAGAAGCACATACAAAGCTCTGTGGAACCAGTAACTTTACAAGTGTGTGGCAGGAACCATTGGCCCGTGCTTTCCACAGGGCAGAATCTCAAAGGATAGCGCTGAGATCAAGCATCCTGGCAAGCACGTCCGGTATCTCCCGTGCCCTATCATTTCACTTGCTTTGGCAACGATGTTTCTTCTGGGAATTGGCAAGTTTACTACGTTCTTCGTGGCGCTTGTCATTACTGCCTGCACCTAGCATCAGCCAAGGTCATCTTCCCTAGCGGTGTCCACACTGGATACAATAGGAACCTCACGTAGAAAATGAAAATGCTCACCAAAGCTGAGCTTTTGGAAGCCTTAAGTTACAAAATCGGGTGTAAGGGGAAGCTGTGCTCATTAAAGGCTCGGTAGGTCTCTAAGCCAATGGGAATGAATAACCAGGATAATTTACACCTAGACAGCATGTGTCCTCCATTTGATATTGCTAACTAAAGCTGTTTTCTTCCAAGTCACCTTCTATCCCTTAATTCCAAGCAAGATAGAGTAACATGCACACATGTACAGAAAACACCTACTCCTCATCTCAAAAAAATTTTGTAGATGCAGCACTAATGTTGCAAATTAGAATTCAACAATAACAGCAAGCTGAACTTCTGAAGACTGATGTACATACAGTCAGATAAATAGTCTGAAAATTAAATTCCAAATCCAAGCAGCCAGACAGAACCACATGCTTTTCACGTGCTCAGTCCAAATACTCTCCAGGTTGCTACACCTCTATCTACATAACAAAGCAAATGCTATGCTTAGACTTTTTTGCCCAAATGCAGATGAGCATTCTCTTAGGACACTCTGAGACCATATCAAATAGCAATTATAAAACAACACAATTTATGTATGTGGACATTCTATGTATGCTCGTGTAACTTGTGGGGTTTATATTTATAGCTTGGTAGTCACCTTTGGTTTTCAATACAAGTCTAACTACAATCACTTAAATGATAATTCAAGCCTTCTTCATTTCTTTTTATTCACTATATAGAGCACAGGAGAAGTTTTTAAAGGAAATGCTGGAAGAAGTCAGAGGAGTCCTAGAAGTACACACATAAATTGCAGCACTGTGACCCAGAGCTGCCCACTATGCAAAGAGCTCTCCTGCACTGTGGCTCATGGGAGGGGAGCCACTGCAACCAGCTTTTCTCCTTTCCTTGGCACTGCCTTGTCTGGGGATCTACATGGATGGAAATGGTTCTGCACCAGTCCTCACTGTGCAGCACAAGTGAGCCTTACAGGTAATGATGGCTTCAGCCAGGGAGGTATTAGCTACAACTCACATTTTATTTGTTGGTCCTCACCCTCTAATACAGGCCAGGGTGCCCACCTCAGCCATGGAATAAAAACTGAGGTGCTTTGGCAAAGAATTTCTTTGACAAAGAATATCCAATCCTGTGGATTAGGACTGCAATCAGACCCATGTCTAGATTTCTAGAAATCGAAGGACATTCTACCCAAATTTTCTAGAATTCTTAAAGAAAGTTATTAAGTGTTTCATAAAATAATTGGATTTTCTCAAAATTCAGCTAGCCACTGCTGCAAAGGTACTACTGTTCATTTTTCCATGTTTAATTGGTACATAGGTAAACACTACTTGAAAACAAAGAAAATAAAATGTTTTCCTTGTTCCTAGGAACCAACAGCCAGAACCACAGCATCTCTCAGCTAGTCTGAGAGATTAAAGAAACCAAGATCAAGATCCACTTTGGCTAGGTTATATTAGTCAATTTTGAATAAAAAAAATATTTCTGAATGAAAAACCAAAATTTTTGGTTCAGCATTGTCAGTTTTCATTTTGGGAGAGTTGGGCTTTTTACCTGTGAAGCAGGAAGCTAAATGGAATAGCCCTATTAAAAAAAAATCCTGCCTATCTTGATGGAATCTGACCTGCTTTAGGTTCTCTAACTAACTGCTTACTGCCTCTTAATCAGACAGCATGAGTAGGCAGGGGAGATATTTATAGATGGAGCTTTAGGAGGAGTATCTGGTATTTTGTTTACTACTTTAATTTAATTTTATAAACTAACTGTGTGGATGGTAATGAGAAGCATATGAATGGAGGTCCGGAGTGGAAAGAGAGCCAAACTTGATGCAGAAGGGAGTTGCCTCTTTCAGCTCAACAAGAGAATAGGAAAACTCTGCCTAGCACAGTAGTATGAAAAAGCAATTTGCTTCACCAAGCTTTTTCCCACATCAGAGGTAGGTTAGGACTACTCCCAAATAAGGCTGGCAGAGCTGCATAGCCACAAACTATGTGTGTCCAGGGAGAAGGAAAATAAAACCAAAACAGGAATAAGCAACCTGAGCAGGAAAGAAAGGATAAAAGTCTCAAAGAGAGAAAAAGAAAAAAACGCAATGAAACACATGAATAGGGAATCTTAAGCTGACATGGCAAGGTACCTGAGAGTCAGCAAGTATATTTAAGATAGAAATGACACAGGTTGTTTACAATGGGGCATGACAAAAGAATACTCATGACTCCCAAACAGATGAGAAAAAATAAGGTGGCAGGGGGAGATCAGGAGTAGAGATGGCAGAGCTGAATTGTCGACTACTCTTATCTTTTATTTGGCAAAATAAAGATGCAGTTGTAGTTCATGCTAGCATGTACACTAGTAAGGGCCTACCCAGGAGAATGGTGCCTTGAACCCAGGAGAGCACTGTGGCAACCAGGCATCACTTCCCATGCATGAGGAGCACCAAAAGGCCAGATCTTTCCTAGCAGCAGCAGCAGGACTGTGAGCTCACACAAGTGAGTACCACCCAAGTGAAAGCCTTCTGGTATACTTTGCATGAAGCAACTTGAGAATCAAAGAGCTTTTCTGCCTAAAGGACATTAACCTTTATCATTCTTCTTAATGAAATTGAAGGATTTCACAGAGTTCATATTTAACATTCATTTACTTGTCAAAAGCCATCATATCATCCTTCAAGAACTTTGTCCTTTACATTTTTACCGTTTCTCAGATTTCATTCCTTCAACATGTTTCTTATGCTTCCCTCTCACAAAATTGTAGAATAAACCAACAACTTTTATTAAAACTTCAAAAGTGCTGAACGCTGCAAGTGTTTCTTTCACCAGATCATTCTTCTATTTGAACTTAATGATATCTAGAATAAGAAATGAGCCAGATTTCTCTATTTAAATAATTGCCTGTGAAACAACCAACTGACATGGAAATGGTCACCATTAGTTTTCAGCTGTAACACTTCCGTGTAGGTAGTTCATATCTGCCAAAACTGTCTCAGAAAGGCCACAGGAAGATAAAGAATCTTATGAGAGCTCAATCAGTCAGTCTTAAAGTAATCATCTTGTCCTAGTCACAGCCTGTTTCTTTGTGAAAAAGAACAGTAGGATGTTTTCTCAAGAAAGAAGTCAATAAAATGTAAAAGAAAATAAATTCAAAGTGACTATTCTTGTGTGTAAATTGTTAATAGAATCATACAACAGGGATCAAAAAGCCCCTTTCAAAGCATATCATAACCATCACTTGTACATAAAATACATTTTTGCTTGTAGCAAATATCCACTAGTTTAAAGCTTAACCAACAAAAATCTGAATTATTTAAGAAAATTATGATTTAGATTGGGCCAAAATGTTGGATTCTGTTAAGGTAAGGTGTGTTATAAAATGTATTCATCATTTACTTGAGGTGTTTTGGGGTTTGTTTTCTTTTTTTTGCAACACATAAGTATAACCTGCCTTCTTCAGTGTAAGAAATGCACTATATTGTAAGAAGAAAATCAAGAAATTAAATTCATTATGTAAAGGTAGTATGAATAAACTTTAAACTCACTTAGTATTTCTGAAACCAATACATACATAAGAAAAACAGAAAGAGAGAAGAGAACAGAGCCATACATACGGGAACGAAATCCTGATTTTGCCTGAGCTAAGGAAAAGTACTGTGGGCACTGGGCATATTTAGCCCTCCCACATTTAGCACCAAGAAGCACAAACTTTGACTCTGAAAAATCTCCATGCTACTCATCCGTGGTGATATTAACTACACAGTAGCTAATTACTGTTTTTAAAAGTTTATTATTTCCAATGACAGGTTTGGAAATAAAAATTTAAAAAGAACAGAAAAATTAATTTGCTGGCTTCATAGTAGCAACTGTCATTGTCAGAAGATCCCAAAGTGTTTCATCAGCTATATATAGAGACGACTTACTCTGTCCCTGGAATTCAGCCATGGATGAAGTGTAGCAAGAAACATTTATTGGACCAACAAATACTACCAAAGCATAGCTTGGGCTTCAGGGGTATGGACAAAATGCTGACTGCACTGACATCACTGGCTTTTGCCAACCCTTTGTGCGGAAGGAAAATCACGGGGCTGAGACGTGGTGTGACCATGCCAGCTCAAGATGCCCTTATGTGACCTTGAGCAAGTCAATTCAGATAAAATTTTCCCAAAAAGCTGAGTGTAAGCTTGTTAGACTGCTCTCAGTGAAAGAAATTAATTTTTCGTGCTGCACTCTGCCATCTCTGAAACAGTGTCAGAAATCCTTCTTTTGGTCCCTAATGTCCACCTAGAAAAGAATTCTCAGGAGCAGAGGCTTTGTCTGTCTAAAAGCCCTGAGGAATCTACACAACAATTATGATTACAGTGTGCTTTACCTATCATACATCTTTCACCTCCATGTTCACCTCTCCAGACTGTGTGGACTGCACCCAAGCATCCTTAGTGTTATTCTAGGATATCAAGCTTGCTCAGGGATTTAGGGTCCCTTATACCCTTGGAGGTAGTATTCCTACTGTTTGTAGGGCCATGCTTAGAGCCCTGCATCCTGCACAGCAGATGGCCCTGATTCTCAGAGAGGGCTCAAGGCAGGTACCAGTAGGAATCAATCAACATCTGATCTCTGCCAGAGTCACTAAGCAGTACTGTGATACTGTAATAACAATCACAGAGTGCAAGGCGAGTGCTGAAAGGTGTGAGGGGCTGGGCAAACCCCTAGTGATGGCACTGCCAGGCAGCAGCACTGCACAAGATCATACCTTTCATGAATGAGACGAGCCCTCAGACTTCACATTCTGATGCATTCCTATTCATAGGGAATCACGACACCTCAAGTCCCTTATCCCCTGAGTTAGATTCTTGAGGGTGTCTTTTTGGTTTAATGGTTCTTGTTGGGGTAGGCGCAACTCACAGAGACAGATTAGATCATGGGCTAAATAATATCAGAAGCTTTGATAGCTGCTTAGCACATATTAGAAATGGGCAAAGGAAAAACTGTGAAAAGTATATTGTAATTTCTATACCACACTGCAGCCAGTCTGTTGGCACACTGAAGTTGTGGAGCAACATGCAGTCAGCTACAACGCAATACACACAGGAACAGGTGGGAAACTACAAATAGGGCTGGCGTAAGAGCGGAAAAAATGGCGAGACAGATCCAGGGTTTTAAAAATGGTTCAGTGACGAGAATGCAAGGGGCAGGAGTAGGGGTATAGCATGGCCTGTTACAAACCTTTTGAAGAAACCTTCACACATCATGTGTTCCCAGAATCTTGCCTATGTTCCTATTTTGTGCTGGCTTAGCTTTACCACACAGAGATACTAAGCAAGGAAGAAACTGTGTGACTAGGGAAATGTGAATGCTGAAACTGATGACACGATTTGTTCTTCATTAATACAACTAGTTAAAAAAAATCCCTTTGTAGGCCAGCCTGTGACCCTTAACTGATTAAACTGAAACTGTCATCTAAAATGGCACAACACATCATTCAGCAATAGTTCTGGTCACAGTGAGAGAGGGGTGTGTGTGAGAGACTAGGAATGCAAAGACTATGT
Organism: Parus major; assembly: GCF_001522545.3. Lineage (NCBI taxonomy): Eukaryota > Metazoa > Chordata > Aves > Passeriformes > Paridae > Parus > Parus major. Next base: position 44,567,246 of record NC_031770.1, on the reverse strand, counting down.
GCCTTTATTTATGCAGAAAGAAACACTGCCAACTTACTTAGAGTTTCCAGACAACAATTATCTGAGGGGCACAGGTTTTAAATCACTGAGGTATGAGGTAGAGATTATGGGCACAGGATATTAGGCACTGCTGTGTTCTAAACTCAGCATTTGAACACATTGACTGACTGACCTTTGACAAGTTGCAGTCTCAATGCTCTCATTTCTCTTTCCAGATACACTAGTGTAGTATCACTATCAATGATACTCAAGTTACACAGTCAAGAAAGCAACCTGGTTGAACAAATTGCCAGTTTGTAAAAAGGAATACGATCTACTTATTTTTCATTCCACAGAAGTGATACAAATATTAATAAAAGCAGCAAATTCATCCTTGTATACAGCAGCATTAGGCACAACACTGAATTACAAACAGGGATAACATGTTCTTTATGTACAGCACAAGTTTTCCTTTCTAGAACTGTTGTCCTTCCATGCTGTCCAACAAATTTTTACTCTGACACTCAGTTGCATTAAGAACCAGCACTGAGAAAATGAGCGATGTTCCTGCCATGCCTGATGTACAAACAGCAAGGCCTGAATTTTCCAATTCCAGTTCTAAAGACAATTGTTTCCTTCCAGCTATGATCCCTCTCACCAACTTCAGACATAGTCTTATGTCAGGAGAAATGAGTATCAGTTTTGTACACTGTCCAGTGTTGGACTGCTCTTGAGATCTACTAGCAATAACCTACCCATGGTGAAGACTGTTGCCTTTTTTCATAGAACGTGGACAAGTCCTTTGTTTCTTAATTTGCTCACCTCTCTCCCTGCCTAAGTTCAGTTAAGCATAAGCAGAGGAGGACAGGAGAACATTTAAATGTTTCTCCACTTTGAAACTAGTTCGTTTTACAATAAACTGGCTAAAGGGCAGTCTAGATCTCTGTTGTGTCCCACAGTTAAATTTGGAATAGCTGTCATCTTCCAGAGTTTCACAGCTGAACCAAATTCAACATGTGTAGGGCTTTTTTCTTCTAAGGCACAAGCTGTTCTAGGTAATTTTTCAGTTCATATGAACAGTTACTGGAGGTGGAGTCAGCAACAAAGGTGAAATTACCCCTACAGGCTGTAAGGCTCCACATGTATTTATACAAACTCTCACATTAATTTTTCAGTAGATACAATCTGAACACATCTTCCCCAGGAAAAACATTCTGCAGAAAGGTCATTTTGCAACTCAAATGAATGGACTCAAATGTATTTTAGGCTCCTCTGGGGGAAATTATTTTGTCATGAATGTGTTTCTAGAACACCATGACACTTCTTTATTTGTTCCCCATAGTTCAGTGATCCCTTTTTTCCACTTTCATTGGTAACCTTGGCACACAGATGATCTATGGGAGATCAGGCTGTTCAGGTCTTACATTTTTAGGGCCTTATTTTTTACTGCGAAAGTTCCAGTGGTGGGAGTCAGGGAAGTCACTCCACTTCCAATTGCAGGAGAGGAAGTTTAAAACAATGCATGTTGGAAATACCAGGAAAATTTAGGATTCTGCTGGGCTAAAGGTTCAAACCATCAGGCTTACTCAGTGGGGAAAGGGCACTATGTAATTGTACTCTGCAAAGCACATAAGGGAAAAGACAAATGCCATACTAACAGCATTCATTATCCTAAAACTATCCACTGTATGGGGAAATGGAAGTATACACAGTTTGGAGTACGTGCCTCAGTTTTCTTTCTATCGACCGGGAATAATACTAATACTGTGAAGTATAAAGAAGTGTGTGAAAATCAAATACCAGATAAAATTGGAATAATTGAAGACAAGTACAAATACTTTGATGACAAGAGCAAAAAACCATAATTTATGTATTTGGGAACATGCTCCAACTGAGTGCAACAGACATTGACTGAATAAAGAAGAAAAATCATAATGCTATTGAGCACACTTATGCAGTACACTGAACAAAGCACAGTTTTTGGGAAAAAAAGTTTGTGACTATGCAAATAAAGTCTGCATTCTGATACATACAAAACAGCTTGGAAAACTTAACTCAGGTATAGTCCACCACTAATTAAATTACGATCTTGATGTTTTTTTAAAATAACTGCACTACAACTAATTAAAAATAAAGTATAAGTTAATTAATTATAAATGGGTTCTGAATTGGAAGACAATTCACACAAAATGTCAAGAAAAGCACTAAAGGCTGCCAACGCAGCTCAACAGTTGCATAACCCCTACAGCTTCTGCTCAAGAAATAACATCATGTTTTGCATCTCAGATCTGTCTGTTGCAGTTCACACACAAGAGTTATTAATTGTATTAGTGACACAGGCTAGACACATTTTTCTTATTAAATTAGTCATAAATTGTTTAAAGTGTTTTGTTGCCCCTCTGCAAATTAAAATGAGCTGCATACATCACCATACTTTTAAAATAATTTTTTAAAATCTCACTGTAAGTAAAGTGAGAAAGATTCTGAAGTGTAACCTCTCCCATGCAGTCAGTATTTGAGAGGATCATGGCAGGAAGTATTTTGCCACCAGGCTTATTTAAAAGAAATGTATCAGCATCAGTGCCAGAAGCACCTAATTCTCAGTGCTCCACACTCCCCTTCACTACATGTTCAAACCCAGACTGCCTCACTGGCCCTATACTAAGTGCCTGTCAAGCCTTGTGCAGAAATAGTACCCTCATCTCCGTGTATCCAAGGAATTGTCTCTGATGTCACAGGGTCCCTAAGTCTCTCTCAAGTAGTTTCTCTGCAGAGAGTTCCCTTAAGTCCCCAATATGGACAGTGCAGGCAGAGTGTCAGAGAGTAAGAGACGCAGTAGAGAAACCACTGACATGCACTTGTCAGTAAGAGCTGTTAGCAGTTATCTAGAATATCGCCAGTTGTCAAGACTACTTTATGCAAGGCTGCAAGGCACAGAAACTGCAGGGCCACTATTTTAATTTTGAAAACATGACTCCTCTAGTATTGAGTAAATCAGTAAATCTGGAGATGTAAACTTATTAGTAAAACTCAGATGCATACCCTCATCTAAAACACTACTTCTTCGAATAAAAGGGGTTCTTTCCTCCCTCAAAGAATCCCCAAAATATATAAGAGCATGAATAGTTTCCAATCCACAATGAAAGCAAATGCAAAAGCCAAACATTTTTTTAAATGGCACTGAAATGCAGAGAAAAAATTGGTTGATTTTTGTGACTGCAGACACTCTGTGTGATTGAGTATCATGTAAATGTACTTTCTGACTCTTTAATACTTTTAAAATATAATAGTATTCATATCTCTTATATACGGATGCATATATACATACACAAACAATAAAAAATGTTCTGTTTTTCTCAGTGTTTACAGAGCCACTGCGCCAGGCGTTACATTAACATATAACTTATTTCTACACAAAAAATATGTAAAATAATTAAAATTTAGAACATGAATAAACAAAATATGTAACTGGATATAACTGAACAGCAAAACTGGCAGATAAATATTCTTTTCTGTGCTATTGAATGTGGATCATACCTGTTTTCAGTAATTGTCAAAAAGTTGTGAGCTCATTGTAGTTCAAATCATTGACCAGAAAAGGCCCATGGACTGGCAGTGAGTGAGACAAATGAAAAAATGAAAGCAACACAGACTTCAGCAGCCAGCCTGGGAAAAAGGCTAAAATTTCTAGTACATCCAGATAAGAATGACATTATATATTCTTCAGGAAAAGAGATGTGATTCATCTTAACATTTTTAAAAAGACCCAGAAAGTGGCTGGCTGATAAGCAAACAGAGGTTTGAACAGCTACAGGTAAGATCTGCTGCTGTTCCAACACCTGTCAATTGCTTGATTAACAGCCAGCTGAAGGAGGTGATATCATGACTGTACTCTGCAGTAAGAAAAGTGTGTTAATCATGTTCCCTATTGATGACTTCTTTCTCCTTCCCATCCTTCAGTTCATTGTCTCTTCTCCTGCTTACAGCCATGCTATGAATGATGGGACATGTCTAGTATGCCCCACTTCCCTTATTGTTTGTTACACCCAAGTCCCCAGTGGCCACATTGCTACACTCCAATTACCAAGTTCTCCCATTATGTTAAACAATCTGACTCACAACTACCACACAGCAGATCTATGACACTTACTTTCTCAGTAGATTGTCTGGCACAGACACCTTTTCATAATAATAAACAGTTAATTTATACACCCAGTATTGTATTCCCCAGGCTAAGAAACACCAGAGCATGACAGAGGACTACACATTCACAGCAATCATGAAGACATTTTCTTACTTTTCATTGCAACTGTTATGCAGTTTCTATAATCCAGCTTTCCAGCTGACTTTTTACACAAACAAAAAAAGTCACAATTCATCAAGCAGCTCAGCACTGAAAGGACAGTTTTTTCTTCCTTGTTTGTCTTCTCCATTTGTCTTCCTTACTCTCCCTGATGCTCCTAGGATAAACTAGACTATCTCAAATTGATACAAATGGATTTACAAAGATGACTATTGCCTACTCTTTTCAAGATGATGCTTTCTATGCACATGTTTAGCTGAAACTAGTTTGCTTATTTTGGGTTTATTTTCTCCTTATGTAGAATATATATTTAAAAGCTTCCTTTATAGAAATTTTGATTCAAAAGCCTTTAGTCTATGTTATCATATCAGAAAGCCTTTAATATGATAAAACCCCCAAAACAGCTTTCCATCACCCCATCTAAAGGGTATCTATTTATTATTAGATCTGGAATGCAGCTAAACATGAGAATTTATGGCTGGGGGAAGCAACAATAGATTTTCAAGGAAATCCAGGAAAACATGACACAGTAGTCAGTAAGTCAATGATGTGCTGGATGCACTGCCTAGCAAGGAAACTTCTTCCAGCGTTTCAGTTCAACCCAAGAATTATTCTCCCTTCAGAACCAATCCAGCAGTGAGAACTGCAACTGTCTGTAACCTCAACCACCATAGAGTGATGATGGTTGACAAAAAACTCAACATGACCAAGCAATGTCTGCTCACAGTCCAAAAAGCTAACTGAATCCCAGGCTGCATCCAAAGCAGCAGGGCCAGCAGGGCAAGGAAGGGGATTCTGCCCCTGCACTTGTGAGACCCCACCTGGAGTGCCCCATCCAGCTCTGGTGATCCCAACATAAAAATATGGAACTGTTGGAGCAAGTCCAGAGAGGCCATCCAGAAGTTGATAACAGGACTGAAGCACCTATTCTATGAACACAGGCTGAGAGAATTGGGGCTGTTCAGCCTGGAGAAGAGAAGGTTGTATGAAGATCTAACAGTAGCTTTCCAGTATCTGATGGAAGATACAGGGAAGCTGGACAGGAATTTGTTGTCAGGAACTGTAGAGACAGGACATGGGGAATGGCCTTAAACTGAAAGAAGGTAGGTTTACATTAGATGTTAGAAAGAAGTTCTTTAATATGAGGGTGGTGAGGCACTGGAGCAGGTTCCCCAGAGAAGAGATAGATGCCTCAACCTTGTCAGTGTTAAAGACCAGGTTAGATGGGGCTCTGAGTAACCTGGTGTAGTGAAAGGTGTTCCTGCCAAAGGTGGGCAGGTTGGAACTAGATGATCTATAAGGCCCCTTCCAACTCAAGGCATTCTGTGATTCTGTGATTCTAAGAATTATGCTTGATTGTGTCTGCCTCCAGTTACACCAGCTGTGCACTCATACAGCTTCACTGACCTCATCAGAATTACTCCTGAGTTTCACTGACGCAAGTGTAAAAAGATCAAGTCCTTATGGGAGAAAGCAGACAGGGAAAATAAATCTTAACTCCCTCATTTTAGATGTGTGCATTGCTATAGGACAAAATACCTCCCATCTCTTTGCTTCTAGCAAAGCTTAGCCAAGGGAATAATGGCCTCAAGACCTTATTAATGTGTACCCTGCAGAAAGGTACTGCCTCATCATTTCACAGTGCCCACTGGTGAAGGGTGACTGCTGCATTGTCACAGGGTCTTCAGAAGGAACTGAAAATAGAGAAAAACACATTAATGAAGCCTAAAGAACACAATAAAGAACTGTTCTTCCTGATCATCACCGTAAAATTCAGACACCACAGTTGTATCCTTATAAATTATAATGTTCTAATAGGGAGCAGATATGTACATGAATTAAGAACAAAGGACATGGATTAGCTCAGAGTAGCAGATTTAACTGCACAGTTTCCCAAACTACAAAACTTCAGCATGCCTCCTAAAACCAACAGCAAAACACAATATATTCCTTGACAATGAGATTACCTTGGGTGAACAAGATGTTCAAGCCACTGCTCTGAAACACAGATTGGTTTACAGTTCAGTTAGCAGCCACATACCCACATTAAACACACAGATTTGGTAACACCTACTTTTGCTTAGAGAATAACATTAAAGAACTTCATACACTCTGAAATAGTGACAATCTTTGCATATCCTAGAAAGGTTATTCACTATTACTTCCATTATGCTGCAATCCAATCAGATTGTATATTAGATGGCAGGCACTGGCACTGTCACATTCCCAATTAGAAATGGCATGGAGAAATGTCAGGGAACATACCAAGATTATTAGCAAGTGAAGGGAAGCACAGGGAAAGTGGCTTTCTTCTATCTCCGTCAGAATCGTTTATCATGGTGGCTCACTAGATTACAGGAGAGGTGCAAGAAGGAAAAAAGAAGCATCATATTAGTAAATAAATTAATAACAATTTGAGAATGCTTAAGAGCATTTAATACAAACACTGTAATTTCATATATAAACAGTAAATTGCATAGGTAGCACTCAATTCCTTCACATTCATTCTGACCCGTTACAATTGAACACTACTGAGCGTTCCCTTTTTTTAATCAGAAGATATTCCTTTTTCCTCTCTATATGAAATTCCTCCCACCTCTTGCTTACAAATGAAACCACACCAGAAAAATGCATTCCAGGAGTGCAACTCACAGGAGTTTGATCAGACAGAACGAGATCTGGTCTGAATAAAACCTCTGAAATGCACAGAGTGATGAGGGTTCCTCAGCACCACTTCACTGTACAAATCTCTTCCTGCTGTGTTGCATTACTCACCAAGGTAGATGAAGCTCTGCTCAATGCACAGCTGGTGAGGTGAATTGGAAGAAAAGGAACATAAAGACTAGATCTCTATCTATATAAAGACATCCATTATATTTTCTCCAGAAGTATCACAAACTTAGTGGTTGTACTTTTATAAAAGTAAAGAACATAAGAAATTTCACAGTGTTTGCCTTTCTCAATAAAACCTTTTCAAACACACCAATTGCTTATGAGTGAGTAACTAAAAGGAAATGCTTGAAATAGATCACCTTTTCCCCAGTTAAAAATTATATTCTGAGACCCTAAGAATTTTAACAGGCAATAAATTCTTTCAAATGCAGTTTAATAGTAGCTATCAGCACAGGTGATCTCAGCTGCAGTGTGGCTACAAGAATTTCACCTACACAGACCATCTAAGTGATGAGAAAATAAAGGGACTGCTTGAAACATGTTTGGAATTTCAGTTCAAAAAAGCACCTCTTTCGAGTCCAGCATGGAGCAAATCTCGATGAGGCTCAGCTTCAACACCAGATAATTACAATGCCAACTAAGCATATTTCCTAATAGCCTTTCTGAGCTAATATTTTTCCACAAAACACTTGTTTACAATCAAATCATGACTAATTTTTTTCCCTCTGCAGAAGGGGTCTCTGTTCCTCCAATTAACTTCCAAAGGAAATCCCAGCTTTACTCTGGAACCAAACAAGGATGGAACATAAAGCACAAAGGTATAAAACATTTGTCTTTCAGCTCTCCATGGGAAAATACAGAGTAGGACAGGGGTGCTGCAAAACCTGAACATATTCCAGCATTTACAACTTCCAGTTTATCTTTCTGGCTAGAGTATTTAAATAATGAACCACACTGCTAAAAACAAACAAGCCTAGTTTTCTTGTTTTAGAACCAACTTTCTGCCTCTTGCACATTTCCTAGATATTTTAATGTTTGGTATTTTTAGGCATGGAAACATGCATATTTCTGCAGGTCTTAAGTTATGCTAAAAGTAAGGTCACATGAAAGTTTCACAAAAGAAAAGGATGCACAAAAGCTACAGAGAATGTGAAAAAGTGTGATAAAGCTAGACTTTTGGTTTGCACCACTCCAAGCCAGCTCCTTTGCTAGGTGACCAGAATCTTAAGTCTTAGAACCATCAGAAAAATAACATCAATTCCTGTTAAATTAATTACATCCTCCAAACACTTTGACACTGTTATAACTGCAGCGGTAGCAACTCTTACCAGCTCAGCAATTGCTGTCATTGCATCCAGATCATACCATGTCAGAGGGAACGTGACACAGAGCTAACATGCACTCTCTAACAAGGCACTGGTAAATATCATCAGGCACAGATGTGACATCCAGCTGCATTTCCTCCCCCTGCCGCCACACCTACAATGCCTTCACTTGAGCAAAGAAAAATCAGAGAGGAGTAACAAAATGCTGAAATCAGGGGACACTCACAAAGGAAAAAATTAAGCATTTAAATAATTGTCTGCAATCCCAGACTTTTATCAGCATTTTGTATTTCTACTGCATGTTAAATGATTGCCAAATACAGCAGCCTTACAAACAAATCTGTAATTTCTGTTATAGCTATGAAGCTTCTCAACAATACATAGAAACAGTTTTACAGAACTGGTGCTGGAATTATTATCTTTGGTATAATTTTGTCCATCTGCTGATGCCAATTGGGATAAATTTTATTTCTGATTTTTGTGCTGGGCTTTTCTTGGTTTGTCACAAGCCACGTTCTCCTTATGGTTTTGTGCACTGACTTCCAGGTACAGAACCCTGAAACCTCAAATGCAAACTGATGAGAGACATCATGGGTTTTAACATCAGAAATTTATTTTCAATCTGAGGTTAATCAAATCTTGGATGAGACGCTCAATGAAGCTCTGGAATTTCCACCATTGGAGATATCCAGACACAACTGGGCAAAACCATGAGCAAAACACTCTCTAAGCGTGTTTGTGTTTTGCTCTGGGGCTGAATCAGATGGCTTTTAGAGGACTCTTCCAGTCTGCATCGTTCTGTGGTTCTGCAGCTGGGATCTAGCCCACACGCATTACTGTAGTTTTCCATACCTTCTGCTCATGGGAGCCCTGCACTTTCCCTAACATCACTCACTCCAGATATGGAAAAATCCTAACGTGGAACAACTCTAGCTGTTCTAGTTGTTCCATCTCATCTCTGTGAAGAGACATTTGGTGGATCCCCACTTCCAGCCCAGGCTGTTGCCGGGCTCAGCACAAAGCCAGCAGCAGCCCTGCCACAGGCACCTCGCTGAGGTGTCTCCATCTCTCCGTCGCCGCTGCCTTCACACCCTGGCTGGTGCCTGGACTGGCTGGTGCCCCAGTGCAGGCGGGCTGGGCCCTGCCCCACACGGGCACGGTGCCTCCACCCGGTCTCTGCCCTGCGAGGCACCGGCCGGGATGGGTGAAACCACCCACAGGCGCTCCCCTCACGGACACCAGCCCCATGCCGGCATGGCCGCTCCTGGAGGTGGCACATTCTCGGCTGGATCATAGAATCCTTTGGGCTGGAAAAGACCTCCAAGATCATTGTGTCCAACCACTAACCCAGCACTGCCAATCCCACCGCTGAACGGTGTCTCTAAATCCCATCTACAATTTACATGTCAGAATTCTAACTACCTCCAGGGATGGTGATCCCATCATTTCCCCGAGCAGCTCCCTTCAGCTCCAACGCCTGACCACCCTTATGGTGAAAAAATGTTTCTTAACATCCAATCTAAACAAGCACAGCCCGAGGCCATCTCCTCTAGTCCTGTCACTCGTTGCTTGGAGGAAGAGCCCAATTCCCAGCTGACAATCGCCTCCTTTCAGGAAGCTGTAGAGAACGACAACGTCCCCCTGAGCCTCCTTTTCTCCAGGCTAAGCACCTCCAGCTCCCTCAGCTGCTCCTCACAGCACTTGTGCTGCAGACCCTTCACCAGCTTTGTTGCCATTCTCTGGATTCGCTCCAGCACCCCAATGTGCTCCTCGTACTGAAGGGCACTGAACTGGACACAGGATCTGACAATCCTTTCCCTGGTCCTTCAGGCCACGCTATTCCTGACACAGGCCAGGGTGCCATGGCCCCCTGCACACGCTGCTGGCTCACGTCCCGCAGCTCTCGGCCCCTTTCCCTCCGGGCCGCTGGCCGGGCGCTGCCGCGGGCGGAGCGGGGCCGGGCCCGGCTGTCGCCGCCGGGGCGGGAACTTCCCGAGCCTCTGGAGCAGCCGCTTCCGGGTGAGCGGCGCGCGCAGCCCACGTGCGGCCCGGCGGGGAGCGGCGCCAGCCAGGTGGGTGCCGGGGGCCGGGGGCCGGGACGGGACACGGACACGGACACGCGTCACCGCCGGGCCCTGTCCTCCTTGCTGCCCGGCCGGGCCCGGCCCGGCCACACGTGCTCGCCCCGAGCGGCAGCGGGGCCGCGCCGGGGCCGGGAGAGGCGGCTGTGTGCATGCGGCTGCTCCATCGGCGGGCCTGCTGTGGTTTTCTTCCCCCAGTTTTCTCCGGAGGCTCCTTTCCCCGAAGCGCGGAGCCATGACGTCCCTGGCGGAGCAGCTGAAGCGGCTGGCGCTTCCCCAGACCGATCCCAGCCTCCTGGACCGCAGCGAGGCGGCGTCGCTGCTCTTCACCTGCAAGGAAGCCGCGACTATTGACAGGGACACGTTTTTTGCCATCGGTGAGTTCGGCTGCACGCGTGCCACTGGTTTTTAAAAACACTCCAAAAAACAGCTGGAGAAAGATAAATAGGACAGGCAAAGCCGTATTCAAAAAAGGCCAAAAGAATTGTTCAGAACGCTGCCGGCTAGTTAGCATCACTCCAGTCCTTGGGAAAACCGTGGAGCGGTGCCTCTACGAACATGTTTCTGGCACGTAAGGATGAGGTGATGGGGAAGAATCAGGGATCCCCAAGATGCGCAAGGACTGGAGAATTTACCCAGTAAGGGACATTTGATGAGAGGAATGTCTCTGGTCTCATTTGGTTTGGAGAAGAGAAGGATTGGGATGGGTCTCATAGGAGTCTGCCCTTACCTTTGAGGAGATTCCCAGAAGATGCACCAGGCTGTCAGCAGGAGTGTATGGCTGGAGAACAGGAGTCGCTGGGCATAAGTTGGAAGAATAGGAGTTAAAATTGGATAGAAGGAAAAGCTTTATCAGTGTGAGGACAGACCAGCAGTTATCAAGATTGCCCAGGGAGGTTGTGCCTTGGAAAAAAAAGTGACTTTTTTGAAAACTGTCAGGATAATGCCCTGAGCAGCCTGGTCCAATTGTGGAAACTCCTTTGAGCAGAGCCTGGGACTGCAAATCTCCCAATGTGCCTTCTGACATGAATTCTGTGTTTCATGAAAACATGCTGATGCCCTGCTCTTGGGTAATGTTATGGTCACAAGTAATGTGAAGTGGGATTAGCCTTTGCCGTGTTGGCACACTTCAAATTCTTTATGCTCTATTCCTTTTAATTTTTGTTTAAAATTTTATCCAGGAATGTGACATTCTTCAATAAGAAAGCTGTTTCCTAAAATCAGGCAGATTGATATAATGTTTTCATTTAAAGTAACAGGATTGTAGATATATATCTTTTTTGCAGCACATCATGGTTTTTTTTGGTTTCTTAAATAGTTACTCTAGAACTGCTTGGCTGAGTGTGAGGATGGTGTTTTTATCTCTTACCCAATAATGGATCTTTGATCCAGTGTTTGTTCATTCCACTGTTAGAAAAAAATAAAATTATACATTGGGTTTGAGTTTCCTGTGTTTCAGCTGACATCTATTGTCCTCTCATCCTTCCACTGTGCATCTCTGAGAAGAGTCAGGTTCCATCTCCTTGATAACCCACACTGTATCCTATTAAGTAGCTGCAAACTGTAGGAAGATTTCCTTTTGAGTTTCTCTTCTCCAGGCTGAACAGTTCCTCCTTTTCCTTGTGTGTTGTTTTCCAGCCCCTAGACCATGTCAGCATTCCTCTGCTGAACTTGCATCTAGAAATGTTTTTCTTCTACTGATGATCTCAAAATTGCACTCAGGGCTCCAGCTGCAGCTCACAAATGGAAGGGGCAGTTCCCTCCTCACTCAGACTGCTGGCAGTGCTCTCAGGGACAGCACAACCCAGGATGCTGCTGGTCTTCACTGCTGCAAGAGCACTCTGCTGATGCTAATCTTGTTTTTCTTTGTCAGTTGAGAAATAGTTCAAGTGTACCAAAAGATTTGGTCTTAGGCCTCTTTAGTGTTTGTTTTGGTTTGCTTTGTGAGGATGATGATGAGGACATATGCCAGTACAGCAAAAAAGTTGGATATGCCAGTGAGGAGGTAGGTGGGTAGGACTGGAAAACAAAAACTGTTGTGTTTAAAGCATTCCTCCCATTTTTTTTCCCCCCCCACAGGATGCACTGGCTTAGAAGAGCTGATGGGGATTGATTCTTCATTTGAAGAGTTCCAGTCCAGTTTGTTTAGTTCTACATCCAAAGGCCTTGAACGCAGTGTTCAGACTAAAGCAGTAAATCAGCAGCTGAACAAGAATATTTCATTGTTCCTCATTCACCTGTCCCCCTACTTTATGCTTAAGCCAGCCCAGAAGTGCCTTGAATGGCTGATTCACAGGTAATCCACTGAATATCCTACATGTCAATAGATAAAGCTAGAAATGCAAGATTTCTTTTTCCCCAGTGAGAATAATTTAAAATAATTTTACTTTAGGTTTCTGAAAATACAAGTTAGGATGTTAATAATGTGCATTTGGACTTAGTCCGTACAGGGCCAGATGCTCTTCTTTGCCAATTAGATTTTTGTCTTTTGATAAATTTCTGTGATTATTTTGATCTGTCATGGTACTCTATATAAAAGCAATTACTTCCTTGCCTAGCTTTCCCAAAGTTGCCCAGCCCTAGGCATCTTACAGAGCACATAGAGAGGCACTTTTATATTGTGCTTTTAGAAGTGGGCTTTGTAAAATAGCAAATTTTTGGTATTAACTCAGAACCATGAGCCCTAACTATTTTTATTTCAAGGTTTTGTAAGAAGGTGTGAAGAAGAAAACAATGAAGTATTTTGTGAAGTTATATTTATTTATATAAATTAACCTATCCAAATGCAGAAAGTGCAGTACTTCTTATCACGAGTGTGTGATTTTCCTGCAACATACTTACTTGAATCACAGTTTTTCTATTCATGTATTATACAGAGAGATTCATACTAGATTATTGTAACGTCTGGTTTAATATTGAAATCTGTGCAAAAGGTAATTTTTAAGTCGTACAGGGACCTGAAATTGTTGATAGTGAGGCAAAAAAATATGCTAGCACTGTTTCTTTCTTCTAGCACATACAGGCTGGTAGCCACCTCGAGTTTCTGGACTGTAGGTGGACCATAGATCTGAGTCAGTATGACAACCATGTCAGGTCTTGTTTAAAAGCAAGTAAACAAGGTATTCTGAGAAAAATGTGGATGAATCCTTTTTTCTTTCTGGCTTCCAGACACTTTTTAACTACATACATATGTTTTTTTCCTTAGATTTCACATTCATCTCTACAATCAAGACAGTTTGATTGGTTGTGTTCTGCCATATCATGAGACTAATCTATTTGTGAGAGTTATTCAACTTTTAGATACGAAAAGCCCAACTCATAAGTGGCATTGGATGGATCCAATACGGGTAAAGTATTTAACAGATGCAAGATAGAAGGGCCTTGGACTTTAATAATATCTTGGCTGTTCTACTCTGCTTATGAATATGGTCCACCAATTTATGTGGTTAGTTGTAGAAATGTACTGAAAAGTTTAGTTACAGAAATGGAGTCTGGATACCCACATGTTGTTTCTGCTGTCTTTCTTTAAAGGTGAAGTTTTAATTAAAAAGCTTTGACTGTAATTACTCTTTGTTTTGGCTAAGTTTAAGCATGCTTTGAAGTTTTAAGTATTTGTTACTGATAGGAAGATACATCAGTTACTCAAATTTATGTTTATTTGCACATAGGTTAGATGTAATTCTCTTCATCATCTGTCTTACTATATAGACAAAACATTCTAGAACAGAGTGTGGAAATCCATTACTTATTTCAGTTTAAATTATGCTGACTGATCAGTAGGATTAATTTGGAGATTACAATAGTTTTTACTTTCTGTGCTTCACTTTACTGTGAGTGTTCTAATTTTGCTTTTTTTTCACTGTGTAAAGAAACCTGGAGTCCCACTGGCAAGGGGTACTGTCATTACACACTGCTACAAAGACCTGGATTTCATGGATTTCATCTGCAGGCTGGTGGCAAAATCTGTGAAGGTTGTTCATTTATTCTAGAACATTGTTGTCACTTTTTTCCCCCCATGTTTTTATAGTAGTGTGCTATTTCTTAATATTTTAGCTGCATATCAAAGAGTAAAATGAATAATTTATCAGTAAACAATATGAGGATTTCTTTTATTATAATTTGTGAAGATGACAGTCTATCAGAAGTTCTTGCAAGGAAGTGGCTGAGAACCAATGAGCCATGAAAAAACAATTTGGCCATACTGTATTATTTACTGTGTTGCCTCAGTATACTTAATTGTCTTAATTTCTTTCATAAACTCATTCCTGTTATTAGTTTTTAACTGTGCTCTGAATTTCCGTGTCTCTTCCTGGGGGTTGTCATGGGTGTTTTAAATACATGTCTTCAAATATTAATGAGAATTTGAAGCTGAGAATGTTAGAAGGTGGGCAAATTTTTGGTTTTTTCAGCTGTCTAATAGAGGGCTAGCTCTGTAGTCTCAGAAGGGTAAGATGTATGATCCCAGTTATTTAGAGAGCTGGGATGCATCTGCTGTCAAACTAAGCAAAGCAGAGACAGTAACAGAGTTTATTCACAGGTGTAGAAGGAGGTGTTAAACATAACACCAGTTAGCTTCTTGGCTGTCCAGCTGAGTCTTGAGCAGTACACCAAGATCACAAGTGATTTTGGCTGCCTTATTCTGGTTAAGTACATTGGCACCCATTTCCATCTGCTGTGTCTGGAGGAGCAGTAACCTCTGGCGAGGGTTGCTGCCATGAGAGCTGATGACTTTGGTTGTGCCAGCAGGAGCTGCTGGAGCTTGCATGCTGGAGTTCTAAGATTTTGGTAATTTGAGGTAAGCCATAGTGCTCTTCCACTCGCCCTGATGTCTGAACAACCTATTATTTTCTGTGATCCAGGTCTTTTCAGAGTGTCCCGGCAACTCAGCTCAACTGAGAGTTCTCCTTGTGTTTTATGCTTCCACCATTGTGTCAGCTCTTGGAGCTGCAGAGAAGATAACAGACACTATGGTCTCTCTGCTGCTCCCTTATGTCCAAAAGGTAGGTGAAGCTCTGTTTCCCTCCCATGTTCTGCACACATGCATCTGCAGATAACATCCAAGAAAAACATCCTGTGTGATACGTACTGTACCACTCAGCCTGATTTGAAACCTTAGGCAGGTGAAGGTCCATGGGAAATAATGTTTTTTCACACCTCAGATGAGCACTTTAAGCATGAGGAATGGAGCTATGAGAAATGGATATGTGGTTTGAAGAATGTCTTTGCTTTGAGATTTATCATGCTGAACCATGAGGAAATGGTGTCAGGGTAGACAGCCTGCTTTAATATCCTCTCCCACAACTGTTGCTTTGTCAAACAGAGCAGTAGTTAATAAACCTCTTTTATCTGTGTCTTCTTTACCTGTGGACCCTGCATGACTGCTTTTTCTTCGTGAAAGTTGAGTTTATAGATACCTTAAATGCTAACACATGGAAGAGAACATAGTGAGATTTCATAGATGTCTAAAGACAAATAAGATAAAATGACAGATAGATGTATTATAATATAAATATAAACATAAGATAAAAATACAAATAAAGATAAATAAGAATAAAAATTATTTTTATGTTAGTGTGCTCTTTTATGTTATTCTTTGTTAAAAATTCACCTTTATCTCTTTTTCTAGGGCTTGAAATCCTCTGTACAGGATTACAGAGCTGCAACATACATGATAATCTGCCAGATGACAGTAAAAGTGACAGTGGAGACTTCCTTGGTGCATTCCTTGATGGTACAGATAAGCAAGACTTTATTTAAAGTGCCCTCATTAATCAGGGATGGGCTGGCTTGCTTGAACCTACTTCTGCAAACTCAGAAAGGAGATAAACTTGGGAAGAAGTAAGTCTACATGAATCAGATTTTCCCACTTTCTAAAATTGTAAACTGCACTTTGATAATTTGAATTTTTTATATCATCATCATTGAAGGGATACTTCCCTGTCAGAAGTTTTTGTAGTTGACATTTCAAAGGGCTTGCAAGTTCCTTTGGCTTACTTTGAAAATTTGCATGCCCACTGAAGCAAAGGAGTCTCAGTGGTGTCAGTTGGTCGTCTCTTGATCCTTCTGCTGGTTCTCTTAGTAAGGGATTGATGTCAGTGTGCAAAACTGAACCCTGTCAAGTAAGAGGCTTTCTGGAAAGTGCAAAGTTCTTCCCCTTTGATGGAAGGGCTTTGAGTTGGTGTAGTTTAACACCTGAATCAGAAGTCCTTCTATACTACAATTTGTTTGGTCTCACTTCAGGTGAGGTGTTCTCCTGGTGGTTCACATGGTAGATTCCCATCCATCTGTCTGCCCTGCCCTGCACAGTTGGCTTGTTTGTGCTGGTAATGTGGATTTGAACATATTCTCACATGCTACAAGGGAATTTGCTTGCTGGCAGAGAGGACTATTCCAACAGCAAAAAACTTAGGAGGGATATATAGAGTGATTACCTTCTAGATACTTGAACACTGTCTGAGGTTAAAAAGTGCAGGTGTGGGGCTGATATATTATGCAGCATCCAGCCAGGTGGGTATAAAAGGAGACAAGAAGAAGCTTTGTGTTAGCAGAAAGGGAAATGGCTTCTCCTCAGAGGATCTGTCATTGCACAATTACTTCTCATCCCTTTAGCTGCTGCTGGGGGGACAGATACACTCCTTGCAGTGAGGATAACTCTTCCTGTAATTCATACAAGTATTTTTCCTTTTACTACCAGCTTTGCAAAAAACTTAGGTAGGTTCACTGTGCCATTGCAGCAGCTGTGCTCAACATGACTGGCAGTACCCTCCTTTCTTGGATATTAAATGTGCCAGTAAACATCTGGTGTTAAGGAAGTGGAGCCCTTTGTGTTTGTTTACAATGGGGCTGCTACCTGATGCTGAAAATTGAATCCTTGTGAAGTCTGCATGGTTTTGAAAGTGTAACCCAGATGAACATACATACTTTTTTTTTTTCCCCCTTTCAATTGTGCAGGCCATTCAATTATCTGTGCAAGACCCCAGAACTGGTAACACTTCTGCAAGGCCTGTCAGCAGGCTATGATATCTCTCCTCTCCTCTGCTACCTGTTGCCTCACCTTGTTCACACCATTGTGAAAAGTGATACAGGTAAGTTAGCACAGGTTCTTTGTAAACCTTAGATCAGCCTTAAGGACAGATAACTGAGGTAAATGTCGAAGCTCTGTGATTGCTTCTTCCATTGAAACTCTGCCAGTACCTGTGAAAACCTGACTGAACTTTTGTGTGTTTGGTAGTTGACATTTCAAAGGGCTTTTTTTTTTTTTTCCTATTTTTTTTTTTTCCTCTTAAGAGGTGTATTGTAGTATTTTGAAATCTTGTGTAGATTGCATGTACTCCATATGTGATTTAATTAGGGGACAGCTGTGTTTACCCAGTGAACTAAATGTGCCTGGGAGCAGTCTGGGGCAGTGAGGCTGTCTGACATGCAGTTGTAACCTGTGTCTGTGCCAGAGAGATTGTTTGCACTGTGGCACTGTAATGCTGAATCACTACTGGGGAAGCTCTTTTGTTAAAAAGGTCCAAATTCACACCAAGGAATGCTCTAGGGAAGTTGCTGGCACAACTTTTAGCAGCAGGTTTGGAACATGCCAAAGCACCCTCGAATTTATTGGCAGCGATCCAGGCTTTGGCATTTTAATGATGTTGGTGTAAAGCATTGCTAATGGATCACAGAGAGTTAGTGCTGGTAATCAGTGAGCAACTTGGACTACAAGTTGTGTGCTTGGTTCACTACAGGATGATGCCTGTACAAGCTGTTTGCTTTGATCAGTATGAAGGGGCTGTTCTCTAACTGTTGTTCGTCTTTTATGATTGTTCTTAGAAGAGCAAGAAGAATCTGAGGAGACAGAAAATGACATTTACATCATGCATCTTCAAGCTATTCTTGAGAGTATACCACTGGAAAAGGATTTAGATTCCCTGTTGGCTGCGTGAGTTGACTTCAGTTCTTTTTCTTATGCACTTCTGGTTTAATAATGAATATTTGGTTTAATCTTGTTTAATAATAAATAATTCCTGATGATGGTATTAGCATTATATTAGCATGTTTTTCTGAGTTCATAAGTCCAGACATGGTTTCTGAAATTTAAACATTCAGTAACCCAGAAGAGCTATTCATTAACATTTGTAGGAGTAGTTGTGTGACAGAGTGAAACTTCAGGCCAGCAGCAAATCTGTACTTGAAGTAAACAATGTATATTAATTCTAACCTGTTAAGCACTGTGCTTTGTAACAGTAATGAAAAAGGTACCATGCAAAACATGGTGGCTTTTCCTTTTGTTTATAATTTTAGCAAGTTTCTTGAAGAGTTTATCTCCCGTGGTACAGAGATTGAATCTAATCCCAACAAAATGGCTGCACTCAATCAAAAGATCCTTCCTCTCATCAGACTTCTCGAGAGAAAGTAAGTTCCATTTTTCTATCACAGACCCATAGTCTGTAGAGTGGTGGTATCAGCTATGATCTTGGATAATTGTGTGTAGTGAGAACAATAGTCTTGCTGAAGTAGATACAAAAGGAATAACTGACTCCTAGTCTCTGTCTAAATTTTGTTTTACTGATATGTCCTTAAATATTTTGTGATCACTGTAATACATGAAGGCAGACCTGTTGGCTTTGTACAGCTCTTTACTTTGTAGCATGACCTTTTCTGCTCATTATGTATCCTAGTGGTCTGCGTATCATTCATCTGTGTTAAGACATAATGGTTTATTGCCTTTGCAAAGTCACTGAAAATACCTGCTTTAGATGAATGCATATGCATTCAGTTTCCTTGGTTTTCCCCATAGTTCTCTTGTAAATACATGTTTTTCTATAATCCTCTGCAGAAAATATTGATGGTTTTGTCTTTTGGCAGGTATCCTAAAGCCTTAGACTCAGTGTTGGAGAAGCACCTGGAAGATTGCACAGATGAGGCTGACCAAAATCTTTTTCATCAATTTATTTCTCTTTCATTAAGCTGTGGCAAGTACAAGGTAGGTAGGATTGTGATCTTGGCTCTTATATGGTTATACTGTCAAAAGACTGATTTTTGACAGAGTTCTGCTCTCTATTCCTCCTTATAAACAAAACATCTATCTTTCCCACAAAAAAAAGAATTAAAAAAAAAAAAACAAAACAAAACAAAAAAAAAGACCCCTAACTTGATTAAATATTTTGGGGGGGAGCTTGGTCAAAACTGTGGTAAAACAAAAGCTATCAGGTTTTTGGATTTTTTTTTTATCATAAGGACTCATGAGTGTGAGCTTTTTTCCCTGGTTAAAATTTATGCATTTTCACCTGCTCCAATTGCTACTGATAATTTTTTTCCTTAGAAACATGGCCACTGTAGAGGTCAATAGTGACAACACAGTGGTGCCCAGCAAGGCCTCATCCTACTTAACGATGTTGTTAGTGGCAGAGGTGTCTGTTTTGGGAAGGCTTTATCACTCTTGAGAGAAGATGGCTTGGTCCTTTTCGTTGCACTGATTTTATGAATGTTTACAGTCGGTAACAGGGAAGGATAGAGTGACCACAGAGTTCTTCCTGTGCCATTTCTGAAGAGCAATTGAAACTCAGCCTAACACAGAATAACCATTACTACAACAGATCTGGCCAAGGAATTTATTATAAGAGCTGGTTAGTATTATGGCTGTTGTTTGCAATGATTGAAGGATTGAAAGCACTTAGGAAAATATGATGAACTACATAAAGAAGCGCTTCCTGTATTTTTGTAGTGATTTAACAAAGGCGCAGAGTCTGTGTCTGAGTAACAAGTGGATTAACAGAAAAACAAGGCATGCAGAACAAAGGCATATGACTTTCTTCTAGCTTTTAAGGTTCCTGAGATAAGTGCACGCAATTGGACTAGCAGGGATGCCTTTTTAACAGTTTCTATCTGTGCTCTGTCACACTGACATTTTCACTAGAGCTTTCTCAGAATCCTTAGATAAGCGTCGTGCTTTTCTAGGACATAATGGTGTCTGTGGCTTACTGTACTTTTAAAGCTATCTTCCAAAAACTGTCTGCAATAGTGACAAAATTAATAATTTAGGACAGTTATACGGTATCATTGCACTGTAATTTAACTTTCTAGGTCTTGATTATGCAGGTTTTCTTCTGGTACAAAAAATTGCTGTAAGAAGGTCTCCCATTATCCTTATGTATATTTAAGGTATTTTTAACATGCTATGTGGTCACTGTGAAATCTGTATTTCAGTTTCTGGAAGACTCTGATACCTCCCTTCTTCTTAGTTTGAATCATCCTCAGCCTGCTGTGCGGGTCCTGGCTCTTCAGCATTTGAAAGATGTTATTGAAACTTCAAAGGTTTGTGTCTGAATCTCTCACTTACTGAATGACTTGACATAGAATGTTTTCAAAAAGCTGTTTGCCAGACTTGGCAGCTGAAGATGAGTGGTATGTGAAACGGTGCCTATGTCATCCTTACTGCTTTTCATGGTGTTTCAGTAGGGTTCCGTTACCATTTCCCCATATTCTGGAGTCTGGCTATAATTCTTGTGGATTAAACTGCATGCATTTTCATAAAATCCAAGTTAATTAATATTTCTAGGAATCTTTTTTTTGTTATTGAAAGTTAGTCTGCCTGTGAGGTTTAATTTAGATGATATTATCAATTCTCTTACACTAGAACTTAAATATTTCATTAAAAGCCTGTAAAGTGTTCTGCAGAAAAAAAATTTATTTTCCCTTTGACTCTGTTTTCCTTTATTTTTCCAGGAAGGTTTTGATCAGGCTTTCATAGAAGAGGCAATTTTTGGACGGCTCAAGGATGACAACAGAGATGTTGTGATGTCTGCTCTCAGTTCTTTGGAGGTAAGTGTGTGTCTTTTGGCATGCTAGATTTTACCTGGTTTCGAACATGTGTGTGTCTGGAACTGTGTCTGTGTCTTTGTTGTCCTTGTGTTCTTACTGCATGACTTTTGTCCTTTAACAGGATAAAGCAGCATAAATTTAGGAGGCATATGTTATTTGCCATCTCACAAACTCTCCCCACATCTTTGCTGTCTGATCCTTCCCAGCGTGTTGGCAGTTAAAGTGAATTTATCAATTTGGTTTTCCTTTTATTTTTAATGTAGCTACTGAAGCATACTTAAATCTTTGATCGTTATTTGAGCCATGCTTCCTGCTTATTCTGTATGTTTTTCTATAAAAAGGCAAGCCACACAATCTGTCATTTGGATGGAAGGTGGTGCAGTCACAAGACGTTACTCTAGTGAGAGGTGCTCAGTTGAGTTTTTCCATATGCAAGTCATTTGGTCAGTTGATAGTGGCAAAGTCCTGAGCTCCAGCTCAGGTTTACTGGATAGGACTCTGGTATGCATTGTACTGATTGTTTCCAGCTAGAGTAACAGTCTGTCTTTATGGCTTCTGCTAGTAGTAGTGGAGAATGTTATTAGCTGTAGTGGACTTGGTCTTTTGTGTTCATTCATTCTTCATCAGCAGTAAATAGGAATAGAAGCACCTGAGCGCTCCTTTAAACTTTATTATCTTTTGTTAATGTGCTTTATGTCTCTGTAATCCAGATGCAGTGTAAAGTACAAGCATTTCTTACTTAATTATAACATAGTTTACATATCATTTATCAATTTTACCAATACTTCCACATTCAATAAATTCTCCATACTTCAGCATATCAACAGGGCATCCTGGGCAGCCTTACTACTTCTTTTCACCTGATAGTATTTTCATTACATGAACATCAGCAGAAATGCAGTTAGTCATGTTTGATCTTGGTTTCCACTTAGTATAGCAGATGCATTTTCCATTATGATGTAGTAAACTGTTTTGTATATTGTTGCATTTTCATTCATTTTTCTCAATTACGGTTCAGACTTTCAGGGAACAAGTCAATCCAGAAGTAATAGTTTCAAGTCTTTTGAACATTTTCCAGAAAGCTGATCTTTCAAAGGATGGAAAGTGGTATGTTCATGCTCTTTTTTCCAGTATACATTCTTTCTGTATAAATTAATTTTTTAAGAAGTAAATATAAAGAATACTTTAAAAACTTTCTCTGTGTTTCTCTGCAAATGCTTTTTGTTATGCTATTTCTATGCTGAGTTACAGGAGAGATGTTCAATTATTTTCGTACCGTTTCCCATGAATTCCTGATTTATTCTTGCTGCTGTTTAGATACAGAAAATCACCGTGGAGAATAGAGAACAAATCAAAGAAATGTTGCTGATGTGATTGAGTAATGTATTTTCAACATGATTTGTTCTCTTCCTAGGTACAAGGTGTTGGAGCAAGCAGTAAAAATTTTAGTCGAAGAGGAGATTCTGAAAGAGAAGAAAGAACTGCTAGATGCAGCAGTAATGCAGTTGTTACCTTTTATGATAATCACTAATGCAAATTCAAAATCTTCAGATTGGAAAATGGCTGTTTGTTTGTCAGAGTCTGATCTTTGCTCCTTACATCCTTTACTGAAGGGCTGGCCCGAAGGTAAAGCATTTCTTGTAACTAATTTGATAAGATAGAAGTTGTGACAAGTTAGGACCTCATCCTTACTGAACTTAAACATGTATTGAAGGAGGCGGGCTGTCACTATCAGGCTATCATGCTCTAAGTGTGAATAGATTTCTTAAAAAAAACCTCTTTTCCAAGAGACAGTAATTGTTCAGTATGTTTCTGACTGATTCTATCAGTCAGAACCAGTATGTTAATACATGAATTTTATATCTAGGTTATTTGATTTTTATATTTTTCCCTTGGAACAGCTCTTGAAAAGGCAATTAAATCTACCAAGTCTGCAGAGTTGGTTGGAGTGGCCAATGAGAAAATTATTCTGCTACTTTCTGGAAACTTGACTTCAGGGGACCCCTCCTCACTTTTGCAAACGGTAAGTGTGCCATGTCAGCCTAACCATAAAGAAGTTGTACTTTTCAGGTGGTGACTGTAATCAAACTAGTGTGGTATAGAACTTTGCATGGCTGCTCTAGGCACTAGTGTGCTATCATCAAACTGCTAGGCAAATATATGTATGTGTGTGTGTGTGTGTATATATAAATATATGTATTCATTTTTTTATATGCATGTATGTGTTTCAACACAATTCACATACATACATATATAAAATAGAAAACCACAATACATTCCATTTAAAATCAATTTCTTCCTTAACATGAAAAAAATAAGTGATTAACTTTTTTGACAAATAATTAGTGTAACTAAATTCGAGGAAATTTTAGTTTCCTGAAAAGAATTTTCTAGAGAGTAAGCAAGTATACCTGTGGGTTGTTCATAGAAACTGATGTTTCTGCATTGCAAGGTTTCAAAGAGTACAATTACAGCAGACAGTAACTTTTTACCTATGATAAAAAGTAAACAGTATTATACCATTTCTCATTTACATGTTCAATTTAGTCATAGTGAAGTCCCACTGTCATACTGATTTTTGTTGTCCTCCACTCATTTTTCTAAGGTTGATGACCTGATACTCGTTGCTGAAGCAGAATCTGACAGTGTGAGACAGAAAGTAACTGCTCATATAATTGGTTCAGTGCTTGTTCAGTGCTGCTGCAATACACAGATGAAGGAAAATTATTTTCCAGTGGCTATCAGAGTCTTCTGCTTCTTGAATAAAAAAATTAAAGATCTCAGAACTTGTGAACCTGCAGAGGTAAGATGTAAACAGTATAGAGAGGGCATGTTCTTTGTATTGGAAACAGTATTAATAAGATATTTTTAATTGTTTTTACTGAAAGCCAGGTTCAGAAACTTTGAGAAGGACTGCAAAATCTCACCTGCAATTTTTCTCATAGCAAAAACACACACTTGGCAATAGTGCCATTAAGAATTACTGTAATATTTTATGTGTGTTTCATTGGAATTTTCTTGACTTACTTGGTTGAGAAACAGCTCTGGGTTTTTTCTGTGTGTAAGAAACCCATGTGAGCAGGGCTGTGCTTCTTTGTGTACATCCTCTCACATATACACACCTAGTGGCACATGGGTAATTATTTATTCTGACCTCAGGTTATTCCATTAATGATTTTTGTATATGTAAGTATCTGAAAGATATGGATTATTTTTCAGGAACAGAGCTAGATGAAAATGTTAAACTGACTGTCCCTTTGAAGAGATAGTTTAGAGACTGATATTTTACTCCTCTGTTTCCTCATTATGTACACTGTGATTATAGGAGAAAGAGCTGGCATAGGTTTTAAAACTGCAGATGCAAGTTTAAATGTAAAATCAGAAATGTAATTCACTCCATAATAATACCTCTTTGGAGTTTGAAAATCAAATGTTGCTGAATTTTAATGCTAAATTTCTGTTTTCTGTTGCATGGAATTGTGACAGAATACATTAAAATTTACTTTTATTCACAGGAAACTGCTCTAAATTGGTCTGTTGAAACAGTAGAGGAAACTTTGGTGCCTAAGGACTTGTTAAGTGCATATATAGAAAAGCTCAACAATGATGAGACTGCTCATGCAGAGGAGTCAGCTATGGTCCTGTTCTTACTGAAAAACTTCATTAATGGCCTAAAACCTCCCCCGTCTTTTTCAAAAGGTAAGTGTTAAGATCTTGCCTGTCCCTTGCATCAATGAAAGAGGAAAGTTAATTTTTTTTTTTCCTTCAGAAGTTGTTGGAATAAAGATGTTGCTTCCCTAACCTTCTTTGTTATTGACATCTGTAAAGATTATTTACTTGTGAACATGAAATCAAACGATTGTATTGTCCTCTTTTAGCTAGAGATGCCTGCTTTCTCCTGGTTTCCATGGGTGTTCCTATGCACCTGCTGTGTCATAATTATAACCTGTATTTTTTAGAGGAATCTTGGTGGAATCCAGAGTCTTTGAATCAAGATAGCCAAGACTACCTGCACCTCCTTTTGGGGCTGTTTGACCTGCTTGTCAGTGGAGCTAGTGAGGGAAGCGATGCTCTTCAGTACAGAGCACTGATGAATCTCTTATTCAAGGTACTCTTTTTGAATTTGTGGCTCTGAATTTTGAGTCATCAACTATTACATGGTTGCATTAATTTTAAGGAAAACTAGAGAAAAATAGTCAACAGTTCATGCAACGCTGCTTGTGGCATTCAAGTACTGTGAGGAGATGGAAGTGTATGCTTCAGCTGGGTTCTTTAACCCTAATTAAATGTAATAATGGAAAACTAAAGTTAAAAAAAACCCAAAACAAAACAAATGTACTAGCTGAAGCAAAGATGGAAACTGATTTGCAGGACAAGATCAAGAACCTAAAGTTTGAGCAAAACGTTTTGGTTCTATCTGCAAAGGGTTGCTCTGTAAAATTTGGTAGTGTTTAAATACAGAAACTGAAAGGAAAACTTCTAGGAGAAATTTTGCATTTCCTTATTACATCATCTCATGTTTTTTCACATGGATATGTAAATAGCATCTGGATTTGTGTACACATGCAGCAGTTACTAAATAACTTTTTCTTCCCTAAAGACACAGTTTTTCTGTTTTTCTGAGAGGAAGTTCTCTTTCAGTGTAATCCTTTGAAATGGGTGGGGTGGTTTATCAAATGTTTTCAGTATTAGTTTGCCAAATAAATTAAACAAGTGCTTTTTTCATTTCTTTTTTCCTTTTCCATTGTGATGAATTAAGGTACATCTAAAAGATTCAGAGGTTCTCTTCAAATTCCTTTCCATTTTATGGACTTACAGTTATAACCTTTCAAATCAACTGAACTATGAAGTCAGTGCAATGCTACAGACTCAGGCTCTGTATATTGGCTATGCACTGCTTCAATCACAAACAAACCAGAAAAAGAAACAACTGCTATCACCATCATCTCCAGGTAAAGTAAAACTGTCTGTATATCTGCCTCTCTGTCTATCTGTCTGTCTCTCATCTTAGAACTCAATCACAGTACTTCTTAATTTTGTGCAATTTTACTATATTTTACACCATGAAGGGTATCTCAGTTATTTATGTTTAGCTGCACTGGGCTGAGACTGTTCTCCTGCTGATTCTCTGGTGCAGTTGTAAGTCCAAGCTTGAAGTGAATCCACATTTTTTTTTAACTTTAAAGTGTTAAGGGAGCACAGTGCTGTGCTGAAGGAGTCAGTTACAGGGCATTACTGTCTGTGCACTGTCAGGGTGTGACAGTAGCAATTTATGAACTCTGAGCTTAAACATGAATATAAGGACTGTGGTGAAGTTTAGTGTCATGAATCTGTCAGACTGCAGTTGATTTTGCGTACCCCAGAGGTTTACAGTGGAAAGAGACGACTTCTTAACTCCAAAGTAATGTTGATGTTTCTTCAGGGACAGCTGCAGTAAAATTTTTGCCACTCACTTTACTCTGTTCTTTTCCTTCTTCTTGCAGTGGTGATATCTTTGCTAGTTAACTTGGGTAGTCCTGTGAGCGAAGTTCGAAGGGCTGCTCTCAACTGCCTCTGTTCCTTGAGAGGAATAAAGGAGTCTCTATTTCATCCTGTCCTTCAGCATTTGGACCAAAAGACAGAAGAGATTGTATCTGACCCTACATACATAGCACAGGTATTTTTTTAATTAAGGTGTACATTAATACAAGTTTTGTCTGCTGCTGTGAGCTTCTGTCTTACAGAAAAGAAATCAAGGTAACTAGGAAAGTTAATTGTATTTGTACCCTATAGTGGACTGATTTATAATTTCCTTAGGAACTATAAAAATATTCAAGGGATATATTACATGCAGAGCTGAGAACCTAAGAGGCATTAACCATCTTCCAGATGAAGAGCTCTGCTTATATCTAAATTGCAGTGTTATGGAGGCATCAAGTAATTGTTCTTTTAAGGTATTTTTATTGCAAGAAAATAACTTAATTTTCACTTTGCTAATGAACTAGGTTATGGGAACTCTTTTTGGGGAGCTTGAGACACAGCCAAAACAGAAATCCCAGAAGAAAAAACTGTTGGAAGCTTTGGAAAACATACTTGATTGTGTACAGAGCCCTGTTTTCCCATCTTATATTGCAAGAAACTTAATGAAAATTCTTAATGAAATCCATGGTGAAGTAAGTGCTGCCTTTTGAGATTTTTTATGGATTCTGCACTTGAGTGAAATGCTGAAATCACATGTCACTTAGTAATAATGCTGTTAAATAATTCCATAATGTATTAGATTATTAGGTATTAAGTTGACACCTCCAATAATACAGAGTAAAGCTGAGAAGTATGGCTTGATGAAACATAAAACGTTTGCATGCTCCTTCCAGGAATGTAATGGCTGCAGAATTTTACATTTGAATTTTTAAGGAAACTCCCTTGATATTACTAAAAAAGACTGTTTCAAAAGACAGTGTTACAGAAAAAATGTATTACCTTGGTTAGTGAATATAGAGTTTACTGTACAGAATTTCAAGGTATTAAGTAGTACTGTGAATTTCTTTTTTATATATTAACCAGCTCTTATCTAGCATATTCTGAATTCCACAAGTGCTGGAAAATATATAATTTCAAAGTTCAAAAAATGAATTAAATTTGAATTTTTATGTTCTGTTCAGTTGTATGTGTCTTGAAAAGATTGTAAACTGCATAGAGGGGGTGAGTGTTTTTGATTCACGTTTGGGTTTTATGGAAAACAGCAGTCATAGATGGCTGGAAAAATTACCTTGTGTCTGTGCCTTGAAATTATGAAATACAGCTCTGCAGAGGAGAATAGCTGAGGAGCAGATGAGCAGGTACTTGGGGTAGTCTTATGTTATGTCTTGTATTTTTTCCAGTTGAACAGCTGTTGCCTAAAATACTGTATGCAGTGTGGCCCGAGAAAGGGGATGCTGCAGTAAAGTGAAGCTGTGCTACTGGAAATTTGTTAAATTGAGAATGGATAAAAAGTTCTGTTACACATTTTCTCTGTTTGCAGATGGTTCTCTCTCAACTCTTGCCTGCACTAGACCGTTTGCTAGAGAAGGTCTTTAACAAACCTGAGGCAATGTTAAAAGATGAAGTCATTCTCCTGCATCTAATCCTTGGAAAGTTCAACGAATATTCAGCAACCCTCCTGTGCAAGAATCAGCAGAGTCTGGATTTATTTATCAAAAGCCTGCATGCTGCCAAGAAAATGTATGAAGAAATTCCACCATTTCAGATCACAGCACTTGGGCAGGTATGGCTTTATGAAATATCTTTTATTTCTTTTTATGCTTAAAGCAACTAGCGGTGTTTGAGATTGGATTTACAAGTGCTCTTCCTGTGTGGAGGAGTCCACAGCTTTTGACCTGTCTTTCTTTTGCTACAAGATTTCAATGTCTCCATAGTGTCTTTGAAACATCAAAACAGACTGCAAAACTTGAACTCTTTAAATTATCAGAAAGAGATATTGCTGCTTGCTCTATTTTTTTTTCATTTTGACAAGCACAAAATAGCAATGCTGTATTTGCATGCAGACAAATTCCTGTATCGTTACAGATACTACTGTTCCACAGGTTTTAGGTTTTTGTCAGTCAGGAAAGAGCTTTACTTAATGTTTTTCATCTGAGAAAAAATTGTCAACAAAATACAGGAGGTGAGAAAAAGTTTCATTTGAAGGAAGCTACAAATTTGGGCCTGTATTGGCCAGGTGTTGGCATGAATTTCCCAAAGGCTGGCAAAAGCAAGTTTGTTTCCCACACCAGTCAAGTTGTGTGAAAAATTGCAGAATTCAGTTTGTCTGTTGGTTATTTCACATGTATGTGATTTACATCTTAAATATTCCTGGATATAAAATTTAGTTAATATGCATATTTTTGCAATACTGTATGATAGGGTGTGTCATACAGAATTCATATATTAATTTCACACCTTGCAATTTTCTAAACCTCTTTGCATGCTTTTCTTTTCCCCTTTTGTAGATTACTAAGCCATTCTTTGCAGCTGTATCAGATGGAATGGTGCAACAGAAGCTACTAAAAGTATTGTTTGACTTACTCTTAAACTGTAAGAATCCACTTTGTGCCCAGACAGTCAGCAGTGTGTTTAAAGGGGTAAGTGTCAACCTCCAGAACACAGAAATAAGTTCAAACCTGTTACAGTGTGATTTTGTGTCACTTACATTCAGTAACACTTGCTTATCATCATTTATAGCAGGAAAGGAAGGGGAAGTTTTTTGTCAAATAATAGAGTACTGTTAATGTTGTGAAAAGTTTGTTAAATGACTACTTTTAAAAGGTGTTTCTTTAAAGCCCACCTATCAGTCATTTACTACACTAAGTGAATGAATTCAGCAGAAGTCACTTCTTTTCTGCTGCACTGATTTTCATTTTCTGGGATATGACAGGAGTACGTGGATTATATACCCATATCTGCATGAAAGTGATGTGTTTTTAGAAAAAAGGCAGGGCACAGATATGTGATGTGACAAATTGTTCATTGGTGCTTGCATTGTTATTGTTTTATTTCAGATTATAGTGTGTGCTGAGCAGATTGTCAGAGAACTGGAGCCTCCTGAGAAAACCAAAAGTCTGGCCACTGTTCAACAGACTAGAAGGCAGAAAATGCAGCAACAGAGGTAAAATAAGTAGAAACCCACAAGTACTGTCCACACAGTTTGAAAACACCTCTTGTCTTAATAATTTGTACTGAAAATGCAAGCAACTATTTTTTCTTTTCCTGTCCACAGTAAAATAAACCCAAGCAACTTTTGGCATGAGATAAGCAACTCATGTCACTGTTTGAGAACTGATGGAAGTACAGTCAAAATATATTGAAAAATTCAGTATATTTAATGTTGGCAGTTGCTGTTATAAAATCTTGATACAGTTGAAAAATATTCATTTTTGTTAATAGTAAGGTTAGTTTTAAATATAGATGTGTGGACAAATTACATACACTTGGCTGAAACCTAACAAATGTTCACCAAAATATTTGTTAGTTGACTGAAAAACGGTCTTTTTTTCCAATAAGATGGTAATATAATCACAAATTTTTACATCTTTGTCCTGTTTCTTCTCTCCATTTTCATAAAGAACTGTTTTGTTCACTGTACTTACTTTGTTTAAACATGCTTTCAGCCACATTAGAACAGGATATTGAGTTAATTTTCCTGGTTTGACTTAGAATAGCTTTTATAATTTTGCTTCACTTGGCCATTTTTTGAATAATCATCACCTATTAGATTGACCCATCTGTAAACTGTACCTGTCACAGTTTACAAACACACAGGCTCACACACCCCCTCCATTGCCTGAATAATCAGTGTCTTAACCACCAGGAGTTCCAGAGAAGCAAGTTTCCTGGACTGCAAGCAGATCATCATTTGGACAGTTACCCAGTAACAGATTTTTTTTTTCCCCTGCTACTTCCAAAAGTGTTTCCAAGAAACACTTGGTTTTTCAGGTTAGGTCTGGATTTTTTTGTTGTTGTTTGTTTAAAATGTGTTGCTGCTTCAGTCAAAAGCCCACACATTGCCTCCTCTCCAAGGAGCAGCAGTAAAGGACATGCATTACTTCGTGAAAAAAAAATTGTCTTTTTTTCCCTTGGGTGGCTGTGTGTGTGTTTCCTGTAGCATTTCTTTTGGAAATCCCTGATTGTTTGTCTTGTCTTTTTAGAAAGCCTCAAGATGCAGAATTGGCACCAGAAACAAGCCACTTCAGCTGGCAGAGGGTGATGCTTATTCTGGAGTTGCTGCAGCATAAGAAGAAGCTTCGACGTCCGCAGGCGTTGGTACCCGCACTTTTCAACCTTCTGAGCAGGTAATGGTGCTCCCACAAGAGAGCCCTGGAGCCTTCTCTTCTGCAGCACACCCTGAAGCATGGAAATCTGGGCTGCTGTGTCTCTGCTGTTGCCGTGTCTTGCAGCTTAGCTTGCCTTTTTCAACTGAACCTCTTTTAGGCAAATCAGAGGAGGGGAGTGGGAAATTATTAATATTTTTTCCCTTTGACAAACAATGAGATTTTTACCTGATGCATAGTTTCTCTTGTGTGAAAACTTCATTGGGTAGAGGGCTTGGGATTGCCAAGAAGGATCACACCTGTCCTAAAACTGGGATCATTGGCAGGACTCGTGTCTTCAGCAGAGCTATTATAATTCTCTAAGCTTAGAAATTCCTTCCAGCACATGGTGGAACAGCCTTAGCCCAGTGCAACCTAAGGAAACTATTGTTTTTTCTGCCAGCCCTATATCCAGGCACTTAGAAAAGTTTATATATATATATAGGCTGTTTGTCTTCCTTTCCTTAAGACTTCCTAGTACATAGACTGGCAATTATAGTCCAGGTTATACTTATGTTTTTGGCAGTGCTTTGATAAATGTCTTTTATTAGACCAGTTGATACATTTGAAAACAAACAAAGAAACTTTTGGCAAAGAAACTTTGCAAAAACTTTTGGCAAAGACTTTTGGAAATCTGAGTTTGGAACTTAGGTGGAATTAAAATTGCAGTTTCTTATTTGTATCTTAATATGCAGTTTGGACACTGTCTCATTTTTTGTCATGAATGTATAGGTGTCTGGAACCCATGGCATCAGAAGAAGAAAATATGGAATATACAAAGCAGCTGATCCTCAGCTGCCTGCTGAACATCTGTCAGAAATTGTCATCAGATGGTAGCAAGGTCCCAGCAGGTAAAAATCACCAGACTCATCTCTTGGTAGTTCTCTCACCAGGTCAGCATTAAAACAATGGTCTCTAACTTGTTTTTTTTTTCCTCAGTCTACACTGTTTTGTTGAGGAGAGAGTGATTCCTCTATAAGGGTATACAAATTTGCCTTCCTAATAATTTTTTGTAGATGCATTAGGTATGGTTTGCAAACTGAAAGCAGTGCTGGAGTGTACTGTTTATTCCTACGTGGCCGACCAGTAATGTGTTAATCAGTGAATATTTTTACCTGCAGATATCTTGGACAAAGAAAAATTCAACGTGGAACTGATAGTTCAGTGCATCAGGATTTCTAAAATGCCCCAGACACACCACCATGCTCTGCTACTTCTTGGTGCTGTGGCTGGAATGTTTCCTGTAAGTAACACTTGGAACTTACATGTCGGCTCTTCTCTTCGGTTTCCAAATATTGAGTAGAGCAAAGAATGTACAGATATGTTCTGTGGGGAAAAACTTCCTGAAAAGAATCTAGAGGCAAAATGGATAGGTTCCCTGCTCTTTTAGGGCTTTCTGTTCCATTTTAGTTTAAAACAAACATCTGTTTTGATGCTTGGGTCACCAGCCATTTATGGCTGTCAGTGGAGTGCAGTAGAAATGGAAGAAGCTTTCTGACACCAGCTCTGCCTCACCCTCCCACTGTGATCACAGTTCTCATGCCTTGTTTCTTCTTTCTCCTGCTTTTTTATATAAAAAGACAAACACCTGACCCGATAGCACATGCATTCTTGCAAGTTCCTATCTTGTGCAACACTGAAAAATGTAATTGTAGTTGATAATAAAACTGGGTTGTTCTGATTTTAATTGACCAAGAAACAGGCCTTTTCATGTCTGAACTGAAATTTGACTGTACAGTGTTCTAAGATTCTTTTGCTTTGAAACTCTAAGCCAGCAAAATGTATCCAGGTGTATCAAACTCCATTTGCATCTTTATATTTACCTCAGTATTTTCTCCACACATTTGGAAAGGTAGCATGTTTTCCAAAAGACAAAACTGTGATGTTTTTGGTAATTTTTTGGAGGATTTTGTGGTTTTACTGTTTGAGGTTTTTTGTTTCCATCTTATTGCCATCACCTGCTATAGAACCAGGCATTTATTTTACATTAATATTGGCTCTTAGAAAATTTTCAAGGTCAAAATAGAAGGAAACATTTTGTATTCACCTCATCTCACTTTTAAAATCTAAAACACTTCTTCCAGTCACTAAAACTAAATGAAAAATATGTCCATAATTTATTGCTCTAAGTCCTGGCAAAATCTAGAAAACTAACTTTTGAGCTAGGTGACACCTCTAATCCAGCCTTGTTAAAACTGGTTATTATTATTACAGTCTAGGCCCCCAAAAAGCCCCCAAAATTGAAATGAGCATAGTTGATTTACCCTGCATGAATTTTGTGGATATTGCAGATGTTCTACAGATAGAAAAAAAAGGCAGGTAGGAAAATCACTGGACTCTGTGCCACAACCACATTTGAGTTTCTGCAGATCTCCTTGTAGCTGGTTTTACTTGTATTTACTTGGCACTGAGTGAAAGGATAAAAGGTGTTTTATCACACTAAGCTCTCAATTTCCACTCTAATTACTTGCTTAGATGGTTTCTAAATAATGTTTAGAACTCTACCAATCACACAGTAAGTAGCATTAAGGGACAATATGCATTTAAAACTCATTTAGGGAGATTTTGAAAGATAATCATGATTTTCTTTTGGTTTTCTGGGTTTGTTTTTTTTTATAGCAATCAAGTGTCATTTGTGGGAATGAGAAACACCTTCAGGTACAATATGCACAGCACATAAACTAATTTCATCTGTTCTTTTCCAGGATAAAGTTCTTCACAACATTATGCCCATTTTTACATTCATGGGAGCAAATGTCTTGCGTCTGGATGATACCTACACTTTCCAAGTAATTAACAAGACAGTGCAGATGGTTATTCCTGCTCTTATACAGGTACATTTGTCCAATTAATGGAAAGCTTATTAATTAAGTAAATTATTTAGAATATTGGTGGTAGAATAAGTTGTCACCTACTCTAGGGTTATTTTGATAGACATTAGATTGTCATATAATGTACTTTAGACTCCTCTGTCTCTGACCAAGTTCATCAGACTGCTGCTTCTTTTCAGTCTTTTGAGTTCCTGCACTTCATAAATGGTTTAGCCAAAATTACCACAACTATATGTGGAGAGGACCTGAAATATACTTTAAGTTCAAGCTTTTCATCATAAAAGTAGCAGGCAAGTTCAGTAGAGGAACCATTGGAAGGAAGGATCTGGTTATTAGTCCTGTAATATGTCATGGTCATAGGATTAGTAGATATGGTCTACTCTTTTATCTCCTACTACTATATGGTCACTAAGAAGTGTAAGGGTATAATATTTGCCAAATTTTTTAACTCTTCCAGCTGGTGTTTGTGGGCCTTTTCTTGGCTTTGCCTGGACCCCTTTGATAAATGGCTATAAACCAAAATAAAAATTGATACTCATTTTTCAAATCGACCATTTCTTCTTTCAGATTCCACTTGCATGTAAGAAATCTTAATTCTTGATAATTGCCAGATTTAAACATGAAAAATGCTGTGTAAATATCATGTAAAAATGAAATGGGGAAAAAAAATTACTTCTATAATGAGCTAAGGATTTCCCATACTATTTTTAATTATATGTGTACACATTTTTCATCCTCTTGCAGGTCTCTGTTGTATAAAAAGAGCGACAACTTGATTTCTTTAATTTTTTTCTTTTAAAACCTCCCCTGGCAGCCCACACAAGTTTCTGTGACAAGTTATTTGTGGCACACGATCATTACATGTGGGACAAGCCTAATATTATTTAATTCAGACCATGTAGCCCATGTATTTTATTTTTCCTGGACCCTTGAATCTAAGACCCTAAAGGCAAAGTTTTCTGAAGGATGTGGCTTTGCTGTCTTTTTTCAATTGATGCTAAGTAGAGTTTTCTCTTTTTTATTTTTCTTTTTTTTTTCCCCTTTTTTAATTTTATTTGAAGCTCTTCCTTTAACACTTGAAAGGAACTGTATGATTGAAAGCTCTTTTTGGGAACACTTATGTTTTCCTTGAGGTTATGCATTTGGCAGTGCTGTTGTCTGGGACGTAGTGCTTCATTTTACTTTCTGAAGTTGCAAGACCTTGTACCCATCTGCAGTAACCTGTCTGAGCTGCTGTATTTGTGCACAGGCTGAAGACAGTGACTTGTCAGAGTCCTCAGGAAGCGTGGAGGAGGTGGTGATCAAGATCATTCGTGTGTTTGTGGATGCCCTGCCCCACGTGCCGGAGCACCGGCGCCTGCCCATCCTGTCCCAGCTGATCACTACGGTGGGAGGAGACAAATTCCTCTGGGTTCTCCTGGTGCTGCTCTTTGAGCAGTATGTGACCAAAACTGTGACAGCGACATCAAGCACAGACAAGGTTAGCAGGCTGAGGGAGTCAGCTTTTTCCTTGAGAGCCTGGTGTCTTTTGTTCATGGTCTTGCTTTTAAGAAGGTTCTCTGTAAGCCCCAGGTTATGCTGGAAAAGGTTGTGTTGTCTGGATTTGTGCTCCAGCAGAACCTGGTGGTGATGTTGACTATGAGTTGTACTGTACATTCAGTGGTGTTATGTTCTGGAACCTGAACAATAAATCAGATCATATTGTACAGCAATCCTTGATCTGAAGAGCTGATAATCTAAACGTGTAGTGCTTCAATAGTAATGAAGTTGGGTTTTTTTTCTTCAGTTGTGTTTGTGAAATATGGTACTGGTCTTTCTCCACAGACCAAGATGAAAACCCTATTAAGTTTTTGTGTAGGCAGGCCCTGAGATTAGATGAAAGCGTAGTTTATGGGGAAACAGAAAGAGTTATTAAAGGAACATTGGTGAGAAGATTGTCTTTGCTGCAGCAGTGTAATCTCACTCTGCACCCTCTGAAGCTATGTTCTCTCCAAGAGCTTGCTGCTTTTACCGTGTTAATCCTGGCAGTGTCCAGCTCAGCAAGCTCACTGAGGAGTTTTTGAGTATTTTTTATTATTATTGATAGAAACATTCTTTCTTAGTCCTTGGAATATTTCTTCTTTTTTTCTAAACCATTAACAGGATGCTGTTCTGGAAGCAGACACTGAGTTCTGGATTTCCATCTGCTGCGAATTTAATGTATGTTCGCAGTTCCAGAGCGTGATGAAAATAATCCAGTACCTGACAGAGCTGCCAGAGAACAAAGAAGGTAACCACAGAACTGAGCCAGCAAATGCATGTAAACCTTCCTAATGTAAGGGACAAGGGATAGGGGTTTAAAACTAAAAGAGGATAGATTCAGACTAGATATAAGAAGGAAACTTTTTACTCTGAGAGTGGTGAAGCACTGGAGCAGGTGTCACAGAGAGGTGGTGGATGCCCCATCCCTGGCAGTGTTGAGGGCCAGGCTGGATGGGGCTTTGAACAACTGCAATTAGACTTTGTTTCTGTGATCAGAAATGAAATATCTTTTATTCTTGGATGCAAATTTGTTTTGTCAATGTCTTCAACAGATGATCCTGGGACAAAAAAGTTAAGAACATGTAAGACAAAGCCGAAAAATCAGGATGGGCAGCTCTTTAATGTGGAGTCTCACTCCGACAAACAACTTCGGCACTTCAAATTCTTGTCAGTCTCCTTCATGTCACAGCTTCTGTCCTCTCAGAGTTTTGTGAAAAAGGTAAAAATGGCAATTTGCTTCTAGACTGATCACAGTAAGTGATTGTGCCATATTGTAGTAGCTGAGGTATAATTTACTTTTTAGTATTCAAAGGGGTGACACTGTCCAGTGTATCTTGCTGACACCTTTATTGACACAGTTTTGAGACCTCTCAGTAATGTTACTTATTTTTTAATGAGGCTTTTCCAGACAGACTCCCACTTATGTGACTAATGCATATGTAACCAAGTGAAATTCTGGTCCCAGTGTATTCCCACTGGCTTTATGGATTTTGGGATTTCATTTACAGCCTGTGAAATTCAGTGTGAGATTCATGCTGTTAATTGAAAAGACAAAATGTTACGAATTTCAGGCTCTGACTCTAGCTGGTAGTTCCAGTTTTTCAGCTGAAAATCATCCACCAGCATGAAATGTCTTTGCTAATGTGACTGCATTGCCCAAGGTTCTCATGTTGCTTCTAGAATGATGGCTTAAGTACAAGTGTAGGGACTCATAATTATCATGTTAGTGGACATTTGATTAAAAAAATCCCAAATTTGTGTAATCTGGCGTTTTAGTTTAATGAAGGGAGGTAAGTTTCATATTTTCATTCTTGCTTTTTAAACCAGATAGTTGAATATGAAGAAAGAGAAGAGCTGCAGGAGTTGGAACAGAGGTATGCTTTAAATATGCCCTAGTCCTATTTTTACTGTTTTTTACTGCAACCCAGGAATATCTTTAAAAGTGTAGTGCCATTAGAATGTCTTTTAATCTAATAATACTATTTTAATGTCCTCTGCAACAAGCAGTATTTATTATGTGTAAGTTACTTGGGTTTTGTTTGGTTTTTTCTTTTAATAGAATGTGGAGCTTTTTATTTCTGAAAGATTGCTCTACCCAGTATTCACTATTTTCTGTATTTTTGATGGAGGTTATTTACATGCTTGGCCTTAACTGTCGTGCTATTCATGTCTGAATTACTAAAGGAATTCCAGATTTTTAGCACAATATATTGGTTCATTAGTAGGAAAAAAAAGTTAATCGTTGTTCACAGGTGCCTCTGTATTGGTGTAAGTACCAGTAATCAATGATCACAGTTGTAGCCATTGTGCTATAAAGCCAGTGATAGGAAATTGAGGGCTCCTTTTGCAGAAGCCTGACTTTTATGTTTGTTAAAAGAGAAAAAGCATGTAAGATTTATTTTAAATGCTGTGTTTCATGAATGCTTGTTTTTAAATTTTTCTGTTTAATTTCCTTTTATTTTTGTTTTCTTGTGAGATTTTATGCTTTCCAGTGATAACAATGGATTTCTTTAGTCTTGTTACTTACTAAAAATTACTTCCTTTCTGTCTAGGCTGTTAGAAGAAGTCCTTCACTATATAAACACTGTGGCATCTTCAGTGGAAGGAAATGTGGACAAGCCAACAGCCAAATTTTGGAGGGTTCTGCTTAGCAAGTGCTATGATATGCTGGATAAAGTATGTCTCACTAAGCCCCCATGTTAGCACTGGGGCATCGCTGCTCTTGCTTCTTAACATGATTATAAACCTTGTGGGGTTTCTTGTTGAATTAGTACTATATTTCACTGGATGATCTGCAGCCTGGTACAGCAATGTTTAAATTCAGCTAACTTGAATAACTACAGCTAACAGCTTCTTAGAACAAGCAGAACAAAAATCAGGAATGCTTGTTTCCTTTAGTTTAATACTCTGCTGGCAGCTGGTGGAGATAAATGCCTCTTGGAAGCATTTCTCACTGTTAACTCATAAAATGACTTAACTAATGATGTTGCATATTTCTACATGAAATTAAATCCTTACACTTTTCATCTTACTATTTTTTCTGATTAGAAATATATTTGAATATATTTTAGAAATATATTTTAATATATTTATATTTGAGTTCATGAGAAATTGAGTGGCTATCTTGTTGCATAAGTCAGAACATACATCTTTTTATGGCTTGTAATTGTTTTTTGTTTACCTGTAAAGCATATTCCAGTTTTCACAATGTACACGCAGAGGGCATTGGCAGAATTATTTTGGGTAAAGAGGGATAGCCCACGAGAGCAGATAAATGGACTTGTTCAGGAAATCTCAGAGCTAGTGGATAATGGCTGCTCAGCAGCCAGTGAACACGGACTAGGTAGAACCTGCTCTATTGTTTTGTGTGCCTCAGATACAGCATTGCTGGCTTGTCCCCTCTTCTTTGATCCTGAAACCTTTGGGGGAAGTTGAAGAGAGTCTTATCAGGAGGCTGCCATGTCACAGTGCATGCAAAAACACTTATGGTACTGTTTTGTTTGTTTTCTTGTAGGTCAATGCATTACTGCCCACAGAAACCTTCATCCCTGTCATTGGGGGACTGATGATGAATCAGCTGCCATCGGTGAGACGCAAGGCCATGGACCTCCTGAACAACAAGGTGCAGCAGCGCACCAAGTGGCAGAAGAGCCAGGTGAGGCAAAGGGGTGAAACCCAGTTCCTTTAGCAAAAGTACCCAGAGAGAGATAGATGTGCAAGTGCTTGATGCTGTGTAAAGAAGCCAAGTACCAGTGGCAAGCCTGGCAAGGGCTCTTGAGCAGTGACACCAAGGCCACCTGCCCACAGCTACCTTGCAGGTCCCGAGTTTCTAACTGTATGTCTGATGTGTGTGTTCTGTCCTCTCAGATCCTGCA
Organism: Parus major; assembly: GCF_001522545.3. NCBI lineage: Eukaryota > Metazoa > Chordata > Aves > Passeriformes > Paridae > Parus > Parus major. The sequence continues at coordinate 44,528,025 of NC_031770.1, read as the reverse complement.
GCTCTTAGAGCTGGTTCCTGAGCTCATTGCCATCGTCAAGTGTAGAAGAAAGGAGGAAGAGGAGGAGCAAGCCATCAACAGGCAGACTGCTTTGTTCAGTCTCAAGCTGCTCTGCAAAGGTTTTGGCACAGAAAATCCGGCGCCATTTGTGCCTGTTCTGAAAACTGCCATTGATCTCATTTCTTCAGAGAAAGAGGAAAAAAATGTGATGGGAAGTGCTTTGCTCTGTATAGCTGAGGTCACCTGTACACTGAAAGCACAAGCAATACCTCAGCTTCCAAGGTACTGTTGGGTTCTTCTTAACAGAACCAACTGCAGCAGGAATTAGTTATACCAAAATGCATGACTGAAGGAATGCTGATGAAGGCCAGATGGCAGTCTGTCCCATGTGTGTTTTGTGTAGACAAGATTAAAAGTATTTCTAGTGCTTGAAGGTGCTTTGTGGTCGTAAAACTAGGAACTAGTGGGGAAAATTGTAAGACTTTTATAATGCACAGTAGAGTTCCTTATGGAGTCTGCTGCTGTCACTAGAGAAGCAACCTTTACGGCTTTAGAAAAATCAGACCATAGTCTGTATTTTTTCCGTAGAACAGATTGCATTTAAAAACATGAGAATGAGTACAGTTGAAAGCCCTTCATGCTACGTTATTTTATTCTCCCTATTCAAGAAGAATCCAAGTATCTAATGTGCTCCTTGTAAGACTGTTTCATTTCTTTAGAAATATAAGTCTCTTGTCATTAAATCTTAAAACTAAAGACAGTGTTTTGAGTAACTTGATAGAGTGAAAGGTGTTTATCTAAATGACCTTTAAAGATTTCTTCTGACCAAACCATTCTGTGATTCTAAATCTAATATCCTTCATCAGCTTCAACATAAAATATGGCAATGAGCCCAGAATCCTGAGTTTTCTCAAATATGCAAGTAAAAATTCTTGTGAAAATTGTCCTTGCAGGCTTAACAGGTGGATTTTTTTTGACTGGAAACATCCCTCCAAATGGTCAGTTACTTCACCTTTCTCTATTTGTTTGGTTATTCACAGGCTGATGCCAGCACTCTTGAAGACTTTAAAAAGTAAGAAGGAGCTGGTCTCCAATGAGATTTACCTGCTGAGTGCCATCACTGCTCTGCTAAAGGTTGCAGAAACACTGCCACACTTCCTTAGTCCTTATCTTTTGGAGTGCTTGTTGCAGGTGAGCTCTGTGGCTCCTACAGGTGTGTAAAGTGGGGACAGGACCTGTGCAGATCCCAGAAGAAGCTGTAGAGATGGCTTTTTTCCTCTGAAACTTAAGTAGGAGTGTGTGGCAACCATGTGAAAGCTTGTAACATACTACTCTTCTACTCACTTTCTTGCGCAGGTAACTCAGATACAGAACCTAAGAGCATCTCCTCCCTCAGATAGGTTCATTTTGCCTCTTTGAAGAGGGAGATGAATCTCAAAAGATCATTCTGTAATATCCAAAGTCTCCTCAAATGTGTATCTGACACTCTTGTTGGAGGAATTCTAACCCTCTGCTGCTGACATGGGCATCTTTCAGTGTTTGTCAAATAAAGACAGTGAGGCTTTATACACAGCTTAATGTAAGGTGTTCCAGGTGGTGCAAACAGAAAAATACCTGTCTGACATTTACAGCAGACCACTACTATAAAATAAGTTCTTAAGTTGCTAAGTAGGCCTAACTTTTGTTGGAATTCCTGACAGGTTGTCCGCTTGGAAAAGATTGTGGCCGAGTTTGGTCCTTCTTCCCAGATCAGTGTCCGCGTAGCAGCACTGAAAACCATCCTAGCGACGAGACTGGCCCCCCGAATACTCCTGCCTGCAGTTACCAAGTGTTACAGTGAAGTGCTGCATACCCGCAAGGTAAGGGGTTTCTTCATCCTTTGGTGCTGTGATCAAGAGGGAGAATTAAAAAACAAACAAGCAGGCCAGATTTTGGTTCAGCTGTGTCCCCTCCCCAGCTCCTGGGCCACCACCAGCCTGCTCACTGTGGCAGCAGAACGAGAAACAAAGGAAGTCTCACAAGCACTGTTCAGCAATAGCTAAAACACCGCTGTGTGATCAGCATTGTTATGGCCACAGATCTAAGACACAGCACCATGTGAGCTGCTCTGAAGAAAATTAACTCCATCCCAGCCAAATCTACCACAGTCTTTATATTATGATCTCTGGGGTTTTTTGTACTGCTGCGGTGATTCAGGAAAGGTAGATCTGGAAGAGATCCAGCAGTTTAATGTCCTTTGTGTGTTAGATGATGAATGCTTGGGAGATCATCCCATTCATAAAGGATTTCAGGAACATGAGTGAGTCAGAATTCTCTCCAGTACGGCAGAGCATAGACAAAAAGCTTTTCAGGAATCCTACTACCTTAAGCCTCCAAAAGTACAGTGAAAAAGCTTATTTATTTCACCAACCGTATTTCAATGAGTAAATGCATGAAGTACATAAATCCAGTTCCCTAGTTACATTTCTCAGTTACTGTCTATATCACAGTTGCCTTTGCATTACTTTGCTTTTGTTTTGGCAGAACTGCCTGGGTCCCCTTATGAACATTTTGAAGGAGCACATTGCTGGTATGGAGAAGGAGCACCTGATCTCCCATCAGCCTGAACTGACAGCATTTTTCATGAAAGTCTTGGACTTCCGAACAGAGCATGCCGAGGTAGCTTGATTGGGAGGATGAGCAGTAGCTGCACCTCTCTACATGCCAGTTCTATCACTCGTTTAAAAAAAGATTAGTAGATTCCATTGTATATGTGCTCTGAAATTCTGGGTATCAGATATTCTCTTCCTAATTGGTTTTATGGTAGAAAACATGGTAGTTAAGTATTTAGTCTGAAATGGACAGAATTAAAATGTACTTTGAAAGCTCAAATTCTTATATTTCAAACTTAGAATCATGTTTTCTCATTTTTCTAGGATGATTTAGAGGAAGTTGGTAAGATAGAGGCTTACATTATTGACTGTCTAATCAGTATGGTTATGAAACTTTCTGAGGCTTCTTTCAGGCCCCTCTTCTTCAAGGTAAGCATACTAAATGTAATTCATCTGCATCAGCACAATTGTGTTTTCCAATGCACAGACACAGGAAACAGCTAATCTGCCTTTCACTTTCAGCTCTTTGATTGGTCCAAAACAGAGGCTACCCTAAGAGACAGGCTGCTGACATTCCACCGAATAGCAGACTGCATTGCAGACAAGCTCAAGGGTCTCTTCACCCTCTTTGCTGGTCATTTAGTGAAGCCGTTTGCTGAGACACTGAACCAGGTCAACATTTCTAAAACTGGTAAGCTGTCAGTTACTGGCTACAGATAGGCTGTCTTGAATGCTGAGAGGTTAATTTTAATTGTGGAAATTTTAGTCTTAAAGGATTTATTTCACAGCACACATAATTAATTTCTCTCAATTTTCTTCCTCTGGTAAATGAGGAATCTTTCTCTGATGGAACCAAAGGACATTTTTCATCTATGGGCATGGGGCTGCTATTGCAAGGTTGAGACCACGTGAAAATTTTCAGTGTCAGTCCCAGTGAGTTCCCTGCATATAAAATTGTGTAGAAAGAGAGAGACTTGTTTATCTTTTAACTTTATTCCTTTTTTTTTGTCATTGACTTGTCTTATATGCTACCTGGTGTATTCAGACTCCTCTGCTTTCTTGGGCAAAAATAGCTGTTATTATTTTCTATGGGAATCTATTTGCCCCTCCCAGTTGTAGTGACCTGAAGAAATTCTCCTTATCCACAGGTATGGCCAAGCACTTCTCCTGTAGCCTGTGGCTATTCTCTTTTCTTTCCTTCAGTAGCAGACCTGCTGGGGCAGTAGGTTAAAGCCAGATAATGTATCACATCCACTTTATTGTTCTGAGTGATGAATACATAACTGCTATGTAGTACATCCCTTAGCTACGTTGACAGACTAGCAATATTTCTGTCCTGCAGGGGGAAGTTTTGTGTTTTCATTCTGTTGATGATGGGGTTTTTTTTTTTCTTCTCTTTGGCTGGTGTGTAGATGAAGCTTTCTTTGATTCTGACAATAACACAGAAAAGAGCTGTCTACTATTGCAGTTCACCATGGACTGTCTGCACAAGATCTTCCTGTTTGACACCCAGAAGTTTCTGAGTAAAGAAAGAGCAGAAACCTTGATGCAGCCTCTGGTCGATCAGGTATTGACAAATCCATAAAAATAATTCATAGCTGACTTTTTTTTCCATAGTTTAAAAAAAAATAAATCAGGTGTCAGTCCTCCCTCTTAACAAAAAGGGGGGATTAGTTCATTGGCTTTGGGCCAAAGACACTATTGATTTCTTTGCCTAAGGCTCCGAATTACTGGGTTTTTTTTTTTTAAATGTCTTCAGTCTATAAGGTTCATGAATGTTATTGAGCTCTTGCAGACCAGTGCATTCCCACTGATAAGCTTTGACTTAATTCTTGAGTACCTGAAAGCCAAAGCTAGAAGTGTTTTTGGCTGGGTTTATCTGAGGCTGAATCCGTTTTACTTCCACAGCTAGAAAACGTGCTTGGAGGAGATGAGAAGTTCCAGGAAAGAGTGACAGCACACCTGATACCCTGCATAGCTCAGTTTTCAGTGGCAGTGGCAGATGATTCTCTTTGGAAACCACTGAACTACCAGATCCTGCTGAAGACAAGGCACAATTCTCCTAAGGTTGGGAGCTATCAGAATTTGAACTGGTTTTCTTTGTCGTGCTGGAAGATGGGAACAGTGTCCCCAAAATCATTAGTGAATTAACCAAGTCATTGCTGAAATAGTAGCCTAAATTAAAATACTGGTGCTGTACCACAGTACTCACAAGTGGTAGAGATGGGTGCAGCAAGCTCTTCTGCTCTCACTCTAAGCAGTCAGTATTCCATGTCTTTCATACTGTGGGGTTTGGGCTTTTTGAAGATTTGATACCTGTTGGACTAAGAGATCATTGTTTGTGTACAAAGACAGGGCCACTTTAGAGGGGTAACTGGAAGACAGTTACCAGCTTTCAGACCTGTTTAATATTTAGAGTTTTGTCAAGACTCTCCTATTGACAGTTATAGATACTAAGGGAGTGTAGTTGGTTTTTCATAGTGTTAAGAGTGAATGTGACAGGAAGTCCATAATATCAAATAACTTTCACCAACATTATCTGCTTCTTGCAAGTTATTTTTATTTGCCATTATGTTAACCCAGATGTTAGTATTTAAATTAGCTTAAAACTCGTTCCCTTCAGTAATGAAACCTTGTAACCTTATAATGAATGGAAAGAAGGCAGGGCTGGGAGAAAACAAAGAACTATACTGTAACATTTGTTTCCTTATATAATTGTTTTGGTTTAGGTCCGGTTTGCTGCCCTGCTTGCTTTGATAGAAGTTGCACAAAAACTGAAGGAGAACTACCTGGTCCTGCTCCCAGAATCTATTCCATTCTTAGCTGAGCTTATGGAAGGTAATGTTCTGAACTGGCATTAGTGAAGGGTGACTTATTTCAAAGATTCAGACAGGCTCATTGTTATAATTGCTATAAAACTGCATATGGTAGCTTATACTGTGCAAAATGCAAACTAAAATGGATTATGTCATACACATTCATGAAATTCAGTTAAATTACAGTGGTTTCTTCAGTGTTGTAGCCTGTGCACATCTCCCCACATGCAAGTTTTAGATCAGTGTTAGTAGAAAGAGTTTGCCTAGTTCAGTGACAAAATATTTCTGAATAATAGTTTCATATATGGTGTCTGATGAGTGATGAAGCCTTCCTTGGGTACCCTTGTAATTACTGCTCTATTTAATTCCTGCTTAATTTCTTTTTCTAGATGAATGTGAAGAAGTTGAACAGCAGTGTCAGAAGACAATTCAACAACTGGAAGTAATTTTGGGAGAACCACTACAAAGCTACTTCTAAGTTTATGCCCTTCATTTTGAAATTTTGTCTGAATTGTGTTAGCTTTACACATTAAGGTGTCAAAGGCAAACTGTCATAACAATTTTTATCAGAAACAAGATTTTAACTTTTTATTAAAATATTTTAAGAATTTGGCTTTATCATTTTTGGATGGACTGGGGACTTTTCTTATGACTTATCCTTAACTCGTCTTTTCTTAACAGTGAGAAAGTGGAACAGGCTATAAACAAATCCTGAGTGTCAACATGTGAGACTTACTGAATTCCTCTGTGCTTGGGGTATACAGTTACTGTCCTAGTGGAGGGGCTGTCATACTCCAAGCATGGTCCTCACTGGACCAGGGCATTGCAATCCTGAGAATCTGTTTTTTTCTGTCATCTATAGGGAAAGTAAAAAGTATGCCCACTGAAGATACTGAAAAAGTTGCAAGAAGCTATGATTCATGTAGGAACTTAATCTTTTTTACAGTCTTTAAAGACTGTTACTGATTAGCTGAAGTTCAAGAATAAATTGCTTGCTATCATAATGAATTTACCCAAAAAAATTACTGCTTGTTTTGCACCATGAGGTGCTGGTTCATTACACTGGTACTAAGAAAGGCACTCAGACTCTGTAAAAAAGGTTTTAAAATGCAACAGAGTAGAACTGACACTGTACAGAGAACAATCTTACATCCCATTGGTTCTGGGAACAAGCCTCTGTCCAGGGTACAGCATGCCATGTAGATCCCACATGTGGAAAGATTACCACATCAAGCTCTTCTAACGGGATTTTCTTAATACTGTTAATTGTGTCTGCTGTCAAACAAAAAGGACATTCCCATGAGAACAGCTGCTGAACTCTTAGCTTAAGGCAAGGACACACAAGTGGTTACTGCCACGAGGAACTTCCTACCAGCTCCTCTGTTTCAATGAGTTTATCCTGCAGCCCAGGAGTACATACAGCATAGCACTGTCCTGAAGGCTGCCCCAGTGCCTGCTCAGGTTAACTGCTCTGTGGATCACTAATTCCTTGATGTGGAAATGGTTCTCCAGTCAGGCTCACTTTGCCAATTTAAGACCATGACAAAACAAAACAAGATTATAGACCAAAAAGGAATCATAGCTACTTAACTACACCTGGAGAAAAGCAGAGTTCACATATGTTTTTATTGATGCTTTTTATACATTAAATCTTCTCATTTAAAGTCTTTTAGTGTACATCTTATTCTTGAAATTGTTTCAGTATTAGCAGTCTTAAGATACACAGGGACATCCTTCAGGCACGTATTGACAACTGGTAATAACTTATTTTTAAAAGGAATATAAAAAGACTGACATTGGTATGGAAAACTGAATAGGAACCATTTATTTCACATAGATAATACTTGAATACAAGACTGAAAAAGGATTCATTCTCTAGTCCACTGCTGAGTAGTCAAGTGCCATCTCAGCTGAAACCCTATTTGGACTACCTGGATTCAGACATATTTTAAAAATTAAACCCACAAACATCTATTTTAAATCCTAAGGATTCTTAACCCAGTTGGGAGCTACTTTAGATCTTCCAAAAGAAAGATCAAGCTTTCAAAAGTTCATGTAATTGAAACCAGCTAAATCACTTTCCCATTCTTTCACTTTGGAAAACTAGAAGCTAGAAATCTTGGGCCCTTGTAAGCAGAAGGTGACACAACCATAGGTGTCAGAGAAGGTGCTATTGCAGCAGCAGGCTAAGAGGTAAGATCAAACTTCTTGCTTTTTGCTGAAGTAAGGGGTCAACTGTTTGCTTAATCCAGCCTCACTGTAAAGGTTATAGGTACTAACATAAATTAAGACATAGAAAATTATAATCCATACTTCTATCTTAAATAAATTACAAACATCCCTTTTGAGGTGGGTAACTGTATCTTTGGATCCTATTTCAGTCTCATTTCTACTTCACAATATTGAATGTATGGTGTCAAAGAATGCCAAATGGTAATTATTGTTAAAGTATGATGCAGCATTTTCATATTGCTAGGTTCAGTTATACAGGAGATTTATCTGAGCAAACACTAACTTAGCCTGCCAGGAAACCGTAAACTAGAGAAGGATTAAATTTGCAGTTAGCATTTCTGGTACTTGCCCAACTCAGAGAGGCAAATGCAAAAGCCTAGATAGATTAAAGGCAGGCTCAGCATGAGTCAGCACCTGTTTGTACTTGACAAGGAGGCACTGTCATTAGAAGAGGTTAAATTCTTTTAGTAGTGATTGAAAAGAACTACCAGCTCTTCACATCCAACAAGTGAACATCTCCTGTGACTTCCACAATGTTGATCTTCTCAAGTTGTTTAAAACGATGCTTGTACTGCAGAGTGTGAACACCATTAACAGCAACTTTAAACTGGTAGGCATCACAGAAAATAATCAGCTGGAAAGCAAGAAGAGAAACAGTTAAGACTTAAGCTCAGGTAAGATGTGGAAAACAATCTGATGACCTAACATAGACTTGGGCAAGACTGTTTCTGATACAGAGAATGTTTCATGCAAAAGCAACATTTAAAAAAAAAATGGGGCATCAATAAAATTCACAGAATCATAGAATAACTTAAATTGCAAGAGAGCCATAAGGATCAAGTCCAACTCAATTTAATTTAAATTTGCTCTTGGCACAGGTTGAATTTTTGCAACTACTTAAAAAGAAAACTTACTAAATAAAGACAAATCTCTGCTCTCCAGGGTCCCATTTAATCCTAAGTATTTTCAAGACATGAAATGCAGGAACAGCAATTTTATTTAAATCTGTATTAGTAATAGGACATTTAAGCACTAATGTTAATTTGTTCGACAGCTTTTTCAGTTTTATGGTCTTTCAGTTAATCTCACCTCAAAGTACATCCCTGGAACGAAAGGGAAGTTAGCAACTTCCTTTTCTTCTTCTCCCCAGCTGTCATGAAGGTAGGAGTTTCTTACAAAAACTTTACTTCTCATTCGGGGATTCAGATGTAAAGCGATGTCCTTTGAGTCACTTGGTCTCAGATTTATTGCAAAGCTGGAAGATATTTTTTTTAAAGTTTACTGCACCAAGGATTTACAGACATGACAGCAGAGTCAATGCCATTTACCAAGTCCTTAACCAATACTCAGGCTGGTTGGGAGCCAGGGCTGTGATTCACCTGAAGAGCTAAGCAGGGCAGCCAGCCAGCAGGCACTGTCTCCTCTACACAGAAACCGTTGCTGGAGGCAGCAAATGTAGGACATGACCCTGCTAGATCTACTTCATCACTCACAGCTTTCTGTACATGTCCCAGCAAGAAGCTGTTGAGCCGAGAGCTGCTCCCCTACTGCACTAGGAAGCAGCAATCTCACAGGAAAATACAGGAGTGCCTGCACCCCCACCTCTTTCACTCAGCCAATGGAGATTGGGAGGCTTTGTTTTACCCAAAGACATCAGATCCTTTCTGCCAACAAACTGGTTGGACCCCAAGAAAAAGTTCAAAGATTATCTCCATACATTTAAGACTGCTGAGAGGCCATGGATACAAAATGCTATTTTGCAGGCAGCAAAGCTCTGCCCAGGCTGAGTGAATACTCTGCCATCTCAGACGTGCCCACCAAACAGGGTTCCTAAAGGGGAACTCTGGAGAAGAGTCATCAGAGGGAACAGTCATTCAAATTCAAATGAATGCTTCAACCTGTGGCAAAGACCTTACTGCATTTGAAGAAAAAAATATTCCCTCCCCACCCCAAATTAACTCCAGCTGTCAGATTGTTGCCCTCTTCTGAGAATTATTCAGTCCAGATAGGAAATATTGCAACACTTCCAAGCTGTGAAATCCTCTTTTTCACCAAGAAAGAGAAACATCTACAGCTGTGTGAAGAGAGCAAAAGACATGAAATAACTTATATACTCTATATATGTTTAAAAGCATAAACATAAAAAGCAGACAAGCTTCATGCTTTAACAACCAAAAGCCTCTTCATGCTTATACTCATCTGAGCACTTGAAAAGTGCTAATAAACTTTTCAAGCTAAAAGAAGGAAAATAAATGCTACTCTCTAAATGTTAATTATTCTATCCAATCTGAAATCCATCCAAACTTTTTGAATAAGGATTCCAGACCTTGGATTCCAGTATGAACTCTGAATACTGCAGGGAAGAAACATGCCCTGAAGCAGTGGGAGTGCAATACACACACAATGTGAAAACACACTTCTCATCATTTTCACTTCTCATTAATCGCTTCAATTTTAGACATGTTTTGGCAGAGCCAAAACCACCCTGCAAGTAAAAGGCATGCTGAAGCACAGACATTTGCTCAACTCCATTTTGACTGTGTTGTGCTCCCCTACTCCCCAAGCTTTATTTCATGTTTGGAAAATGTGTTCTTTGCAGCCCTTTGTTTCCACCCCTATCAGCTTTCATGGAATCACAGAATGGCCTGGGATGGGAGTGACCTGAAAGTTCATCTCGTTCCAACACCCTTGCCATGAACAGGGACATTTTTGCCTGGCTGCTCAGGGCCCCATCCAACCTGGCCTTGAACACTGCCATACATGGGCCATCCACAATTTCTCTGTGATCCCTGTTCCATCTCACTACCCTCACAGTAATGAATTTCTTCATCATATCTAACCTAAACCTACTCTTTCTGTTGGAAGCTATTCCCCCTTGTCTGTCACTACACACTCTTCTAAATAGTCTCTCTCCACGTTTCTTATCGGCTAATTCCTAATACTGGAAAGCCACAATTAGATCTTTTTGAAGCATTTTTTTCCCAGACTGAACATTCCCAATTCTCTCAGCCTTTCCTCTTAGGAGGTGCTCCATCCTTCTCAATCACTCAGCTCATCACTTCCATCACTCAGTTATTGTCAGTTAGGCACCTTCATGCTTATACCAAGGAGGTTTGTCAGAGAAATATTATAACATACAGCATTTGAGCACACCAGTAACTTGCCTCACTCATGTTTCACCTACTTCTGCCAGATCCTTACTCTTGGTTCTCTTTAGAATAAAAGCTGTCTCTGTACAGTGCATCTGCTGACACTTCCTGCACAACAGACAACCCTGAACAAACACACAAATTTGTGAATGACACAGATTTAGTAGGTAAGACACTCAGGTTTTACCTTCACTTTTTACACCAGAGCTTCTCTTTTAAGTCCTCTCTAAAGGGGTAGTCCTGCTGGTTCCTGAGGAAACTGCACTGTAGTTTCAGATGATTGCGGATGCAACGTTGCAAGTGAGTAAGGATATACAGAGGCAATGGAAAAACCTACTCATTCTCAAGAGCACCTCAGTTAAATAACAGGAAAAAAAAATCAGTAACACATACCTCTTAGGGTTTTTATTCACTTCTCCTTTAATGGCAATTGTGCATCCTGGACGAACTGCAGTATCAAGTTTCCCAAAATAGGGAACATCCTGGAAGTACACACCCAGTAAAACTTTTGACTGTGACCTACATTTTTCACTTTTTTTATACAAGCTGAGCTTTACTATGGCAGGAAGAAATTTTGGCCTACAATTGCAAATCTGCACTTAGAGCTAAAGTTATTCCTACCAGCATATTGCAGGATTCTAATACTACAGTGGAAAATGTACACTGAGATAAATATATCAATGTATTGGGTTTTAATTTAGACTACCACCTTGGGTTCAAAACAAACATTATTTACAACTATTTCTGCCACCACTCATGGTGGAAGGACAGGAAGAAGGGGAAAGTTAAAAAAAAAAGAAGAAAAGTGTAAGCATGAAACTCCCTGTAATAGTTTAAATTCATATCACATAATTATTCAGACTTATACGTGACTTCTCATCTCTGGAAGTATCAGTTTTGCTTTAAGGAGTAAGACTCATGCTAAGGTGTGTTGTTGTCCCATGGTTACATAAGCACTAGAAGTACTTAGGGACACTAAGTGTTGTGTCCTCCTGGCAGCAGCTCATAATGATAGACAGTGCAAGTACTTTATTTGTCTTATTTTTTTCATTGTGCTACAAATTACTTTTACCAGGGAAAAGGGAGTGGAGAAGCACTTCATATTTTTGCTGAAGTCCACCATTTGCAAATTACAATATTACGTGTTATTTGGTTTTGAAAAAAAGGCTGAAGAAGGCAGGCTGCCGAGTGACAAAGCATCTAAAATTATGGCACTCACTGCAACTTCACCTTCTCCACAAACTCTATTTGTTCAACCCCTGGCTTCAACCCCTTTTCAGTTTGAGTGTGGTCCTTGCTCCAGTGTGGATACTGTCCACCAGCACAGGTTTTTGCAAAAAGATAAGCACTCACTCCACCTATACACCACGTAAGCTAGGTTCAAGTTCCACCTCTAAGGTAAAATGCTTGTGCACAGATATCTGTCAGCAAGAGGAAGATATAGCAGACATGTTCCACACATGTGAACAGAATATGACTGCAGAGTACTTTTGCTTTGCAGGTATTCCCTAAGGTAAAGAAAATAAAGATTATTTTGCCTCTTAGAAAAAAATTCAAATGTGATTTAGTCCTTTAAAACTTCAGATACTTCACTTTTCATTTTTTTGTTTATGGTTGTGGATGCTGTGTTTATCCTTTGGGTTTTCTAAATGATTTAACAATAGTCTCATTTGTACTAGCAGCAGAGAAGAGGATTATCCTCTACAAAACCTCACTGATTATCTTTCTTCAGTCAACTGTCAATTCCTTTCTTCTAGTCTTTTGTGCATGTCTGCTCACGAATAAGTGAAGTATTTTTATTTTTTTTTTATTCTACATTTGCCACAAATCTACAGGAAACACTTACCAATTGTAAACCATTTGGCATCTCCCCCTACAAGAGAAGAAAAGAACATTATCTAGCTTATCAAACAACAGGGAGATTCATTCAACCTTTTACAAATATACGTACATTTTCTGTGCTTATCTTTGTTACTCCTAGAGATGATGGCTGAGAGCCTTGTAAAGACTGCAGAAAGAGAGATATTTAGGTGTCATTGCTAATGTCATACAACTTTAGCATAAAGTTGGTTTAGAACAATGTAAAGATCATCATGCTTTGAATGGTGAACTGTTAAGATGGAAATCTAAGGCTATGTCAATGAAATGAAATGTAGCCTTTTCTGTAGGCTACAAACTACAGAAAAGTTGAAGATCCACTGCTGAAGCCAAATCAAGGTTTCTGAAGATCACCTCATTACAATTTGAATCTTTATTTAACAGTCAGAGCACTGTCAAGCCCTCAAGATCTCAAGGTACCCACAGAATTCTCCTCACTGGGGTAGAAATACCAGTATGGCAAGTCCACACAGCAGGGTTCTTGGGATTCTAAGCAGCCCTCTATATCCTTGTCCCTTCTCACAGGAAGGACAGACAAGCAACATGGTCATGGCAGAGACAGTTCCAGCTTCGCCATATGTAGGAGACGCTTTCTGGGGATGGTCAGAGACACGGCAAAGACCTCTATAGTCGAGTTAGGTGTTAGAAGTTTATTTCAGGGCGTGGGATAGAGAGAGAGGGAGCCTGCTATGAGCCAGCAGATAGAGCTCAAAGCAGGCTTAGAGAGAACAATACAAAAGAGGGTAAGATATGAATACATGAGTTTAAGACTTAAGATTGCTATGAAAGAGAGTAACAGAACAGAATGGAAGTGAGAGAGCCGGGAAAAAGAGCAAAAGAAGAGCAGGAAAGAGCAGCAAGAGAATGTAGTAAGAGAGACAAGAGAAAACAAGAGAACCAAGAGTTAAGAGAGGAGTTAAGAGAAGCCAAGAAAGCGAACTCTCTTTTACAATTACTTATATAATCCATACATACGAATATTCTATTCTTTCACTGACCAATCTTTCTAAGTATACTAATACAGTAACATTTGTGTGCAACCTATAGAAATCGCTATTTTTGCATATTTTTAGTTATCTCAGGGTCTTTTAGACCTTTCCTTATAAGGCTAGGATGAGGGGTCTCAGCTTGGTTTTATTGCAGGAAAGAATGTGTTCTGGCATGCCAGCCTGGTTTGTTTGAATTATTCAAACCGTGCTATCATTTGTATTTCTTCCTTAGCCTTTCTGGCTACAAAGTCATATTTATAATTTCTTTCTAATTCTACCTTCCCAACAGCCATAGAAGACTGTGGCTTCAGGTTGTTTATTTCAATACAAACCTCCAACTTCTTCCTCAGAAAAGTGTATTAGAAGCAAAGACTAAAATAAAAGAATTGCCTTTCTCCATTTCTTTCTTCCAAAAAGCATACAGCATCAGCAGCCACAGATTAAACCAAGTGTATGTTTTGTGCTTGGGTCAGACAATTTACAGCACCTGCTTGCCCTCAAGCTCTTCTTGCAATCAGCCCTCCAAGATCAGGATGCAGGAATATTATTCTGGCAACATGCCCGAGGCCAAGTAATGGGACTCATGAAAATCTGTTTACCAGCTTTGCAAATGATCTTTAAACATAGCAGACCTATGTTTAAAGCTTAGATTTCATTAGGCTCAGCTTCGCTTCCTACCAAAACAATTACTAGTCTGCCGACCTGTGTTAGACCTCATATTTGGCAGCAAGCGTCAAAAGCTTCGCCCACAATGTAGTGAAGATTGCACCGAAGAGATACAGAGTATTTCACATGAGTAGGTAGGCTACCTTAGTGAGTGGCAGAAAAGGGAAAAGGCATTCACCATCTGTATCTCCCTGGAATTTATCACCTTCAGTTTCTGTTCTAAAAGCCTAACTCTTCCAGAACAAAAGGATCTCTCCTTCTTCACACAGAAAAACTCCCTGTTAGTTTACAATCAGTAGCAGAGCTGGCAGCTGACAGGAGGCACAGCACAACCTTCACTTTGAATTCACTGCAGTTTGGTCCAAATGTATGGTCAAGATATTCAAAGAGAGTATCTTTCTCATCCCCATAAATGTACACTTTAACTTCATTCAACAAATCAGTCAGTTAAGCAGGAAAAAGAGGGCTATGTGCACAAAAAGCTCCAGCTGTGGCTGACCTTGGCATTTCAAAGCCAAGCAAGAAGTTACAGCCATAGCTAAACTTGTCACTTAGAAGCACTGAATGCTCAAGAGTTCTTTCTGGAGCCTCTACAATATTTGCAAAGCCTAATCCACTCTTAGACTAAGTATCCAATTAATTCTTATACCATGTGTCCTGTTAACTTTGTAAACTGTAAACTTTTGTCACTTTCTTGGCCCTGTAAGACTAAAACAGGAAGACAGCAATCCTCATTTGAGTCACATGCTAAAATGTGGGGAAACCAAAATCTCCTTACCAACATTGGACTGTGTAGCTACTTCTCCTTCCTTCCTTCTCACTGTAAATCCCACTATGCAGTTTAGCAGGACAGAGGAAATGAATCAAACAAGTCAGCTATCTATACAACTTACCTTAGAAATAAACTCTATGGTTCTGATCTGCACTTTGCCATATATTCCAAGAGTATCTATTTTTTCAAGGCTAATTCTGTGGTTGTAGAGCAGCAAGTGTTTTTTGTTTACAGTCACCTAAAGAGACAGGGAAATAAACAGAAAAACTGTATTAAACATACATTAAACCAGCCATGTAGCAAATTGTATGCACACATCTCTGCTTTATACTGGTTTGGTACAAAAAGGAAACAATTTGGTACAAAACACTCCTAGGAGGGTCCTAGAAATATCAGATCACCTAAGTTCACCTCATCCATGATTCAGTCTCTCCATCACTATAAGGGAGATCCATTTGCCCACACTAAAATTTGCATTTCACACCTTTGTTTCTACCACCTGATCATTTACCCATGTGGCATTATCAATGTAACAGAATTTATTATTACAGTCTAACAGAGCAAGAAAAATGCACCTCACATGTCCCCTCCCAGAGGGCTGTCCTACACTAGTCACAGAACAGGTTTATCCCAAGTTAGCCCTCTGCACATACAGAGGGAAGGGTGGAGTAGCCATTAGCTATGGCAGGAAGTTCTTTGCCTACTCATCCAATTTGGAGGGAAGCAATACAAAATTAAAGGTTTGACTTAATTAGCACCTCTTTTCTGCAGTTAGACTATACCCAGGTAACAGAGACACCTAGACCTCCAATATTTATTTCAATTATACAGAATACCTCTACTTTATTGGCCTGACAACAGTTGCAGATGAAGAATCAACCCAGACTCACCTGGAATTTGTCCTTTAAAATCATGATGACAATCTCAAATGACTTTCCCTTTTCAAAAGGCATCTCATAAGTGATCTCCTCCCAGCCCCACTTCTCCCTCTCCAATGTGTTGCAAACAATGCAGCCAGACCTTTTGAAGCGGGGGTTGAAGTGGAATGCCACATCAGCTCGAGGCTTTATGCTGCTGCCACACTGTAAATCCACCTGGAACCTACTCATAAAAATAAGACAAACCACATTCAGTTCAGTCTCGCAATAATTCATCTAAAGGCTCGGTACATTTGTGTTTTACCGTGGAGCCTCAAAACAGGCAGACATAATGAATGTCACTGCATAAGAAAAAATCTTCGAACAAACATTTGTCCTCCTCTCTTCCTACATAGCTGTGAAAGGTTCTCCCATGATCTATTGCAGTGAATATAAATGTTTAAATTTATTTAATGGTCATCAGTCATATCGTGTAAACTCCTCACTTACTGTGTTCACCACTTTCCCTCCCATCACCCTCAGCAGAATGTATCAAATAAACCTTGGATAAGGTCAGGGAACAGAATCCCCTTACTGGGCACAAGTACTAGTCCATACCTCCAAATCCCAGTTTAATTCCTACACATGACACATTCAGTTATCAATTTTGTTAGTCTCAGATTACCCTTCATGCCTGCATTCAATCTGATGCTATCACAGGGATTTAGATCAAGCCTTTGTGTGCCATCCAAAGTAGGACCCATGGAAACATTTCATCCATTATATTCTTGCTCACGTGGTGACACTGCAAAACATGACAACATAGCCTCTACCTATCTGCATCATCAGGAACAGTCCCATGTATCACAATCAGCTCTCCAGGAACAAGGCCACCGTGTATGGTTCCAACATATGGAATGATCTAGAAGAGGGAAGAACAGCAAAAAATGAAGAAAACAATATTCCACTACCATTTTGTGAAGGAGGCAAAAAAACCCAAAATAGTTTCAAAATTAGTATTCTGTTAATTATATGATGCTCTACAACACTGAAAGAAACACAACTAGCTTTTAATAAAAAGAAACCACAACAGCAAGGGAAAACTTAGCATATTTGTCCCTGTGAAAACCAAGCTTTTCAGATAAAATTAAAACTAAAATTTCCATCCTCCATTCTTAGCTCTCAAATGAAGAGTTGTACTATTTTATTGCATCGCTATTCATAAAGCATTAAGAGGATTCACTTCAAATTAGATTATTCCCAAGGGCTGACAAATATCAGCCCCTTGCTGGTACCAGGAGGCAACTTCCACAACTCCCCTGATCCCAGGAGCTGCCTTTTTCCTTGTTCTTGCTCTATTAGGGAAAACAATGATAGGAAGAGACTGTGTCACAGTGTGTCTTCTTAGTAAAACCTACACAAACACAACAAAATACCTCATCTTAATGAGCTAGGAACTGCAAAGTGCACTGAAACAGCCCTGCTCCAGAGTCTTGGATTTTATGGTGTCTACAGTAGGCAGTCTGGCTCAAAGCCTCACTATCTTTTCTTCCTTACCAATAGCTGGAGAGGGTAACGTGTGCCTGCTACACTGAACTGAAATGGCAGCATGGTGAGAGTTGTTAAGCCATAGTGAAGGATATGTCAGAAAGGATAAAAGCCACCAACACCCTGGCACAGCTCACAGGCAAAGACTCAAGACATGCTCACAGAAGCCCCACCCTGATCATCAGCATTTCAGGAAGGGATGGGAAGCACCTTAACATTAAACTGTGGAAGTTCCCAGGGCCTGACCCAAAAGCAGAGCAGTAAGTCACACATCTCATCACATGTGTAATGTGCTTCAGATTGAAAAAGGAAGTAAATGGTATAAAATGCTGCTTTTACTCTGGTTAACCAACAGGAAATTTTGCCAAGGTTGGTTTTGGTAGTTTAAAAGATTTTAGGATACCTTTTAAATGAAACATCAATCGCAAACAAGAGTTCCAGTAACTTAACAACAAAAATTAAAAACACATTGGAATTACTACTCTTGAATGGAATATTAGACCATAAAACAAATTGAGGTTTTTATTTTTAAAATATAGAGATCATTGCATGAAAGAGGCAGATATGAAAAGGGTATGTGTTTGTTGACAAATATTTTTGTTAATCTGTGAAGAAAAAGGAACGACCACAGAAATTGTCTAACTCCAGAGTGCTGATCATTTCTGCCAGTAGATACACATCCTTTTCTGTCCACTCTCCACTTTCCTTCTCAGCTACCCACCCACTGCATAAAACCTAATTCAGTCATCTTCTGCATCAGGGGGGGAAAAAAAGCAAAGAACTCGCTTCTCAAGCACATTGCCAGGTTAAGTCTCATCATTTTCATTGGCTTTAGCAGGTGCAGTAGAAAAGGACCAAAATGTGATATTAAGTGTTAAAAGTGTAAGAAAAGTGTAATCCTTTTGCTTACTGGTAGTCACTTGGCTCCTTAAAATACAAGCTGCACACCAGAAGATAGTTTTTATTCAAATAGTAAGACTAATAATAAAAACCAAAAAGTGTATCTTGACTGTTCTAATTTTTACACTCTGATCCTGAGGGGCAGTGGCTCTATTGCAATAAAGCAGTAAGTTACTGGTTCAGTCTCCAAAGACAAACTGAAGAAGCACACAGAGGTCAGGGATACTGGGACTTTACCACTTTAGTGAAGCAAAGTTCTATAGTCCTGGTAAGGAACTGTGGCAAAAGCACTTCCTTATATTCAAAAGGATGCATTTATTTAGAAGTAAAGGTGGCCCATCAACTCTTCAGAAGCTCAGATGTGGAACCTGTAAGACCATAATAGAGCACTTTCTGGATGCAATACTACAGACTTAATGAGACTTTGCCATCAGAGAATGTGCCTGTAATTTCCTTGTGTCTCAAGATGCTCTTCTACTACTTTTTCCTCATTTATTAAGAATAGTGCTTGTCACATGACATGACCTACCATCATCCTATCTTTCTTCCAGACCTCCAAAACTTGGCTCTAAAGCCAACTGGTCAATATCAACTGAGTTTGAGAGGTCTCAAAGATGATGTTCTTCCTAAAAGAAAATGCCAGTTTTCATAAAACAAGATGAGTCTTACAGAGGAAAGGACTGCGATAAAAGCTTTTATCCAGCATGCTGGATATCAGACAGCTGCCCCACCAGATGGGACATGACCTAATTTCTTGTTGGATAGGTGGAGTAAAGGGCACAAAGGAGGAAAGCAGATTTTCTGCATGCTTGAGAACAGTACAGTAATGAAGAAATACATCTCAAAATCAAACCAATAATAAAGCTATGAAGTTTGCTGCTAATGGAACAATGTATTCAAACAATGACATTTTCATAGTCTGCCCTGCTACAGAAGGGCTGAGGTTGGAAGAGACCAGAGAGACCTCTGGTTTCTCTAACGAGATGCCTTGCTCAAAGCAAAGCCAGATAAAGCAGGTTGCTCACTGCCTCATCTGGAGACTGCCCCAAAGTCATCTGCACAATCTTTCCCAACTCTGACTCCATATTCCAATCCCAAATACTCATTCTTTTTCCCACAATAGGCTCTTGACCCCTAAGTTCTAGTTGAATTCTCCTGCTAAGCTTTTTCACCCATCATCCTGATCAGTCCCTTTGCAGCCACCCAATTTTGCTGGACTCTTAGTCTCTCTCTGAAACTACTCATTTGTCCCAAACATCTGTAAATCCTTCTCTTCGCATCTCCCTCTCCCACCAAGATCTCCATCTATCAACTTTCATTCTCCCTTTCCTTTTGCACTTCAGCCCTTCCACCTTCTAGTTAATCACACAGCTTTCCTTCCTCTTCCAGATGGGTTCTCATGAAGGGGGCTGAAACTATTCCCCCCTCATCCCTAACTCTATTCACTTTGCAATATTGACCATACACTGGGAATAAACAATCACATTCACTGAGAGCCCAAGGGTGTGACAGTGCAAAGCTGCAATAGATAAGGAAGTCCTGTGCAGGTCTGTGTTACTGTACATTCCCCACAAATACTTTACAAATTTTAATATTTTTAAAGGGGTCTAGCACAGAATAGTAAAAACACTATTTCTGGCAGGTTCAAATGAACCACATTTTTTAAGGCACAACAGAAAACACAGCTTCAGGTACCCCCTTTAGGGAAAGTCAAAGTAAAGCTGCTGTCACAGACCATGAGAATGCTAGAACTTTTCAGATAAAGTTTCCAGACTCAAAGCTAGGTAAACAAAATTCCGTCAAATCCAGTCTTTGCAATTGCTGAATCATGTCAGCTCAAGCTTTCCACAGAAAACAGGATTTATTATTAATTGAACTATGAACTATGAAAACAGATTCCAAGTTTAGTTGTTCAGACTGAAGTTACAGGCACCACAAAACATACATTTTATGAGAACTGGCAGACACCACCCATGTTTACAGAGAATTAAGACTGAAAACACTCCTTATCATACTTTCACTTTCCACCATATTCTGCAAAAAATGCCAGACATCTACATAAACTGTACATGAAGCAGGATTATCCTCCAAGGTTGACAGAACACCTGTCCTCTTTTGGAAGTCCTGTCCATTTACAGCACAATTTCTAAACACCATCAGCTCTTCATGTCACCCGTGACATTCTCCCTCTAATACCTGAGCAATGCAGAGCTCCCAGTAGCATCCCTCACTGTGCAAAACAGTACTATTGGCATAAAACAGCCAAGTCCCATTTCCCAAGAGAGACACTGCTGACAAGACAGAGGAATTACCGGGTTAATGATTGTCTTCTGTGATGTATCCAAAGGCAGTTCATGTATTTCTTTCTGTGGTGTATCCAAGGTCAGTTTACCCATTTCCTTCTGTAGTGCACCCAAGGATGTCATCTTCCCTCCTCCAGATAAGTCTGTCAGTTCTGTGTGGCCACTGCCAGAGTGTATGTAAAGAACTCACTGATCAGGCAACACCAAAGGAGGGATCCCTTCAAAAAAAGGCCAGAAATTTTAATTAAAGAGAAACAAGGTGACACAACATGAAGTGAAACCCTCCAAGGTAAAACTACAAATACCACAAGAAATGATGCAAATATCTTTCCAGTAAATCTGCTGGAATTTTGACATATGAAATTAAAAGGCTTGCTTAAAGCACCGAGAAGCCACACTGGTAAACAGTGTAAGCAGCAGCGTGCTATCCCCAGATTTCCCATGGCAGACAAGCCTTAGTGGATGACCTTGCCTTTTCCACCTTTATCTTACATAAAGTTAAGAAATACTAGGCAAAGACAAAGAAGAGAAACAGAGGATGTTTTATGTTTCTTCCTCCAACACATACAATCCCTGAACTCCACAAGTAATTACAGGAGTGTGTAAAACTACAATTAAATGCACAACATTATTAAGAAATAAAGCTTATGAGTATGCTCAGCTGCAGTGCAACTTCTTTAGCAAAGTGACCAAAATTCAGGGCCCAATTGTATTATTTCTGGCATATTCTGGAGAAACAGAGTAGCATGTAAGTTGTGTGCTGTTGACAAGCAGGGAAAAAGTCAAAAGTGAGGGCTCTAGCCACATTATTGTGTGACAACAGCAAGCAATGTTATGAAGAAGAAAGAAAAAAAACAAACACACACAACCAGAAAAAAATTCCAGAACAACACAAAACCAAAACCCCAAGGTCTGTGGTCTGTTCCACAGGGGTTAATCTTTTGCCATGATTAAACAATCGACTGGTCCATTTTGCAACATCTGGCTTATCTTGTTGGAGATTTGGACCAGATGGGTATTTTCACCCACTTAAGACCAGTATCTAGAATGCAATTCAGAGAACATAAGACGCCAACACTGCACAATTATTTTGCCCTTTGACCTTCTCAAGGGATACTACCATAAATTCACTTTTGCCTGTGCAGGCAAATTTTATTGATTAAATTTTTAAAAGGAGAAAATAAAGATCAAATCAAACAATAATTTAGCCTTTACCGTTGTACAGTCCAACAGCAGACCCCACGAAAATGAAACCTACAACCCAGCAGCCTGCTATCTGAGCTTCCTGTGTGTGCAACAGCAATCTAGATCCTGCCAGGAGAGGATCCTGGGACAGGGTCTTGGCAGAGCAGGTGGCACTATGACAAAGCGATGAGTTAAGGGTTTTCTTGTTTGCCTATTAGTACTTTATTGGCAAGGTCGCAATAAAGAAGGAAAGCTGCAATTCAGGCTTTGTCAAAAGCAGGACATGCAATTGCAAAGCTCTCCTGTATCCTTCTGTCAGAGGAAGCACTACCAAGGTATGTGTTACACCACCAAATCTGCAACACGGCAAGTTAAGGTTCCCTGACACTGCTTTGAGAACTGAGATACACAGGCTGCCCTGCTATCTCACACACCCCAAGGGGCTGGAAGTATCTTCCACAGACAAACAGGAAACCACAGAGGACAAGAAGCAGCTATTAGGCTTCCCACTGTGACACAGAGAAAATGTGTCCTTCATGAGTTACCTTCATGAGGGTAACTCCGGCCAGTCCTTACAATTAAAGTGAGATTTTGCACCAGTGCGAACAAGGCTTCTACAAAGAGAATTTCCGAGTTGCTTTCTGGATATCTGCAAGCAATTAAAGTACAAAATACCGGCGGTGTCCCCCGCTATAACTCCCGAACAGTGGAAGGACACAGAACCAAGCAACCTCGGCCGCTTCAGCTTTACAGCGAACCGCAGCAGTCCCGGCTCCCCACAGCCCCGCCAAGAGCAGTCCCTCTTCCCGACAGGCACATGGGCGGGCAGGGGGCGGGTCCCCCGCACTCTCCGCTCCATCTCTTACCTGCAGGAGGCACCACGGCGATCAGCAGCACCCGCACACCTGCAGGACGCGCCCGCCCGGCGCTGCCGCCATCGCCGCCGGCCCCGGCCCCGCTCCCGTCCCGGCCCTCACCGCGGTGACGTCACCGCAGCGCCGCCCGCGCGGGGGCTGTGGCGCGTGCCCGGCACAGGCTGTTGGCCCCGGCGCGCGCAGGCGCCTCCCCCTGCAGCCGGCGGGGCGGGGCTGAGCCCCCTCCATGGCGGCCTCGGGGCCGGGCCCACCCACCTGTGTGAAGTCAATCGCGCTCCTTCCCCTGCCGACCCTCCGCTTCCTGTGTGTGTTGTGCTTCCTCTGAGGGTCCCGTGTTACAGCGCAGCCCCATCCCCTGAGAAGGCGCATCTCACGCAGAGTCACACAACTGTTGGGTTCTTTGCAACCCTCGGGGGATCAAGTCCAACCCCCCTTCGAAGGGCAGGCTCACCTCGAGTAGATGACACAAGAATGCGTCCAGATGGGTTTTGAAGGTCTCCAGACAATGAGGCTCCACGACCTCCCTGGGCAGCCTGTTCCAGTGATCTGCCATCCTCTACGTAAAGAAGTTCTCCCTTATGTTATTGTGTTTTAGTTTATGGCCATTGCTCCTCACCCTGTCACTGGGCATCACTGACGAGACTTTGGCACCATCCTCTTGAACTCACTTTTGATAATGCACTTCTGTGCATTAATGAGATCCCCTCTCAGCCTTCTCTTCTTCAGACTGAGCAGACCCAGCTCCCACAGTCTCTCTTCATAAGAGATACCCCAGACCCCAAATCATCTTTATGGCCTCCGCTGGACCCTCTCCATGAGCTCCTTGTCTTTCTTGTATTGAGTATCCCAGAACTGGACACAGCACTCCAGATGTGGCCTCTGAGGAGTGCAGTAGAGGGGCAGGATCACCTCCCTCAGCCTGCTGGCCCCACACTTCCCAATGAAGTCCAGGATACCATTGGCCCTCTTGGCTGCAAGGGCACTGCCGGCTCGTGGTCATCTTTCACCCACCAACACTCCCAGGTCCTTCTCTGCCAAGCTGCTCTCTAGTAGATCGGCCCTCAGCCTGGGCTGGCACTTGGGCTTGTTCCTGCCCAGGTGCAGGATCCTGCACGGGCCACGTTGAACCTCATTAGGTTTCTCCCCACTCAACTCTCCAGGCTCTCCAGTGACCCACAATGACTGTGGTTATTTCTATGGCCAGACCCAAACACAGTTTCCAAGCTCACGCTGGGTCATTCACTGACCCAGGATCTTTGTGCTTCTGAAAACTGGAAATCTTATACCAAACCTAGCCTTAAAATCACCGGCCCAAGGCTGTGCTTCATTCCTTCTGTTCCCTTGCAGGCCCCACTGAGAGTGATTTTGGCAGTTTTGGTCTAGTAAGCAGGAAGGCCAATGAAGTCTGTTGCAGCTGTACAGCTCATGATGTGTAACAACAATCTGCTCAGAGATGCACTACTTCAGGTTCCTCCTGTTAATACACTGGATGGAGAAAAGATGAGCACAAAAATAAAGAGTGCAGTATAAAAGGCTCACAAGCTTAAATCACTATCTCCTATTCAACTGAAAGTATTCAGTATCTGTTTGCTTTGCAAAACACAGTGTATGTGGCTGTAGTGAATTTAGAATGGCATTCAGCCACTGTCACAAAGACCACTACAGTATCTTAGCTAGATAATATCCAGTCTTCTATTCCACAATTAACCAACACAAAAGCCCCATCTCGAATCATATCTGCTGCTGGAGTTCTGCTGATAGTTGTAGGATTGCTGCTTTAATGGGTACCTCATCTCAGGTCCATAAGATTTGAAGGATTAATTCACAGAAAGGTATGATAACACTTCTTTTGAGGAGAACTACAGAAATGAGGTACTCAGATAAAAGAGCAGCAGAGCAGGTTGCCTAGGTAAAAGTACCTTAGAATCATGCATGGCTGTGAGAGAGGAGGACTGACAACTATTGTGTGGTCAAGTGCTAGCAAAAAGCCTGCTATTCAACTGTTCTACATAATTCCACAGCACTACTTAAAAAGAGAACAAATGAAAGGTCCTGAGCCTGAACTACTACTTAGCTATTCTTTGAAGCTATTTTTCCAGGCACTCCAGTTAAAAGAGTAGAACACTTTAATAAAACCAGACTGACATAAGTACATGAAATATACTCAGTTGTCAGTATTAGACTGCAACCTCAAAGCAGGTCTGAAAGTTCAGGTCAAACAGCAAAGACAGAAAACATGCTGAAAGATTGGAAAAAAAAAAATATGATGCTGAAAGGAAGAGCAATAAGTGGAAATGATCCTAGAACCACAGAAAAGAAAGTTTTACTACTTTACTAATTCTTGCTCAGGGCTCTTCTACTTTTGGGAAGAAACAATCCAAAGGAAATGTGATTTGAATTATGGACCAGTTCCTTACTGAAGCAGAACAGCTGTTTGATTAACAAAATTTTAGGCTGAGTCATAGGCAGTTTACGAAATTTGCAGGGAAGTCCCTATTTCAGCTCCCAAACCTGTTGCAGCATTGACAATGAGTCAGTTGGGTTACAGCTTCAGCAGCTTTGTACTACAGTACTGTTACTTTGTTCAAAAACTGTCACTCTCCTGCCAATTTCTTGTGACTGCTATTTTTAGCACCATTTACTAATGGCAGTCCTGTCAGCAAATAACAAAGTCTTCCCTAATTTCCACTGTCCAAGTCCTAATTCAGGCTTTTTTCTTTTAAATTTGATGTGCACTCGGCCATTTCTGGGACTATGTGTAATCCTGTCATCAGAGACTTCTCATGTTCCAGCAGAATTCTGCTTGCGGGAAAAATAGAAATGCTTTGTCAAGACCAGATGCAGCCAATTTCAGCTGAAGCAAATATAGCAGCTATTCTTGGCCATAAGGTAGCATTTCACCAAGGACCCTCTTACCCCTAAGAAATTTTACCTGCCTCTCCTGTCCTTGATGCCAAGCCTGTAACCTGTGCCCTATCAGGGTAGCAAGCCATGGTCCAAAGTCAAGGTGAAAACATACATAGTCACACTTACTTGCCTGGTATTTTATGCACAGTTCCAATTATAACATTTCCATCAGCAATGTAATTCCCTAGACTTGGCACAAATGAACACTAGTCTCCATTAAGAAACTTGCCCATGAAAGTTACTCTCAATTAATTTTTTCATATTGTTTTACCAGAATAACTGCAATTTTTCCCTAGTTTATACAGTACTACAGGCCACAGGGGTAAAGCCTCTAGCGCAAATGTTCAGCAGACATTTTGTGCTTAAGGACTTCATATGATCTCAAAAGACTGACATTGTTGTATCTTCTGTAGTTTTAGTGGAGCTGTCTGTGCATTACAGCATTATCTGATGAAATTATTCCCCTAGCGTCTTCGAAAGGCTTTAGACTCAAAGAGGACATGAGTCACCACTTCTTGGTACACCAACATTAAAATTTCAGTTGACAGCCCAGCTGGCTCAGCTTTTATTTGTCTACGAGTTAATCAGTGACCTTCCAAAACCTTTCCTTAATATATATCACTATTTAGCTTCAGTGATCATTCTGATCTTCCAGTTTTCAGTTTAAAGCTTGCAAATCACAGGAAACAAAACAAAAAGTCATGTTTTTTTAAATGGGCTTACAGATTCACAAGCTTAAAATGCTACAGCTGCTTCAGGAACAAACAAGTATTCTATTTTTTTGTTGCAATTTTTTTGCTTTTTAAAGCAAAATGTTGAAGAGAAGCATAAGAGCGAACAAGATACAGAATAGACATAAGGGCCAAAGGACAAAGAAGATACCAAGAAGTCACAAGACCTTTTGAAAACCAAATATAGGCCTTATAACCCTTGAAACACACTCACCCCTTCTTTCTTAAATCAGTGACATGACACTCTTGAAGTAGTCTGGATCACTCCTTCATTTGCGTTGCAAGAGGTACAAGAGCAAACCTGTGCCTGTGCTTGCCCTTTCTGTACACCCCACCACACCTCCACCCCCAGGCGGTTGTGCCATGATCTGCACGTAGCGATTCAGTCCCTGCCTACCTAGGGAGATAAAAAACAGGAAATATCATGGATCTGTGCAAAGGGAAAGACTGTGTGATGTTCTCCAAACTGGGGACGGTGACCAAACCCAAGATCCCTAGAACTCCACACCTTCATCATCCTCGTGGCAGCCCTCAGCTCTCCTGCATTTTCAAGGGAGAAGTGCAAGGGCTGTAGTATCACCTCTCACCACGAGATGGTAGGTGTTTCCTGACGGTTAGAGAGGATCAGGCTTCTAACAGACCTTTGAGATGGTGAACTTCTCAGCTTCAGAGAAAACAGAGGCAAAAGTAAATAAGGACAAAAAAAAAAAAACCAAAAAACCCCAAAAAAACTGTTCATGGGATCGTGAATGAAGTACGGGAAGCTCACATAGACTGGGGGCAAAGACAAAAATAAATTCTCAGCTTAAACTCGAGATATTTTTACTATTGTAAGTATTTGGGTGCCCCTTTCTTATCCTGGCTCTTTCTGTTAAGGAATGTTTTAGTTATATAATTTTTTTTTTTTTTTTATGTCATCAGTAACATGAAATTTTAGTTATTTTTTGAGACAAAAAACATTTGAAAATTAAATATTGGGTAATCTTTGAAGCAAACTCATAATCAAAAAAGAAGAAGGAATTTCACATGAACGTGTAAAGTTCTATATATCCATACCTTGCTGGACACAGAACACATTTATTACCCAAGTTACTCATGCTGCTCTTTCTCATTTGAGAATCTCCGGCAACTCTCATTACCACAACAAATATACATTTCCTCAAATGACCTGTCTTTAAAATCAAGAATCATTGTTTTACAAAGGCAAAATAAAGAGATCAAGCTAGTAAGAATGATCAGCTGTTAATTGCCCCTCTGCCCCTAACAGAGGGTTCAGCAACCCTTTCCCAAGGCTGTCAACTTCTCTTTGCCATCAGCTTCTTCCAAGATGGAGTCACTCCCAGTCCTTAGGCAGAATACAGGAAAATACTACAGACTGCACCTCTCAAAGTAAGTTCTTTTAGTGCTGCTGATATTCAGCCTATCCACTTAATGCCAACTGACCACAGCCATGGAATCAAGACTAGCTGAACTCGGGGACTAATAAAAGCACTTTTCTGTCAAAACAGGCAAGAAGCTCACATCCTCAATTAATGGTGCTCTAACCTACTGTCCAAAACGGAGCCAAAATTTATAATTTACATTATATATTGATAGTAGTTATGAATAACAAATTACTTGCTTTCATGGACAGAAGAACATGATCTGCTGCAAAAAAATTACACAAGTAGGCTGCTCTTTAATTTATTATAAATGCCATGCACTTTCCTTGACCTCGTTTAAACAATTCTGCTGTCTGACAAATAATTTCCAGTTATGTCTGGCCCCAAGTCAAGAGTGCTACCCTAGCCTAAAGAACCATAAGGCAGAATTTACATTTCTTTCCTCTTGCTAACAGCTTAACTTGGAACTGTGGGAGGCCTTTTGAGACAGTGAAAAATACACAATCCCTTGCACAAGGCACTGCCCAGGCCAAGCTGCAGCTCTCCATTTTTCAGTACTGGTTCAGGAAGAACCTTTGGTTTACAGTTTCTGTACAAGTTATTTTGAAGCAAGCTGAGACCTGAGACCATGCTGACTACCTCTATCCTTTTTGGTAGGCTCCACAGGACAGTCCCCAACCCATCCTGCATTCCTGTCCACAGACCCAAGGGAAGTGCATGCAACTGGACCCTGTCACCATTTTGCTGAGGATACCCCATAGTTGTCTACACAGGAAAACTAGGCTCTCCTGGAGCACAGCACCTTAACTTTGTCATTGAAGAACAGTTATTAAGCTCATTATATCTTAGATAAGCTTGCAGGAATAGGGTGGTTTGGCCAGCTTCACAGAAGCTAAAATGGGTGGCAAAGGCATTGATCATCCTGCAGGCACAGAGACAGCAGGCAAAAACTAGAAATCCCTGAAGGGAAAATAGGTCTTATACAGGAATAGGATGTTGAAGAATGGCTTGCTTCTCAAGGCCATAGCTCCTTAGAAGGCCTGCACAACCCTGACTTTGAGCTAGCATGAGTCCTTGGCAAAATATTGTATCAAAGAAATTAAGAAGACTAGTTGTTAATAAGACAATGAAGAATAGATGAGAATTTAGGATGAGAAATCTGCTCAAGGTATCTTGTGAATGTATCTTATGAAGTTTGTCAGGATGTGAATTCTGCAGAATGTATCCTGTATAACTGCTTAAGGTATCTTAATAAGTTTCACTAAAAAGTATCTTATAGAGCTGGGGTGTTATGAGCTGAACCAATAGAAATGTAGAAGTTAATACGTGAAAAATAGCAATTATCCAATCATAATAGAATATAGATTGCATGTTACCTTTTCAAAATACTATAAAAATGTAGCTAAGATTGTAATAAATTTGGAACAAGCAGCAAACTCATATTGGGTTGTCTCTTGATTCCCAAACCCGTCTCCTACAATAGGAGAATGATACAATGGAACAAAACTGATAGCCTAGTACAGCCTTTTTATTGTCCAGTATCAGATTGGTTATTAATTCAGAAAAAGTTCACCCCATACAGGTTTCATACCTTTATGTCTCACTGTCTTAGTCAGTAACTCAGCTACAGGTTTCTAGATAAATGTTCTTGTTCATCATCTTATCAAAATTAACTCATTTTTCATATGGAAAAGATTAAAAAAATGCATCTTCCTTTTTTCAATAGCAGTATGTGTTGCAAACATAAGTGCTTTAAGGCACCATGATTTTCATATATAAAGTATTTTTGACACAGAATAACTAATTGATAGTTCAGTAATTGAAAGGTGACTGGTGGGAAGGAAAACAGCTATTTTCCTATCTGTAATAAAAACAATACAATAAAGTCAAACATTGACAACTGTATTTCTTCTAAAAATAGCACACATTAAAACAGAAGACATAAGAATAAATTGAACACTCAGAACCAATATCTTGTAAACAGATATAAAACTAAAAAGAGTGTGTACATCTCCATTTATGCCATACAAGGAGGAAAAAAAAAGTATTTCAAGTATAGTAATGAGTAATCCAGTGTGTGGTGAAGTTTAAGGCTAACATTTTCGACCTACAGAGCTGAGTTTATACAGAATCCACGTATCAACTCTCAGAAGCAGCTTTATTTCCATCCGACATGAACTCTTGCATCTGACATTAATTTTTGAAGAGCTTCAAGGGATCAAACTGATCTTCATAAGACAACAGAGTTTCTTCAAAATTTTACAAGTTTAATCCCAGAAACCAGGAAAAGGAGTAGATTTCAGTTGGACACATTGATTCAGGAATGCTACAGCATCATTTCATATTCCCATTCTGATTCTTAGGTGAGTATTCCAGCTCCTAGCTGGTCTGGATCTACCAAAGCACAGCATATTGTAATACCACACAGATATACCTGTGGTATGTTATGGAAGGGAAAAGCTGTGTGCATACATGCCAGTACTCATCACTCAGAAGAACAACTTAACACACAGACATATGATCTTAAATCATGCATGCAGTCAGCCCAAGGTATGGGAATTATGTTGGACAAGCTGGATTATGAGCTATTTGCACATTGGCAGTAGGAACTGAAAGCAGCAGTCAGCCCAGGCACAGCAATAGTCCTCAAAGCTGAATCTAGAGCCTCTAACACAAGACAGAAGATTACTGGCAAAAGTTACAAGCTGACAGACATCTGTTGGGAAACACCCATGCTCAGAAGAGAACCATCAAACACTTGAACTGCAGCCCCAACAAGACAGAGCAGTAAAACTTCCTCCCTAAAATACAGCTAGAAAACTAGAGTTCTAAAGAGTAGCAGCTTCTTTTGAGGAATGGTTAAAAAAAATTCATTACAGATTCCAGTCTTTTCTAAAAAACTAAAAATTAAAACCTCAAATTTAGGTCAATTTCTTTACCCTGAAACAAGACTTTCAGCTTCTTGAAGTCACTAAAATAAAGTTAATTTTGTGTCAGCTAAGAACAAGTGCCTGACATTGAAAATGTTAGTCTTTATTTCTAGCTCCTCTGTAACCATACCACTCAGTATCTATAGTAAAGTATTAATAGAGGTCCCTTTTCAGTCTCTTACAGTAAGAAATTCAGCATACAGCATTAGACTTCCCTCAGCTTCACTACTAAGTCTTATTATTTCTACTAGAGAAAAGTAAACAGTGTATCAACCTGCACCCCATTCTAAGTTTTGCCCCACATCTTGACCAGTGCTTTGGTATATACACCTATGTACATACTACATTGTCTGAGATGTCAGAAGAATGGTAGGAAAAAGGCCAATTCTGAAACATTTAAAATGTAAACAGTGTAATTCAGAGTATCAAAATCCTTAAAAAAAAACCCACAAAAAACAGTCTAAACCACTGTAAGTGCTTTAATAACCACCGACCTGGGCTGTATGTGAATTCAGCTGTTCATTTTCCATTAGAGTGGCTTTAATCAATATATAGTGCTACTTTCACACAAGACTGCAACTGCCATGGTGTGGGACAGAAAGCAGGCCAGCCCACAGGACTAAAGAAAACTACAGCCTGTGAAAAGTGAAGTTATAGTCAATACTAACAATACCCTGTGCTGCCATCATCTCGTACTGCAAAGTGAGAGGGATTTGATACATGCACTCAGAATGTACACTGTCTTTAAACCTTTGGGAAGTAATTTTAAGCATAGAGCCTTTTAATTGGATCTTTTGGCCTCCACGGGTTATGGGTTGAAAAGTCTCTCTGAATTGCATGATTTCTTCTTAGAGCAAATATATGGCCTATGATGTAGTAGCATGTGTAATTCTTTTGTTTACCATCTGTTATTGTTTAATGTCTACTCTTGTTCATAAAAGAGACTTAATTTGTTCAAATGTGATGTAGAGTATTCAGTTAATTGTAACATTCATATCCAAACTGCTGCTGGGAACACTGAGATGTTCCTGTGCTAAAAACAGTATCACAAAGCTTAAAAAACAACTAAAAAGGAAGAAAAAAATTCCACCTCATCTTGTACTAGGTAGAACACACAAAACTGTGGAAAGGCTACTAGTAAAGCCAAGAGACTTGCCTTCTAACTGTGGCTTTCCCAATTACAACTGATATGGTTCACAACTGCTGCAGTAAAACAAGTGCTCTGGCCCTTTCATTCCTTTTCTGTTTAGGAAGGCTGTGAACAGCAGCAAAGAAACTGAAGGTATTTGCAGACTCGAGAACACAACCTGGATGATTCCATCCACTTTTGGAAGGTTATCTTTGCAACCCTGAGGGCATAAAGCTTACATTTGTGTATACAGTAGATAAGGCCTACACAGTATACAAATCCTCAGTACAGGCTTTCTCTCTCTTGCAATGGAAACTTCCAGTGTATTACTGGTAGCTAGCATTTAATACATACAGACTAACAACCTACTTTGACCTAGAAGTCATTCTGGTAAGTTCTGTTCCCTCTCTTGGGCCATTCTTCCTCCACCCATTTCAGCAGCACTTTCACAACATCAATTCTCTTATAAAATTTACAGAGATCAATCAGCTGCTCCACAGTCCGGTCACTATTCCGTAGCAAGAATTCCAAGGTGGGGCTTTGGGGCTTTTGTTCAAGGAAGCACAATTCATCGTAAGTCATCCCCCACTTGCTTGCTAAATTTCTCCAGTTTTTCACTGTTGGATGGCAGGGATCCAGCTTTAGCCTCACTGTGTACAACAAGTCCTCATCATTGAGCATGTCACTGATGGTCGGTGCACGGAATAAGCACAAGGAGCAGGTGACATTTTCCTTGCAGCTTTTCTTGAGATCTGCAGTGAAAACCATTACATGGGAAGAAATTAGGACCTATTGCTGTGGTATCACCAGGAACAAAAAGTTAAAAGCATAAAGAGTTGAGGAGTATTATGTTGGTTTGAATTGCTTCTGAAAAAGTCAGAATAGTGATATGCAACTCTTCTCCTCATGATGAACTCATGAAATTAACTTTATAAAACTTCTCTCTTCACTAAACTCTAATCAAAAGTGGTTTTAATCAAAAAGACAGTAATTTTTAAAGTACCATATTTTTATTTTTACAGAAAATACATAGGATTCAATGCAGTGTGTGATCTAGGAGAGTCCCTTTATTTGTTCTTGGAACGATGTCGCTTCCTTGAATCTGCCGTAATGCCCACTTACATCACCTGGAAGGCACACCAGGATTATGTGTGCATTCCATGCATCTTGTGTACCCATGTTATAGAATGAAGGAAAAGGTTTCGCATTTCTGAGCTGCTGCCTTCATAACTACATGAATTATGTGCACCAGGAGGATATCTGCTGACAGATCCAAACACAATTAACATCTAGTACTTTAACACAATGAAAAAGTAGATGTGTTCCTTTGCTTTGTAAGGGCTCTTGCAATAAAAACTGTGTCTGTTTTACCAACAAATAGGTACATCATGAAAAGGAATAAAGTGCATACTCTTCCATGTTGTTTGTTGAGAAAAACAAAACCACCAAGTTGCTGGAAAAAGGTGGTGATATGTTCTAAAATCTGCATCAAATACTGAAAATTGCCATTTAGAAATCTCCTACACACCATTGTCAGTATCTCCCCCAAAACTGGCAACAATGTGGTGCTATCAGATTATATGATATGTTAATAACCCTTAAACCATGCAGAAACCAGTTTGAGTCATACCTCTAGTCAAACACTAATACCAAGACCTTAAACACTGCAACGGGGCAGGACATGGTCTGAGCATTTTGGCTGTAGATATGACCTTAACTCTCCCTGCTCCTTTTTGAAAGTAGGGAGAATCTGGTATCTCCAAATAGTAGATAATGGACACAGCCTAGAAGCTCTTCCTAAAGTTTCTTAGCTCCAGCCTCATTGTACAGCTTGAAATAGGGAAGTAGCTAGTCCTACTTCACACTAAGCTCGTCGAAAAAGGGGCTGATATTAATCAAAATATCAATTAAAAACAACAGAAAACAGTGACACACAATTTACAAGTGCTGTGTCAGAGGCTTGAACTGTATCTCTGGCAAAGGAGAAATCTGGTAATTAGTGCCACCTACTCATAAGGACAACAGCATCTGTTAAGGCTTTTTGTTTGTGGGATTTTGTGGCTCCTTTTTTTAACATCAATTATTTATTTTCAGTAATTATTGTCAGATTGTGTGAAAATTCCAGAATATAATGTTTGCATGCATGCTGTATTTTATTTTTAAAGAAAGAACAGGCTGTTGTTAGTTTTGTAACATTGCTCATCAGTTTGCTTTTTTAGCAGGCCAAGGACAACTTCTGAAGTTTTCAACAAGTTAGGACGTGCGGCAACAACACTGCTGGAGACATGTAACTTCATACAAATGCTTAGATTCCTTCCTAAAGGGAAACATGTTCTGGTGACATCTTAGCTCCCAGGTATTCCACAGGCCTTGCAGCTGTTCTCTACAGGAATATGTATGTTAACTCTTCTGTTCTTCTTGTGCACCCTAAACTCTTGCTGAATTGAGACAAAACTTTCTTGCTTCATCCATACCAACCTTTACTTACACAAACAAAGCAAAATTAATACAATTCAATCAAATTTCTGGCTGAGCTTAGAGGGAAGGAGAGCACCCTATCTGAATTTCATCTTACTTACCCCGGCAGGGTTGCCAGGGTAAGTTTTGTCCTCCAATAGAAACAGGGAAGAAGGGGTAAAGAAAACACCTCTGTAAAAGGGCACAGATATAAGTAAACAAAACTAAACCAACCTGCTTCTTGTGCTATACCATCTGGAAGACTATCAAAAGCATAATAAAGTATCCTGCTTTTCTAAGGTGCCCCTCTGTTAGTTGCTGACAAGCACTACCCAACTAATTGCATGATCCTAATGCTACTTGATAGAACAAGCTTCTTTACTAATAGGAAACTCTCTGTTTCTTACTGTTAGACTGAGAGAACTGTGTATCCTACACACACACATACTCCTCCCCAGCAGCACTCACACAATGATGGGATAAGCACTCACAACCTACTGCCAGCTTCTTCTCTCTCCTGACAGCTATTTATACATCACTTCCAAAGGCAGAGGTACTAAATATATTTGGTAGGCCCAACTTGCATATGTTGTATGGTTGCATTATTGATCACCATCCTCTTGGAACAAAGGGGAAGCTGTAAATGACACTGGTAATGAAATGAGCTCCATGAGCACTAATTATCAAGGCAGTTATTTGTTATGACAAATATCAGTTTTTAAGACAGCGCTTTCAAATAAAATCTAGGAATAAAATATGGAGAATAATAAAGCTGACATTACCTGAAAGTGATTCGTCAGTATGGTTTTGTGCATCTTTGTCTTCTGGCTACAAAGCGGAAAACAAATATAGTCAAAATAAAACAATGTAATTGAACACCAGAGTAAGTGTTTGACTAATTTTCAACTGGCAGAAGATTACTTAAAAGAATCCCAAGCTACTTGTAAAGTCAGACAGGGAATTTACATATAGTTTTGAGGAACTGCTAACAATCTGCAGTCTTTTCAGGCAGCATTTCCATGCTTTGGCTCATAAAACTGCCCTGTCGGTTGTATGCACTCAACAGCAGCATTTTTGTTAATCATATGCTATAGCATTGCATCTTTTGACTAACTCTCTCTTAAACACACAAAAGTTATTTAACAATTCGTATAGTTTGATTAAGATCTTAAAATTTTTTTTTGCAATGTAAAAACCAAGACTTTTTCCTGTAACAAGCAACAGTAAGGGATTGTTTTGTTGATCTAGGCAAGGTGGAGAATTTTTTTTTTACAAACTTCTTTCCATACATAGGAAGCTTTTATAAACAACAGGTGGACGTGAACATTTTTGCGGCTCACATCTCACCCTCCTCCTATTTCAAGTTAACATTCCTTCAATGGTGTTAGGTCTTCTAATTAAATGTAATGAAATCACTTAGCAGTCTGAGACTGTATTGCACGTTGTAACATTGAAATTCTACTACTTAGCAACCTCTAAAAACTGGAAGGACAGACCCTTGATTGTAGAACTGTGGGTAAACTGCAGCTGCCCTTACTTTAACTATGCAGGTGTGGAGCCAGGTAAAACAGCTTTCTTCTGTTGAGGATTTAAAGATGAAAGTAGAAGGGGATTTTCCCCTTAGCTGCAATGAAGTATTGTTGATCTTTTTGTATTGTGTCATTCTTCTGAAACTATAACAGCAGGCTTCTTAATTTTGCAGGTTGTGCATACAAACAAAAGTTAATATATGTGTAATGATATAGTGTAACAAGATACTCTAGTCCTACCTGCTACACCTTCTTTACTAAGAAATCCACTAAAAATAGAATACAGGCAGTTTCAGTTGCTGTGGTGAACTTGCATACATTCACAATCTAATTATAAAGAAGGTGAACTCTCTCCACAATATTTACAGACTTTGTTAAGAAAGGAAAGATTTGCATACTGTTTTCAGTATTTCTTTACTCCCTGAAAACTGCAAGACCACACATGGAACATCAAAATGTCTGCTCTCTGCTCAAGAGAGATCTAACACTGCACATGCCAATTGCAATGGAATAAGCCCTACCATTATCTTCTAGTCGTTTACTCTTCTACCACGACAGCTTTATCTGGACAGCACTTTTTAAAAACAAACTTGGCCTTCGTGGCAACATGTGAGCACTCAAAGGTAAAAAAAAACCAAAACTTAAATCTGAAGTTCCTGATTTTAATAATTGTCTTCTCTCCCACAAATTCCTTAAGAAGGCAGAATGTTATTACTGAGCCTGAAGGAGCAAATTCCCAGAAGGGTAAGTCATTGGGGAGAAAGAGGAACTTCCCAGGATAGTTCAGCCTCCCCAGAGATCTACTTCAAAAGAAACAAATAAGCAAATTTAAAAAACAAAACAAACCAACCAAACAACAAAAATTATAAGGAAAAAAAAAAAAAAAAAAAAGAGGAAAAGCAGATACTGATATACTGTTCACTTAACTGCTGTCCTGACCTTCATTTCCCAGACTTTAGCAATTCATTGAAGTTCAAAGGTTATTGTGAAAGCCAATGCCTAAGTGCCCTTATACCATTATACATGCCTTTGGAGGCATAAAAAATACGAGTGGGTAGTACTGCAAAAAGTACAAAGAAAAGCAGTCATACTTACCTGTGCCATACATCTGTTTCAAAATTCATATTTTTACTGATCAGTCATT
This sequence comes from Parus major, assembly GCF_001522545.3. NCBI lineage: Eukaryota > Metazoa > Chordata > Aves > Passeriformes > Paridae > Parus > Parus major. Next base: position 44,491,055 of record NC_031770.1, on the reverse strand, counting down.
ATCCAATTTATCAAGTCAGATGCACTCAGGTCTATTCAAGATCATTTTCTTGTAATGTAATTGCAATAAGACAATGTAGTGTTACTGCCAGGGAAATGAAGGCATTAAGAAAGAATATTTTTTTGCCCACAATGAAGATCCAATCATCCTCTCCAGGTCTAATCTAAGCCATAAACTTATGTACAGTCTGAAGTTAAGGAGAAAGATTTCTAGCTCTGTAGAACCATTACCACCCTAATACACTGAATTATCTTTGTAGTGATTCTAAGCTGCCAGTAAATGCTCTCTTCTTGATGATGGGAAGGAACAGTTACCTCCATCATCTGTGAAATGCATACCAAACCCATGTTTGTTTCTGATGGAATTCAGCTGGGACTCTGGCATTAGGAACTCCTTTTAATTCTTCATCTTGCTCGAAAATGCTCATTCATTTCTCTTCTCCATGTTTTCTGCTCAACCCAAAGAGAATCAATTTGAATTCAGCAAATAACATTCACTTGAAAGATGATAACCATGGAGCATGGGAGTCACTCAGCATTGCCCTTCCTATGGCAATGTAAGATTTCACAAAAAGTGGACAGTTTTTCAACTATGGGAAGAGCAGTGTCCCAAAAATCGAAGCAAAACAGTTTAATGTCTCCCTAAGGGCAAAATCTAGGATTCCTTGCTTCTTCACTTCTCCTCTGCCTGGCTTTATTTTCACCAGGAAATACTTTCACTAGAGGAACAGCATGCATGACAAAGCTTTAACTCTTTGCTGGCTCTTCTTCACAACATCTATACATTGGTCAAAACCTATTTAAACTAAAAAGTACATGTTAATGATAAAATAATATCTTTTTTTGCTCTCCTCCACAAAAGCTCTCTTCATTGAACTCTTGAAAAAAAAGCAAATTTCTGGTCTGTTTTACTGAATAATTTTGTGCTCTCTAGATATAGTCTGAAAATCTTCTTACTTGTTAACATACTTAATTAACAGCAGTAACTTAGATCACATTCAAGTGTCATTTTTCTTACCTGTTGGATTAGGCCAGAATCTGATGTAAGGGTCTTGATGTTCACAGATGCAATTTCCAAAGTAACTTGATCTGTTAGGTATTCCTCATCTAAGGTAAAGAGTGTGAAACACTGGTCTTCCACTCACACACAAATTTAAATAGTAAGACTATCAAACATAAATTATAGCATAGGTGTCTAACATACAAAATCAAACTTCATTATCATGATCAAACACTGGGAATAGCTAGATTAAAAGCCCAAAATGTTAAATCAGCAGAGTCTGTAACAATCATGCAGAGCATGACTGTGAGAAGAAATATAATCCTTGCAGAGATTAGATATTAGAGTAGCAATTGTTTTCTAAACAAACATCACACTATTTTTAAAGCAAGCCATGTTCCTTCAAAAAGCTGACTACAGAATATTAACTGACCCAATACAACCAAGTAGGCTGAGGATGTCATGAATCACCCTAATTTTTGTTTTGCTTTCCTCATCACACTTAAAATGACAGTTAAAATAAGTACTGCATAAATATTTATCTTCTATTCTGCCCCTTTGTGAGCTGGACTAGTCCTACTGATTTCTGCTACACAGGAATTTCCTGAAGCACTGAAATAATCCATTTCAAAGTGTGTTTATCAACAGCTCTGGGAGTCCACTGAAAAGCACAGCATTCCCTAGTACAGCACAAACTCTATTAATCTTTCAAGCATCACTTCAGCCCTCAAAATGGGATACAAAGGATACATAAACCCTTTGTGAACCTTGTGCAAAAGGACAAATTTCACTCTGCAGGATTAGTAAGGTCGTCCTAATCAAACAATTTGCATAATTCCCCTGAGTCAGGTGCTGACCAACCATTAACACAGGCTCAAAAGGAGTTATATTCTACATGTTTTTACACACAAGAACACTCCATGGGGGTGACTACATTTGTAGCACTGGTATGTGACTACTTGTTGTTTGCTTAGTGGCAAGATCTCATTGAGAAACCTCTGTTATCTTTATGAATCATCACATAACAGAAAAAACCAATATTTTCTTAACTCAAGAAACTGATCAGAATCAAAGTATTCATCCTCACACTTGCAAGAAAAAAGAAAATGAAAAATCATTATTCTCATCTTTTTCTGGTTCTATAAGACTGATGACAGATGTTTCATCCCCAGTAATGTCAATGTTTAGTAGAGGATCATCATTATTCTTTATGACTGTAGGTCCAGAGACAACAACAAAAAAACCCAAAACAAAAGAAAGTCTGTCTCAAAATGCAGAGTATGGGCATCAAAACCGTGGAAATAATATGTGTGAAATTTGTTCTGTATTTGAGTAGAAAGAGAATTATTATCAAATATGATAAACACTAAGGCAACTTCCTCAAGATAAAAAGTTCCCTCAACTCCATTTTATTTCATAACTAGTAAAGGGTGCCAAGAACTAATAAGTTATGGCTCCAAAATGGCCCATGAATTAATTGACTACTAAAAGCAGCAGTCAGCCCCTATCACCAATGTCTGTTCAAACATTAAATCTGAAACAAACATAACTGTGTGTTACACAGAATCAGACCAGCGCATCTGTTACAATTTTTAGTTGACAGACTTACACTTCTAAGTTTGTATTTTTTATGGAGGTAACTATAAAAAGCCATTCTCAGAGAAAAAATTAAATTCACAGAAATTAACAGAATACTAAGAGGTATTTGCATCACATTCAGCTTCAAAGGGGAAATGTCAAGCTGTATTAGTAATTATATCTTCTTATATTTAGTAAGAGGAAGCAAAAATGAAAATTAAATATAAACCAAGTGCACTTCCTTTTTACAGAAAGTGCTGACCTTTCTACTTATGTATTAGCTTTCCTTTTTAAATTAGGTGCATTTAGAATATGAAATTTTGGATTTCAAACAACCCTGGCAAATTTGAAATTCAAGAATTTATCTAATTAATTTTGAGGAGGATCTAATGTCACAGGTGAAATAAAAAATAGGACATGGAAAAGAATGTTCTAGTGTAATTACTTTAGTGCTAATAAACAATTTTGAAGAACCAAACCACCTGCCTGCAAATAAACAGAACTTAATTTATGGCTTCAAGTAGTCTTCATCCCACATGATCCTTCCCCGCTGAGCAGGACTTCTGAAGAGTGCTCATTTCCTCTGTCTGGCTTTCTCAAGCCCCAGAATAACCTCCAACTTTTCTTTATCCCCAGTGGTATACTGCTCCTACTCCTCCATTGTGACAAGCCTGTTTTCCTGTGTCTGTCTCACTGCAGACCTGCTGTGCAACACTGGATGGAGAACACACTACCTGCAGAGTGCTCCTCAACCAAGCCCCTGCCAGTGCATTCCCTGGACAAAAGTCAATGGCGAAGCCTGGGATGTCAACAAAAAACCCACCCCACACATCAAGGAAACATAAGGAGGATAGTCACACTGTGTAATCCATGTATTTTTCTTCAGAACCTGCACTCCCTCACTCAATTTTCAGCAAGGATAGGCAGGAACTTGTGCAGAGAGGACCTAGCAGTAGGTTCCCCAGTAGATGGCATTAACACCTGCTGAAGGTAAAAGATGGCACGAAGAGTTGACTGGTTATGAGGCTGGGAATGCTGTCAGAGACAAAAAACCTGCAAAGGTATTCCTTGATAGTATTTCTAACAACCTGAAGACACTGGTAGTCCCTTCAAAGTCACCATCTAGCATTATGATGTCCTTACCATCTCTTGTCTGAACCCTGTCTATCAATGGCACCACTGTATTTTCCTTTCAGATTGAGAAACCAGGTCTTCTGATGATAGTTTTAGAGTGACTTTTAGACGAAAATTAAACTTGGGAAGGGAATTTCGCAAGTTAGATATACACATATGAAACTGACCTTAAAAATAAAGAGGGCATTACATTTAAATATAAGTATCTAGCAAAAAGTGTGAGTATTTCAATCTGTCGGCTAACACCACTGGTTTTATTACAGATAGCAACAGAGACCAATGATATCTGAATAGAGAGAATTCACAACAGTTACCTTTAGGAACTCCTGTGTCTTGGACAGGATATTTTTCAGTCTGTCACAAAAAGGCAAGAAACACAGATGTTTGTTATTTTGAGTGTAATTGTGCTGGGGAAAGAGTATTTATAAACTCTTTATGTGCTTTCGTAAGTGCATAATTATAGTTGTATCTCTCAAGTTGCTACTAGTTGATCTGTTCACAATCAGGCACAGCAACACTAATGTGGGAACTGGGATGTTACTAATGATACAGATTAGCACATGAAAAGTAATAGAGATTGCTGCTTTGGTACAGTATTTTTAAAGCAATTTTTAGTGAAAAACTAGAGTTTAGGAAGGAAATTTTGTACTAAAGTAGCAAGATAATCTTGAAAAGCTAATGCATTCCAGGAGGAACAGTCATGACTGCCAATTCTCTTTTAGCAGATTAAGCTTTTAATAAAACATTACTGCATTGAAAGAAAAATAAATATTTTCCCCTTCTGCTCTTAACTTACATAGCTGATTATGATGCAATAGGAAACTATTATTACTGAATTTATGGAAACAGTTACCGATTCCTGGGCATGACATAACGCTATTATTATTATTATATCTGAAATTTACCTACTTCCCTGTGGCCCTCGCCCTTATGTGAAAGTAGTTGTGGCTTTTATAGGAAACCACGTTTAAAAAAGTTTTCATAGAATTTCGTATTACTTCTACTCCCTCCTCGGCAGGAGCCTGAGATGTTTGAGATCCCAAGACAGGCGCTGCCCGTGCGCCAGCGAGCACCAGAGGGCGCGGTTTGGTCCCTCCCCAGGCTCAGCCGGGCCTGCCTAAGGCACCGCTCCTGGATCCTTACCTTTCCATGACTTCAGCTCCAGGAAGTAATAATAGCTTAGCACTGTTGAAATCTTAAGCCCTAGGTGTTTTTTTTTAATCCATCCAAACTGTTTAGACAGAAGAACGTCAGCACCAATTTTTCTCAGCTGTTGGGGCTTTTCTAAATTAAAGAGAGGGCACTGCCACAATCTTTGGAGGTTATCCCATGGACAGTGCTGCTGATAATACCATCCAGTTCAGCTGATGCACCTGTTGGTATTTTTATTTACACTTTGACTGCACAGGTTGGTACATTGAAGTTGGTTTGTGCAGCCATACAGATAAGCAAAATCTTGCATATACACTCACAGTTTGAGTTAGCATCCTTGAATGGTTTTTCTCACTGTGGCATTACATAACCATAGAGAGCAATAATGATTTCAACTGCACTAGACCAGAAACACATACCATTGTTAAAGAAAGAGTGCTTGGATCCGTATCTTCCACTGGCTCTTTTGCTGCATGATCTGCTAGTAAAAAGAAAACTTTATCACTGCATAATCATCAAAGTATTTCTGCCAATTCATATTTTGCTTCTTTGTCTGACCAAGATAAAACACAACTATGCAGCCATTACATGCATTATGTCATATTTCCACAAGAAAACACGACAAACTAGAAAATGTCAGAACTACTGGCACAGAGATAAGATGTAATAAGGACACCCAACCCTAACTTAACAAAACATAGACTTCAATTAAAATCCTAAACTATCTTTAGTGAAAAAAATCATAAAATATAGGCAATAAATAATAAAATTCAGTAAATTTTCTAGAAGCTAAATTCTGTTCTCCTATTGCCAGCATTCCATTTTTTCCTCAAAGAAATAATTCAAACAGGAAATGAAGACACCCACTACAACAAAAATTAATATTATAATGAACACCAGATTACAATAGAAAATTGAAAATACTAATTAAAAATATTTGAGCAAAATATTAATTATTTGTATACAATAGAACAGTAAAATTCAACTATATTAATACCAAGAGAATAAAAAAAAATAAAATATTGAAAGTACCTGCGGGTGAATAATGAAATGTTATTTCATTATTGACATATTGGCTAACTTGACAAACACTAGTGGGATACTGACCACAAGTGCACAGAAAAGCTCAAACAAATCTCATACAGAAGCTGGGATTCACAAAATTAATCCTGTAATTTAACATCATCCTGCCACATTTTTCAGAAATCTCTTCTGTTGATAAGTATAAATGTTTTCAAAAATTAAAAAACATTTTAAATTATGTGCTAAGATCTTCAGTCTTGTCACTCTTACTCTAAAAGTCACTTACTGCAAGTACACATTAAGTTTTCAGCTGCAACCAGCAAGACATGATTGTAATCAGTGTTTGGTGATTACCTTCTTTGGAATATAAAACCCAGCAGATTTAGAACAGCCACAGAAATTAACTACAAAGCACATATTACAAACACTGAGCCCCAAAACAGAAAAGAAGTTACACAGACACTATTCTAACCAGCTCAAATTTAGCATAGTTGTTTATTTGGGGACCCACTCCTACAAATCCACTCAACACAACAGAACAAGCCAAAGCACTAACCAATGCAAGACAGAACAATAAACTGAAAACAAAAAAGGTGGCAGCAGTGGGACAGAGTTGTTCTCCTTCCTGCTTCTATGAGGCAGCCCCACCAGCAGCAGTTCCTGAGTGTCCCTGAGGTTTCAGGTAAAGCCTTCCTCGGTGCTAGAGCCCCCAGGAAATCCACAGGTATTGCCCAGCAGGTGGCACATGATCAGAGAGCTGGATGACAAGGGCTGAGCACAGTCTTTCCACACTGAATGTTTCAAAAGGCAGGGCAGGGGCCTATGAAATTGTAATTGAGCATTGTTCACACTGCAAATTAGGAAGCCATATGCAGAAGAAGAAAGCTAATTAACTAACTAAACCCCCATGTTCTTGTCACGTGTATTTTTTGGTAAATATGAAATCCATGCTCCAGAAACATGGTATTAACAAAATGTTCTGGATAAAGCCTGTCTTGATAGTAACAGTCAGCACAAACTCTCAAATGCAGAGAGGCTGAGAGTCGCTGGGACATGGGAAAACACAATAAGTTGGCATAAGACATTGCTTGAGGGTAGGGCCAAAAATAGAGGCTCCTAGTTGGAACTGCAGTGGAAAGCTGCAGAGGAACTGGGCAAAGAGAAACCCATCCAGTAAAGGAAAGCTGAAAAACAAGGAGACACTGGGAGCCAAAGAAAGACTCTAGGGAAGAAGGCCAGCCCAGGCATCCCTAGTCTCACTGGTTTTCCACTCAAAGCTAGTGGCAAAGCATGCACCTTATTCTTGGTTTATTCTGGAGGCCTTTCAGCTTCTCCTTACAGATTCTTAGATGAATTAAAAAAAAAAAGAAACACAAAAAAACAAAACAACAAAGCAACCAGCCAAACAAGCAAAACAAAACAATCCCCAGAAATTTCTTTTTCCCATGTAAGAGGAGCCTTTAGGCAGATGAAGGCAGCCCCCACAGAACATCCATGCCTCGGTGAACCTACCTGGCTACTGTAGCTATGGTAAGGGTTCTGTCCCGTATTCTCTGTTACATCTCCACAACACCATCAAGGTATATTTTGTGGTAAATTACTTTCCACAATAGAGGGAAGCACTGAAAAAATTGGAGAAGCTCAGAGAATACAGGCATTTGAAACAAGGACTTGACAGACCCAAGTGTATCTCTGTAAGCGGTGACAGGGTACAAGGATTGTACCTCTCACTCCTGATTTCTAGGTATCACACATAAACAGAGTCATAGGAATCTGCATCTTTCTTGCTTAGCATCCATCCTGAAAAGTATTTTAAAATTGTATTCCATTTCCCATATATCAATTGCTTCCCTTTATTCAATAGTTCTTTATGAAAAATAGTGTTTTCCATTCTTTTGTTTAGGTTGCAGAGCACTACCAAGTCCCCCGTTTTTTTATAAGTGGCACATCTGTGTATGAATATTTGCACCTAAGATTAAAAATTCCACATATCGGGCTGCAGATGATTCACCAGGGTCTTGTTGACCACTCATAGTAGGCAGATAATCTGAAAACCACAGACCTAGTAGTTTATTGTGAATAAGGCAATTCAAATGTCCTTTCTCTCTTTCCCACATGCATCTGCCCCAGCATTACACAGCTCATGTCATACAGCTGGATATAGGCGCACAAAGCAGAAGGGAGGAGAGTTCTGTGTTTATCTCAGATGTAAACCATCCACAGTTTTGCATGCTGAAAGGCCAACAGGAACTGAGGGTATCATCTGACTGTCTGATTCTATGGTTATTTTGACAGACAGTTTCGTAACAACGTTACCTGCGATCCTTCACAAAACCACTACCATTGTACGAGCCCCAGCAGGACACAGACACTGGACCACATTTACTTTCCCACACTTCAGCAGGGAGCCACAAGTGAGTTGACTCAGATGGACATAAATCAGCATGTGCACATTGACTCGGACAGACATCAGTCAGGTTCACTGGTTGCTCCTGAGGTTCATTTCTGCCATGCAGCACCTGCAAGCTGCTCAGCAGCTGCCACAGTTCTGCCAGGACCCATCCAGTACAACCAGTCTGCAAGAAGAGCAGCAGACTTACACCAATGCCCACCTTTTCTCTCTGTTCAATACTGCTACTATAATGGGGATGCAATGCCCTGCACGTACCAGTGCAAACAGCTTTTCTGCTTTTCACCCTTGCATTGTGAGGAAGTCTGAAAGCGAGTTTTAGAGACCTTAAATTTTGACCTTTAAGCAGGAGGGGGTTCACAAAGCTCTTGGCAGCAGATACAGTGTTTCCCTCTGTTACAGTTTTTCTCTGCAACACACTCTTGACACCACCAGCAGTGAGTGAAGCACCTAAGGTCGGCCACAGTTATAGTTCAACCATGCACGTATGCCCTTTTTCACACTAAGGCTGGGCATACACATCAATACTTCAACTTAGCACCACTTAAACGAGTAATCACTCTAGTACTAATGATGCACGTAGAGATTAACTCTTTGATTAAACCCAAATAAAAAATGTTGTTTTGACTAGAGGCACATGAATCAGATTTGAATAGATGGAGAAGATGCGGCAAATTATACTAGAATATTCAGTACCCTGAAAAGCCCAAGTCCATCAGCACTTGTGCATTTTTGCTTACTATTAACTACTCAAAACTTCGTCCCTGCCTGAGCAGATAGGTATGGAGAAATCTGTCATGCTGGCACACTACAGGTGAGGTGTTTAAAATCCTTTGCACCTTTACCATTACTATGTAAGCTCATGTGTGTGGACTTCGTAGCCACCTGAGCTCTGGGATTCTAAGAAAACGTCTTTTAAAAAGGTATTTTGAGCATGCTGTTAACTAGCACAAACTAACTCACATGCTAAATACTGGAGCAGGCTTGACAAGACAAGCTACACCAAATCACATCGGCAGAGCACATGATAAATTATTTCCATACTTAACTGGAGTGTGCGGAGGGGGATGGGAGCAAGTTAAAAACTCTTTCCAGCCCCGCCGGGGTTGCGCTCCTTACCTGGTTCCCAGGAGCCGCAGCCCCGGGTCTGCCCGGCCCGGGATGGGCGCCGCGGGCCGCACCCCGCGCATCGCCTGTCCCGGACCCCCGGGGGCCCCGGCAGTGGCCGCCGCCCCCCGGGGCCCCCCTGCCCGCCCACCCGGCTCCCCGCGGCCTCACCTGGGGGCAGCGGGTCCTGCGGAGCGGCCATGGGGCGCGGCGGGTCCCGGGGCGAGGAACGCGACGTGCCCGGAACAGCCGCCCCTCCGCGCCGCCCCCTTCCTGCGCCGCCCCGCCGCAGGTAGGGCGCTCCCGACAGCCACGGAGCCAGACAGGTCGGTCCCACCCATGGCCGTCCCGGGCGTGACGGCCGCTGGGGTAAAAAGCTTGTCCCCCGGGAGCCCGCGTTTCCCAGCGGGAAATACCGCGCTCCCGCGGATACGTCGGGGCAAACTCTCCGTGCGGGAGGTGCTCCCGGGTGAAAACGCCGCGCTCCGCTGAGACCGCAGACACGGCGTGCACGTACCGCTCGTCAAGTGGCGCTAGCTCGGATCTAAAAGTGAGCTACTTCAGCAATATGAAATCAAGTGCTCGCCCTCCTGTTCTTGCGGACATCTTCGCCCGTAAATCACTGCCCTCCGACTGAGAAAGGCGGTCTCCATTTAGCGCTTAAGGTGCATCTGCAGGTGCCACACCGTGTACGGACGGAGTTTACAAACGCAAGTACTGCAGGGCAACGGTCATAAACTGCACTGGTTTCTCAGAGATCTTTAAAATTCGTCCTCTTATGCTACAGGCACATCCGATACCATGACGAAGTCAAATCTTTGGATGTAATTCCTCTGGAACCCCACTATCATCTCTGGCAAATTCTCTCACGGTTTCGATGTAAAGTAATACAGGCTTCTTGTATTATGGGGTCTGTGCATGAAATCATTCTCTAAATAAGAAATCTTATGTATTGATACTTAGTGTACAAGTAAAAGAAGCCAGCACAATTGAATTTGCCAGTACAAAGATCACTTTTGTGAGCCACCTGGCTCATTTATTAAAGAGGTAAATTTACAGACCGATGCTGTTCTGTTACACTGAGAGAGCTTCAATTCAGCCAACTGGCTTACACTGGCATAACAAAAAGTAACCTTTGGTCCATTAAGCATTAAAATTGAGTGCTTTTCCATGGATTATTTTTCATCTCTTGTGCATGTTACAAATAATATTTTTTATAAAGTGATAAAGATTAAATTGCTCTTATTTCCACAATTTAAATTGATGACAGTAGCTGTCATCCTGTTGTCATAAATAAGTATTTCTCACTGTGCAGCCTGGAAAGGGGGAGGAATGCACCAACACACCTGTTATTTGGTTTTTAGCTAACATCAGTAATATTGATTTTTTTTCCCAATTATTTTCATCATACTGAAAACTCATCTTATTTTGTCTGAGATAAATGAAGGCTCCACCATTTGGTTATACACACAAACATACATTTATCTCTATATATCTTAATCTCCAAAGTACAGCCCACAGATCACTAAGACTTCTGCAACTCATGATGTGTAAAAAGCAAAGAATTTTTTTAGGCCTATCATTGGAGTCCAACTGTTCAAGGAGTCAGTTGCCTCTCATTTCTTCCACATTCATATAAAAACTCATTCTCAAAGAGTAAGGGCTTACTTTAAAAAAGTAATGCCAAATCTAATTAGAAATGAAACTGCTGATTCTGTGTGTTTCCCTAGTACTTTTCTCTACAGTAAATTTGATTTCAAATAAGTCTCAAGGGGCATCCCATCTTCTGAGCATAAGACTGCAGACAAAACCACGGACAATATATTCCTCTACAGAAAAATATCACTTCTATATCCCCACAACAAAAAGAAAAACAAAACCACACACACAAAACCACACAAACACCGCCCGCCCCCCCCCAAAAAACCCCAAAAAAACAAACAAAAAAAAAACCTAAAAAAAATTTCTTCCAGGTGATCCTCTGTAGCTTTTCCACATGGAAATACAGAGCTTTTGTTCCAGATCACAAATGCTACTACAACAGAGGGGATCAGTAATATTCCCCATGCCTCAACACAGGTTGCCAGTAGTCATGGTAGCTGTGGGCCTGCCAAATCATGTGGCAACCTTGCTTATTCTTCCTCATCTGTTTTCTTTCTACATTTCAAACATCTTCACATAAGGTAGTTCACATTGAGTAAAATACTTCTATGGCAACATAAACTCTTCACCCCTCCTGTATTTCAGGAGATTTAGGAAGAAACCTCCTGGAATTTTCTCTGCTAGTATCCTATATATCGTTTTTAATTGTCAGCAGCTTCAGACTGCTGCTAGAAAAGTTTGTGAAAACTCTGAGACTGCTTTGGACTAAGAATTATTAGCCAGCAGCTAAAAAGTTAAAACTACTTTCTTTGCCAATAATGATACTGGTCTCCTCTTTTACAATTCTTTTACAGGAATGTCACGATTTTGACATTTAATTGACAGAAACAGTACTATATGGAGAAAATGTAAGACATGACACATACCTAGACTATCTTATGTAAGCCTGTGGATAATTTGTTTGCATGACAGGACTGCATGATATGGAAATGTTCCCACCACTCCAGGAGCTGTGCTGTGTCCAAGTCAAACAAATGCCACACAAACAGTGAAACCTTGCTTTCTCTAGATTGACATGTTGAAACTGAGCCTAATACGATTGGTTTCAGGCTGCAGCTTATGCCTCTACAGGGACATTAGCACAGTCTCCCTGCCTGGCTGCTTGTTTCCATGAATGTACAATTTAGATGAGATCTACACCTCATGGTCAAATTTGCTGACAAATAAGCATGCCCACTGAAAGAGCAAGTGCACAAATCTTAGGTAGTTTTTTTTTTTGAACAAGATTATGTATTTTCATCACACCCACTATACTCAGAAGTTTGACAGAGCTAGTCGACTCATTCCTATGTTGGCATTCCTTCTTAAAAAAAGAATAGGAACTACAGGAATGACAATAATACTCCATAGATTACTTCTACTCTTCACTCAGATCATTCGGTTATAGACTACACAATGTACTAACATCCAGCTGTAACACACACACATGAAACATGGAAATGAGAATACAGGTATACAGCTAAGATTTATAGTTAGTTTTTCATCACCTACAAAAATTTTCTGAAAAATGTACTTCCTCCCTGTAGCTTGCTGTTCTTTATTTTTTACTGCATTCTATCTTTCTTGCTTTTTTCCTCACAGTCACTGTGAAAATATTGCTGTATTTTCTTATTAAAAAATTTACCTTTTTTTTCCACTATACTGAATTTGACATTTTGTTTTGCCATTCACAGGCCATCATCACTCCCGAGATAACCCTAGACATTCATAGGTACTTTTCAAAAGATATTTGCACCCGTTGCCACAGACTTGATCATAGCTTGTGGTTTTAAGGCAGACATCAGTAGATGGGGAACAAGATGTCCATGAGGCATGACTTGCAAGGAAGCATAACTTGTGTCAGGCCTAATGACAGCAGGACAGAGCAGGGGTGAGTGTACAAGCTCTTCACGGTAGGAGGCCTGACAAACCACAGAACTCACGTGCCTGGTACTTGGCTGCTTTCTGTACTTACATCAGGTGGTTTACTGAAAGTTCTTATCCACAGCTGTGCCTTGCTGTATCACTTAAATCTGGACTACCACAAGATGTTCCATTGCTCAACAGGCGCTGCCCTCCCAGTGCTGCTGTTTGCCAGACTTAAACAGAAGTTTGTGACATATTGATTCCTCTGGTTTACTCTCCTAACTTTAGGAAGGACTCATTCAAAAGTTAATTTGGAAAAATAAATAAAGGCAAAAGTTTCAAGGACAAAAAGTTTCAAAATAAAAATCCACATTTCAGATTACTGAAATCTAGGTAATGAACTTAACAGCTGGGATTTATCAAATTTCTCCTAACGGGAAATGTGAAGCCACCCTGTTTTACCATGTCTGTTCACTTAAACCACTCCATAATAATCTCCAAGATTCATATTTACACAGTTGATGCCCATAGATCATTACTTCTGTCTACAACCGGAGTCCATAAACTCAATTCTGGCAAATAAGAGCTGGCTAAAAAGCACCAATGGAAGTAATACAATAAAACTTTCAGGACTAGATCAGTTTCAGGCCAGAGGCAAGTTTGGTAATGCAGATTTGCTGCATCTACTAAACGACTGTCTCTCTCTTATGCACCCAGATCTGTGCCTACGCTAGAGAACATCACAGAGTCATGAGGAAGAGGTGACTGATGTGCTTGACTTAATTCTTATTTAAGAATACAGAATACTGTTTTTAGTTCCTGTGTTCAAGGCTTTCTTTGCTTGTACATAGAAAGAAAATATTATTGCTTGTAAATGAAACTGTCAACATGTGTAACAGCAGTGTTTATTATGAAATAATAGAAGATGTTTGTTCCTATGACAACCACACTGAAAAATTAAATATAGAGGCCAGAATCTTCATGACCCCAACAACCTGTAAACTGTGATTATCTCTCTCCCCAATGTGTGCTCGTCCTCCTTGATAAAATTTCATAACATCGTGGCAAAGTTCTTTATAAGAAAGAAGCTTAGTAGACACTCACAGCTTAATAATACGCTGTTGGGTTTTGATTGCAATTGTAAGACTGCTTCTTCTGCAGATCTTCCCTGAAACTGATTTCACACAGAAATCCTACATTAGGATTTTTATGTTTGGGGTCTTTAGACATTTTTATACCACTAGAAAAGTAGCATTCCTAGATTTAAATCAACACTAAAACATAAAATAAGATGGAAAGTACCCTAGAGTTTAGAAAACTGTGTTAAGCTATATTCAGTTCTGCTATTTTAGACAATACTTATGTATAAAAGGAATATTTTTTTATTGCCTCTTAAAATTATCCATTATATATTTTTACAGCCAATTCCTTATCCTTCTAATATGGCAGTAAAAAGCTGAACATCGACTGACTCCTGATACAAGTATTTCAAAGGTAAAGAAATAAAGTACCCTCTGTAACTAACATAAAGGGTTCTGAGCTGAAAACTGGGTGAACATTATGACTTAAAAATATGGTAGTTTATTTCTAACTTTTACAGTCCTTTATGTAGCCCAAGCACATGACAGTGCTTGATTCTTCTGAGGTTTTATGGCTTTTCTAAGTACTTGTGATGGAAACTTTTTTCCAGAATCAAAGGTACAAAATGTAAATAAATAAAATGAATTCACTTTAATCTGCTGAACAGAAACAGTTTCTTTGTGAGAAGTACAAGCCACTTGTGATAAAGTATGGAGTACTGATACTGGGAGCAAACTATGGCAATGTAAACATTAACATTAGCTGTTCTGCTGATTTCTTCTCAAATATCTAGCTAACATATTGCTCCACTGATGCTGGAAGTAGGAACAGGTTCTCATTTAGTCATCTGTTCCCAAATTACAGTTGTACTGCCTGTACTTCAGAGAGGAAAGAAAGGAGCGTTTCTGTCATCTCTCTTGAACCAGACTAACTACTGCCTACTTCATCTTATGGTCTGTGTAATTCCTAGACACCATCCCTTTTGAGACATTTTCAGCAGTGCAAAAATCTGTGACATACTGGCCCCTTAAGGACAAATGTAGTGGAAAGCTAATTTGAATTAATTTGTAAGTAAATAACAAAGGTCAATCTTAAAATTTATAATCTATCTGACATAGTTACCCTAGATTTAAAGCTTGTCTCCACACTCCAGCAAAGGGGTATTCTCCAAATGAAAGGGTGCAAGAAGAACCTGAGTTAGCATCTGAATTGAAAATAAAATCCTAATTTCAGCAACCCTGCATTTTAAATCAGTGCAACACTCAAATTTTTCACAGAAATGTGACTTTTAGTGATTCTGGTAATGAATTACAGATAAACATTTAAGTGTTGGGAGCAAAAGATTGGTTCTGAGCTGCCCCAACAGTGGGGCAAGGTGTCCTGTGACCCTGCCCAACTCACCAACATAGAGCTGGGGCAGCACGGCCCCAGCCTGCTGGGTTGTACTGGAGTGCACTGGGATATAATGGGCCCATCTGGTTTATACAGGTCTGGACTGGGTTGTACGGATTGCACCAGGTTTAGACTGGGGCTATAGGGAGATATGCTGGAACTTACTTGGTTTGTTCAGTCTAGAGAAGAGTGAGGGGACACCTCACTGTGCTCTTCAACATCTTCACAAAGGGAAGTGGAAGGGTAGATATAAGATTGTAAGATCTCTTCACCCTCACAGCCAGTGACAGGACTCAAGGAAATGGCCTGAAGCTGAGTCAGGGGAGGCTTAGCTTGGATATCAGGACAAGATTCTTCACCCAGAGGGTGGCTGGGCACTGGCACAGGCTCCCCAGGGAAGTGGTCACAGCACCAAGCCTGACAGAGTTCCAGAAGTGTTTGGACACTCTTGGGCGCAAGGCTTTACTTTTGGGGATGGTGCTGTGCAGCGCTGGGAGCTGGACTTTGATGATCTTTGTGGATCCCCTCCAGCTCCGGGTATTTTATGATACTGCGCTAAACTGGTTGATACTGGCCTGGCCTGGGTTATACTGGGATGGACTGCGATATACTGGCCTGGACTCAGTTTAGGCTGGGGTAACAGGGAAATACCGGGACCTCCTGGGCCCCACTGGTTCCACAGCCCCGCTCCACCGCCCCTCGCGCGCCCCTCCTCACGCGGCCCTCCCGGCGCCGCGCGCACGCGCCCAGCCACCCGCTCGCGCGCCGCCGGCACTTGTTTTGGAGGCGCGCGTGGTCCTCTCCGATTGGGCGCCGCCGCCCCGCCCCGGCCCCGGGACGGGAACTACATCTCCCGGCGTGCCGCGCGGCGGCGGCCCGGGAGCGGCGGGCGCTGGAGCGGGGCGGCGGCGGTGCCGCTGCTTCGCGAGAGAATTCCAGGCGCGCGGCGGTACCGCAGGCAGGTCGCGGTGAGCGCGGCGCCCCCGCCCGACGGGTCCCGCCGCCCGCAGGAGCGGCCGCGCCGGGAGGAGACGCTGCCGCCGCCGACCCGCGGCGCGTCCCTCTCCTTCCTGTGCCGGCGGGGCGAGGGCTGCCCCCTCCTCCGTCAGTCGCGGCGGCAGCAGCAGCAGCAGCATGAGCGGCGGCGGTGGCGGCGGCCGGAGCGCGGCGGCGAGGACACGGCTGGCAGCGCGGCTGCTGGCGGTGCTCGGCTGCGTCCTGACAGCGGAGGCCCAGGTAGGGACCGGCGGCTGGCAGGACGGCGCGGCGGGGTGGGACGGCAGGGAGCGGGCACGGAGCGCGGCCGGGCAGGGATGCCCGCCAGCTGAGGGTAGGGCTGCGGAGCCCTCCCGGAGGAGCAGTAGGGCAGAGGCGGGAGGTGAGGTCGCTTCGGGGGTAGTGGGGGAGAGGGCAGCTCTGGGACGTGTCATGTGCAGGCTCCCCGCGGAGAAGTCGGAGAATCTCTGGTTGGAGTCTGTAGCCCGCGTCCTTCCCCTTCCACACCCTGCGGCTGGCGCTTGCCGGCGTCCAGCCCGGGGCCGGTGCCGCCCATCTGCGGGGAGAAGTTGGTTGACCTGGGAACCACAGGTAGCATCAGTCACTGGGATATGTTGAGGAGCTCTGGGTTGGCTCATGCCCCTGGCTTCAGGCGGAAAGTTCGGTGCCCTGATGAAGTCTGTGAGAAGCCATATGTTCCAATGGTGATGCCAATGCTTGGGCTTGGCTTGGGTCGTGTCCGTATGCCCACATTTCAGGCGATGATGAGAACGTTCCTGCCTTCTGTAAACTGCCCTCACAGCTTTAGGAGGGCAGGTGTCTGTAGTTAGGAGCTCGCTGTTCATCCACCGTGTGACCGTGACTGAAATGATAGCTGGTGTTAAGGAGGAGAGGCTTTCAGCTGGGCCAAAGACGCCGGAGTGAGTTTATAGAGGAATACACTGTCCACGTGGAGCAAAGCTTACTCTCTGGATTATTCTTTTTCTTATATTTTCTAAATGTCTGTGTTGTACAATATGCTACACTGTAGGTGGCCACCCAGGGTGGTGATGACAGAAGCATAGGTAACTTTTATTGCAGCATTTTTTTTGTAAGTTGAGATTGTCTCTGATTTTCATTATTTTAGTAACTTTTTTAGCTTAACTAAATGCTAATTGAAATGGAGTTCTTAAAGAATCACTTAATAGAGTGGCATGGGATTTTTTGTGATGCTTGGCAGAGAGATTGGTTGTTGCTGTTTCATAAATTTGTTAGCATATTGTGTTCAGAATTTGGCTTGTGCAGGGAAAGAGAAGCTAGCCAATAGTTCTTGGAGTCGTGTTACCTAAGGCTGTTCTCTCATTCTGCAGCCATGGCAAAGTAAAATGTCTAAGGATCAAAACAAGGTGTCCCAGGTGGTCTTCTAATTGTTGAAGCAATTAAAGTACACCAGCCTGATAACACTAATAAGGTTGTTTTGTATGAATAGATTGCTAATTATTATATGCATTTATTCAGTTTTTTTCCTTAATATTAAAGTGCTGACTGTGTTTTTCTTTCTAGATTTCATAAGGAGAAATTGATGCAGGTTGGACATTGACCTTTTCTTCTGAAAGGTTGATTTATCTTGGAGAAGATAAGTTAAAAGTTTCACTTCTCCAATATAGCTCTGATACCTGTTTAGCAACTAAAATAGGTTTGACAATACCTGGAAGTACTTTGATAAGATATTGGAAATGTAGAAAAAATAGCAGCTATGCAATGTCAGATGATTTCTTGAACACAATTTATAATAGGCTAATGCTTTTTGGTTTTATTGTAGAGTTCAAAGTAATTAACAGATGAAAAGAAACCACAATACTTGTCTATTGTAATAAAACTTGTGATAACTTACAGTATAGTTTGATTTTATATTTGTGGACTAAGTTAGGTAATGAAGTTCAATTAAAAGAAGGCAAAGTACCAATTGTGTGAATAACAAAGTAAGTCTTGCAATGTGTAGTTTTAACCATGTACTACACTCTTCTTATTTTGATGTCCCCAGTTTGAAAAAACAAATTTATTGGAAGATCCAGATGTTGGTAAAAATGAAACAATTGTCTGCATGTTCTTGGAGTGTTACATTGTAAGTGAGAGCACTGAAGCCTGCACTTACACTAATTAAAAAAGCCTATGACTGGGGTACTTGAATCCAGTGTTGCTGTTGCATCATTGTGCTGTGAACTGATTCCACTGCTGTGCAGTATTAGTGTTTCATATATGCTGTGAAAGCATATTATAATTTGTCATTTAGTACAGATACAGTTTAGCTTAATTTTAGAGCATGCTGTCCAAGGAAACATTGATGTTGCTGTTTTATGTATACAGGGATCTAACTGTTTCAGTTCTGAAAAAGTTTCGAGGAGGAAAAAAAATGGAAAAGTTAGTTTTCTTGCTCTGGTACTCTGAATTAGTTTTTCTCTTCATAATTTCCTAGATCAGTTTGAGTTCTTGAGGAGGAAACTTCATTAATCTAGGTAAACTGTCCTGCGTTTTCAAAGATGTTCTTAGAATTGAGGTCTTAGTTAAACAAAAAGGCTGCAGTTTCTAATTTTTCCATGAGGATTTGACACTATTGCATTTATCTGGGACATTTTTCCCCTGAAAAAACATTTTCCATTTGCATAGATGGTAAAATTATTTTTGTAAGCAGTGGATAGCCTTATGAGCTGGTCATCAAAATAGTTTCCTACTCTTTATCTTCTCAGTCCAAAAAAAACTTTCTTGTATCACCCTGTTTATACAGCTCAGTAACATTTGAGCAAGATATTCAGAGTTATCTTTTTGTCTTTTTATATTGTAATGAAATTGTGTCCTATTTGCTTCATGGTATGGTGTTACCTGTAAGGGCTACACCTTTACAGATTTCTGCCTGTGTGTGATCAATAAGAAAATTTGAAATTTTAAATGAAATTGTTACAGATTAAAGTGCATGGGGTTTTTATTTCTGCAAGCATAGTTAATAACAAGTTTTTTCTTCTGACTTTGGAGTTGGCAGTCATGTGGGCTGTGAAAAACCTGTAATTACACATTGGCTCTTTGACAGTTGTTTGCCCAGGTTTGAAGTCAGGTAGCATTAACAAGGGAAGCATAACAGCAGGGAAAAAAAATTGGTTCAAGTAACTTTGCTTAAATTAGCTTTACTTAATTGCTATATCTGCTCTACAGAATTGTTACAGCCTATTTAGTGCCTCAGGAAAAGTAGGATCTACATAAGGTGAATTTTCCACTTAAATGCTTTTTTGTAATATCTTTACTTCTTTATTCTCGTAGAGAGTTGGGGGAACTCCATTTTCCAGGCGTCCTTTATGCTTTATAAAGGAGCAGAAGCCTACAATTTCATTTCTAGTGGCTCTTTTACATCAAGCTTGGTTATGTAAGGGTATCTGTTCTGTAAAGTATGGTAGTGATTTATCATGCATAAAACAGATTAGATGATTTCATAATCTCATCTATGTGAAATCTGTGGAGGGAAGAAAAAGCTACAAAATATTTTGTCTCCTTTTCCATGTAACAGCTAGAAGTTCTTCTAATCCCATGAAAAGTTATAAGATGTATGGGCATTTCTGTTTCAATTAATTTCTAGGCCATAATGGATGTCAATGAATTTCCTGTCTGGCTGAAGAACAGAAGCAGTAAGCACCAGTGTTTGGTTCCATTCCCTTCAGACATGTCTGTAGTAGTTTAAGAAGCTACGCCTAAGAGCATTAGCTTAGATTTATTAAAATTTATTATATAACTGTTCATAGAATCACACTTTTAGTATTTCCACCTTTCAATAAAACATGCCAGGGTCTCAGCAAGAGTGTTGTTGTAGCCTAGTCTGTGATGTTAGTCGGAGCTGTCCTCTCTGCTACATGCACAGTTCTGCCTTCCCTTTCTGTGTTGGCAGTAGAACTTCTGCACTTGCAGTGTGTGCTGCTTTTCACAGAGGTGGTCTTAACCTAGTGCAGCAGCAGTACGGCTGGCTGTCCTGGCACAAGAAGAGGGATGAGTCCTGGAAAAGTCATGGTAGATTCACAGCATTGCAATGTCGATCCCTGCTTTTCCATGGATTTGTTTGTTGAATTTATTTGTAAAATTGCAAACTTATTGGGCACAGAAGAACCTGCATTCCTTTTCCTCATGCCTCTAAGGAAACTAGATGGAGTGTTTTCACACTTTGAGAAGAAATATGAAAATAAGATGACAGTGTGTGATTGTAGGGTTTTTTTAGGCAATTTGACTCGTGAGCATTTGGTAGGAGAGCAGTTGATATGCAACTTTGCTAATATACCACATGTTTATAATTTAGAAAGTCTTGTTGCTTATTCTTCAGAAAGTTCTATATGCTGAAAGCATCAACAAATTTCAGGGGTGAATTTGTTAATCTTGCTAACATTGATTTAGCAGTGCGTTTGGAGGTGGACTTAAGCTCAAAGCACTACAGTTTTACTTTGAGTTTGTTACTGAGTATTTCGTGATGAGAAATAGTTGCTATGGAACTGCATTTCACTAGTATTTCTTTCAATTACCACATTTTTCTCTTTAAAGGATTTTTCTGCAGTTAATATTCAATTTCTGTATTAAAAATAAATGTTTATCTATTTTTTTCAATAGCTCACAGGAGTCCTGGATGATTGTTTATGTGACATAGAAAGCATTGATGACTTCAATACTTTCAAGATCTTTCCCAAAATACAGAAACTGCAAGAACGTGATTACTTCAGATACTACAAGGTACACTTAGAATGGTATTTTCCTGAATAATTTAAATAAAATGCAGAAAATATAAGAAGGATTGCATATCAAGTCAACTTGCCAGTGTTAAGCTGCCTATTAGAAACCCACATCTCTTTAATTTGGTTGAAGCAGGTTTTCAGTTCCTGACAGTTATGTTGGTAATAAGTCTTGCTTGCTACATCCTAGAGTCAGTGACAGTAAATCATGACTGCTTTCATTTAATTGATAAGTGGTAGTTTTAAAGATAGTGCCTTTGTACTGCTGCATCTGGAAAAGGGTCATATTTTAACAATTTTATGACAGCATGCAGTGCTTATCTTCTAAGGAATACGTGTAATTTGAAATGGAAATATTGCCATGATTTATTTTTCTAATAAGTTGCTGTCTTATTTCTGATTTTATTGTTAGCTATCTAGAGAACTGTTATTCCTTTGAAAAATAGGTAAAACTGTTCTTTTTTCAAGTAGTATGTAGTATCACTTTTTATTACTTGAAGCACTTTTTTTTCTCTGCATTACTATCTGATGTGCAAATGGAGATTTGAAGCCTGATACTTTTGTTTTCAGATATGCTTAACTTGAAAGTGTAGATGCATTTTGACTGACCTAATCAGGTGGCTGCCTGCCCTGCCCCTTTGCTACTTTTACCTCTAAGTTAAGCCAATGCATCTCTTTAACCTGGTAGATATTTAGTTTGGGTGTTTTGGTTTGTCATTTGGTAGGGGGTTTTGTTGGTTTTGGGGTTTTTTTTTTCTCCTCAGCTTGTAAAAAGTCATCTAACTGATCTGGAATCGACGACAAACATTAAACTCATGCAAGACAGAGTTATGAGTGTGCAGAAGGAGAAGAAAGCACTAGGCTCTTCCTTTTCTAGCCTGAGCAAACAATAATGTGTAACTGCACTTTGAATCTCCTTCTGCATGATATAGTTCTCAGTTCGCTTTTCAGGAGAAACAGGATATGTGCAACTTCAGTACTAATAGATCATGTAGTAGTGGTAATGACATTCTCTAGAGGCAACAGAAACGTACAAAACAAAGTGTGTGAAGATGAGGAGCAACAGGTATATGAGACTTAACAGTAATTTAATCTTGCAAATTTAGAGCTAATGTTCATTTCAACAGCAGTTCTGCAGATCATGCTCTAAAGGTGTGTTTCAATCCTGCCTCATCTTTTATACTGGTCTTCCTAATAGATGAGCAGTTCCAAGGGCCTGTGTGCAGTCCACCCAGCACCACTTCATTTAGTACTTCCAGTGGTGGCAGGGAAGAATTTGTGTTGAACAAGCAAACTGAGTATGTCAGTCAGAACATTCTTCACCCTTTCCTGTTTCAATAAATAGTAGCTTTTTTGATAGCCCTGTGTAGAATGATGTAAGTGCTTTTAAGCACATAAATGGATGTGGAAGTTGTGAAGGTAGGTGTTGTGGTTTAGGAATGGTGCTCCCCACCAAACCACGCACCAGTCACTCTTGTTCCTGTTTTCCTCTCCATGCTGTGTCAGGATGGAGATGAGAAATGGAGGCAAAAAGGTAAAGATCATGGGTTGAGATAAGAACAGTTTTCTGGAAACAGCAATGAGGTAAGAAAAGGAACAGTAGTGGCAACAGTACTAATAACAGAGGGCATAAAAAAATAAGTGATTCACACAGTGGGGAAAAAAATATCAGATTTGACTCCCTCTGCCATTTTTTCTTGACTGGAAAGTACCCCTTCTCTCTGAAAGGAAGTCCTTTTCCCCTGCTTCTGCCAATGATGTGAAGTGGTATAGAAGAACTCAAACCTTAATGTACAATACGGAATAGATGAGGTAGTTTTTATTTAAAGGCCAGAGAAAACTTCATGAACTCTTGCAGAAGTTGTGCTAGGTGGTTTCTAAATAGTGGGAAACTTCTCAATGGAAGAAATAAAGAAATAAACATTTGTGTCTCTAGTTTTATGCAAGAAAACACACAAACTATGGAAACCTCATGATCAAGAATCTGTCTTTTTATTTGTAAAAGGACTGAGTAATACTCTGAGTGATAATAATGAAATCCAGTGCCTCATACCCTGAAGATCAGATGTTCTATGTAGACAGTACATGACTGGTTTGATAAAAATACAAGTGCTATACAACCTCAGTTTGTATGTGTACTGGTTTTTTGGTGATCTTCAGTCATTCTGGGACAAGTACATCTTGATTTGCATGTGTTCTTTCTGAATTAATCTTCAGTTTAGGCAGCAGTATTTTTTTATTTACGAATTCCTCTGTGTAAAAACAGTGGCTGCCTAGTTACTTATATCTTCCTCGGTGTGTAAGCATTTTTTACTGTGAGAGTTTACTTTGAAGAAGGTTGTAATTTAACTGTTGGCTGATCTTTTTTGGTAGAAATTGGTGGGAGTTGAAAGTTTTATATAATAGGTCTTACTGTGAAGGTCATATAGAATGTAACTATCTTGTTTAAAAAGGTATGAGTGAACAGGTACAATAAATAATTTTGCATTATTTTTTTCTAGGAATGGTGTTTGTGCATTGAATAGAGGAAACGGGGGGGAAAACAACCTAAAATCTCTGCTTTTATTGTATCTGTGCTAGCAAGGTTTGAGCTGTAATGAGAAGATATTTGTCATCACTTCTAAAAAGTTGTACCATCTGCTAAATGTCTTGTCAGGGTTTTTTTGACTGAGGAATCTCTTTAACATTTTAAAATAATAATCTGTTTTTAGTTTGATTTTGAAATCCAAAATCATCCAAGCACTTATTTGAATTTAGTAGTGGGAGATTTAATTTTGCTTTAATATACTATATGTTTGTGTTCATTCACTGGAGACCATTAACAGTTGTACTGCATAAACCTTCATCTTATGTAGTTAGAGAGACTAATTCAAAGAAACCAAATGACAGACCAAATTTCCCCAAAACACCTTAAAGTATTTAATATAACACTTTTTTCCTTGGATCATCTCCTTTAATTTGAAGGATTTCCTGATACTGAGAGCTTTCTTCTACAGTTGCCTTATATAAAAGTGTGGATTGTAAACTTCTGCTTTTGTATGTTTAGGTCAACTTGAAGAGACCATGCCCATTTTGGGCTGACGATGGCCATTGTTCTATCAAAGATTGTCATGTAGAGCCTTGTCCTGAGGTATGGATCAAATATAATATATAATAGAAAAAGGATTTTTTGCTAAAAATTTGTCAATTTACAGTGACTAGTATTATAATAACAATACTTAGTAGTTAGAATTTAAATTTAACTAAAAGCGACAACTTTCTTTTCCATTTGAAAAGTAGAAATACAACCAAAATATTTTAAGATCTTAGGTATTTTATGAACAAAGCAGATAACTTCAAGAATAAGTCCCTTCTTAGCTCTAGCACCGTTTTGCGTATAACATGTTGAAAAGGTAAAGGAGCAAGTTAATTTTTCAAAAAACAAGTTAGCTTTAACCTCTATAGGAATGATACCTAATTGGTAGATTTTAATAAAACATAACCATTTCTATGAGCAGTAAAAGCTGTGATTTATTTTTTGTTTTTAGAGCAAAATACCTGTTGGAATTAAGGCTGGGAGCTCTAATAAAGTAAGTACTTCTTTATTTCCGAAGTTCTGGGTTTTTTTTAATCTTAACCTTTTAACAGCTATGTGACTTTTTAGTACAAACCTTCAGTGTTCACATACTGATGAAATGGTTAAGATAACTGACCAATTCCTGTTTGTGGCTTTACCTTTTTACCTTTATGTATGGTAGTGTTTCTGACATAGCTGGTACTGTCGTGTTGTTTTGAGTCTGTCATTTCTGGAGAGCTGGCCAAAGATGCAGAGGCAGTAGCAGCGCACTCTTTCTTAAGGATCATAAATAATCACATCTAATATTTAAAGAACCCAAATGATTGGATGGAGTTCTGCTTTGCCTTATTTTCAAGAGGTCATTAGTCTAAAGACAGTTTAGGCCAGAGTGGCCAGTGCAGACTCAAGTAGTCAGTCTGTGCTGTTGGCTTTTGCTTGCTACTCTCCTAACCAATCATCCTAGATCAACAAGTGATCTTGGCAAAGCCAAAAATGCCGAAAAGAAATGTCATATATGCCTAGGAAAGGAGCAGAAAAGTCAGATCAGAGACTACCCACACATCCTAAACACAGTCCCCAAGAAGGAGGATTTTAGCAGTTGAGGGCGTAATGGTGCCCAAATGAGAGATCTTCCAATTGAGCGCCTTGACTGCGTTGTAGACACTTACCTCTTGATTAGCTAGCGTATCTCCATCCTCCCCAGTGCTTTCTACCTCACTGGACTGAGTGTAGTTGACAACATCGTGAAGGACTTATGAAAAAGACTGTTGGCATTAGGTTTAGGTCTCATGCAAAGAAACATTATCATGCAAAGATAGTTGAGATGAATATTTCATTGGGAATTGATGACTTGTGTGCTGCTGCCTGGAACAGAGCAGACTTTCCAAGCTTTAGCTCAAGAGGAAATCTTATTTATTTTATACATACATTAACTGACTGAAGTAAAGACTGCCTCTTCATTTAAAGGTTCCTGGTAATCAGAGAAGAAAAATCTTTCTCACTACATGACATAAATGTCAGTTGTTTGCCATTCCAGCACAAGCAGCAATAGTTGTTCTGAAAAGCTGACACTGTCTCTGGGAGCGGATCTTGTGTTTTAGCTGAATAACCTGTTGCCTTTTCTCTTTTTCATTGACTCTTTTATGTTCCAAGCTTGATTGTAGAGAAAATGACTCCTGGAATACCATAATGCATCCTAAAAAGAGGGATTGTAAGACTAAAGACTGTTTCAGAAAGGATTCTTGTAGCAGGCATTTGAGCTTCCTGATTGATTTATTTTGAGAGCCATAAGTAAGTTGTTAAATAGTAACCAAAGAGTATGCTGTTCTTTAGATACTTCACACTAACACATCAAATTGGATTTAGGAAGTGAAAAAATGAAATTCTTTTACTTTCACCACAATAAAGAAAGTGGGATAGATTCTTTGGGAAGCTGTCATTTGCTGTATGTTCACTACAGTGGTTTCCTTTGAGTTGCCTTGCTGGTTGTTGAAACCAGCTACAGAACTGAATGTTAGGCAATTCTGTACCTTTAATCTGCAGTAGAAGGCACTAATACGTGCTGCTTTTCTGTAATAGAAGCAAATATTTCTGGGTGAAAATTGTCATCTGAATGGACATAAGTCTTACCCATGCCATTTTCTTACTACTTATGGTTCAGTTAAGTGATCTTTCGTAGAGCCAATTAAAAATTGCCAATCTCATTTAATATCCCTTTTAAGGTAATATCAAATTCATTTGAGTATGAATGTTTTGTTTCAAGGACTGTGTAAGTACTATGCTATTAGCCTGTGATAATTTCCACTTGGGGAAGTCTTGCACATAAATAGCTTATCTGTTAAGTACTGGGTTAAAAACGGGGTGGGTTGTTTTTTTTTTTCCCTGAGGACAAACATGTCCAGTGTCTCTCTTTCATCCCGATAGTGTCAGTCTTGAAAAGCTGAAAAAACCAAACATATCTTTTTAATAATGAGAGTTATAATCTCTTGAATAGATAAACTCATGGTAGAATCCTGTGGAGAGGTTTTCTGTTGTTTCAGTCCAGTTTCCCATTGCCTTTCTCTCCTAATTAGAGGAGCTTGTAAAATTCTAGCTTTAGGTTTTTGGGTTTTTTGGGGGTTTTTTTGGGTTTTTTTTTGCTGAACAATAAAGAAAACAGTTCCTTTGAATACTCATCTAGCTGCAAATACCAAGGTTACACTTGTAGAACTTCCCTATAGGCACGTAGTTAGCAATAGAGGATGTATTTTGAATCCTTGACACCACCATAAGCCTTTTGAAATAGTGCTGTAGAGACACACAGTTATTTCCTTTTCCGTAGTTCTGTTGCATTTGAGCGATGAATGCATATTTTGTGGCAAGGCATTTAAGCTGTATTAATATTTGAAGCAAGGGACAGGAAACAGCAATGCCAGGTTGCAATATTCAACTTTGTAATTTGCTTCCTGCCCTTCGCTTTTCTGGTTTTTTTTCCAGTAACTGGCCTTAGGAGATTTGGTTGGCAAGAACAGATATTTTGTCCTAATCTTGTCAGGGATCACAAAGCACTGATCTGACAACTGTTGCTATTAAACACTGGAGAATAGGAAAGGCTGGAAATATGTTTTGAGACCTGACTGTTCATTTTGTTAGAAACCTTAAATTTAGGATTCTAATATTGGCAATAACCTTTTTTCATTTCAGGGTAGGGATTGGTTTGCAACTCTAGACATGCTAAATGTTTGCTTCAGCATCTCAGTATGTTATTTCATCAGCAGTATCTGTTTCAGTCTAGGTTAAGGCTATTCTTTGTTCCCATTTTTCCATTTATCATCCATTCTATGCTAAAGAATGAGGTCCCATGCCTGTCAAATCCAAGAAAATTGAGTGAGAAAATCTTTCTAAAGTAAATATTTATGGACAAGACCCCTAACAAGATTTAAGTTATTTGGTATTTCTAATCTCCTTCACTTCTTAGGTCTTCTGCTGTTTTTCCTTGTGTTGATTCAGGCAAATGCATTTTTAAAATGGAAATCATTCTGCTTACTCATCTGAACAGTTTTAGGTAAATACTTTCTTTTTTTGAGTGATACATATTGTGGTGGTACTTCGCCTCTGACACCACAAAGCTGTCCTCAGAAATTAATTACTCTTTCTTTTAAAATTTATCATTTATTTGTTTTATTAATTGACCTAAGGTTTAGCTTGGGAAAAACATGCATACTACCCCCTCTGCCCCCAAACCAAAAACCCCCAAAAGGAGGAAATTGAGTTTATCTTCTAAAATAGCACTGTTACTACCTTTTACGTTCCAAAACTTAGAAGAACTTTTTGAGCTTTAAGCTGACAGACTTAAATTCCTTGTATACATAACCAATTTATTATAGAATAGTAGAATTTAATCTTTAATTCTTTGAATGTTTTCCTTAGAAGCGTTACAGAAGTAAGTGTTCTAGTGGATTCCTTTTCAAAAAAAAAACTTCAGAATGAAAGTTTAGGTTATATATTTCAATTCTCTCTATAAAATAAGCAAAATTTCAGTTGAAAAAGCTTGTCTTCCAGACCTGTGTGCATCTGAAGTGAGCCGATGAATAGGATTAAAGGGAACATGAGGGGGAAATGGCCAAAACTATTAAATATACCTACTGAAATTAAATGAAACTTGGGGTATGATTATAGTTGATTAAAAAAAAAGTTTGTTTTAAGGTATGACACTGCTTGTCTTTCAAGGTCCTTTTATGATTCTGTAAATAAGTATCTGAAGCACTCTGTGTAGGGTGGTTCATAACAAAAGAATTTAAACGCAAGACAAAATTTTGACATCTTTAGCTGAATTCTTTACAGCAGTTAAATTCACAGAGTGAAATCAGCCTGATGAACTTAAGGAGGAAAAAAAAAAAATGAAGTAAGAAATGTTCCAGAACCATATACTGCTTCTAGAAGAAGAGGATTTTCCCTAATACTAGGGAACTCACTGCTAAACTTAGAAGTACATTTCACAACACCTGTTCTTGAGGATTTCAGTAATTCATTTGCATATTAAACATGACTTTTTTTTTTTACAGTATTCAAAAGCAGCAAATAATTCCAAAGAATTGGAAGACTGTGAGCAAGCTAACAAGCTGGGAGCAGTTAACAGTACCTTAAGGTATGCTGTGATTTACATCAACAGTACAGAAATAATAAGAAAGGAACATGTTATTTTCTCTGTCTGAGGTGCTGGTTTATATTCTTCATTCTTCCCATAACCTATTAGAAAGTAAATGGGAAATGATGCAAGAACATCTGAAGGCAAAAATATTAAATGATAAGTAGACATTTTTGTTTAATGTATGCTTTAATACTACTTATAAGAGGTATCTTACAGCATCAAGAATGAGAAGAAACTTGCAAATAAAACCACCTTTTCTCTATTCTTTGTTCTCAACGATTGTGGTGGATTAAGGGGTTTGGTCCTGCTTTATCCCACTGTTGGACTGATGTGCCTATTTGTGATCATTCAGTGAACCAGATCGGGGAGTTGAATTACTTCTGTTGTTGTCAAAGTTATTTTTAGCTTGGATCAATTCTCTGATCTTGCCCATTGCATGGCACTGTCAAGGCTGGGTGGGAAGAATTCTGCAGGATGGTGTTGCCCTGGGTACAAAAGTCTGTGGAACAGCATCTAGAAAACATGGTGCTCTACTGGATTCCCCACTTTTGAAAAAGATCAATTCTTTGCTGCTAATGGAGGGATATGGTGCCTTTGCCCATAAATTTTAGCAGTTCTACCTGGTAAAGGTGATGAAACTTTCTTGTGCCTTGAAAAAATGACTGTTTCTGCCTGGTGTGTGGTGTTTTAGGGAAAATAAGAAACTATTAATTCTGTTCCATTTCTGTAAGGCAAAAGAATGTGAGACTGTAAATGGAGAGCTAGAGAAAATGCCTTCATGAGAGTAGGGTAGATGATTAAAGCTGGGAGAGGGCAGGTAATGGATTCTGCAAGTGGAGGATGAGTTTGTGCTTTGCAGGAAAACTTCCATGTTCTCTGCGTAGCAGTGCATTATCCTCTTGGTTTTGTGTTGTTTTCCTGCATAAGTTGTATTTCTTGTGGTTATCAAATCTTGTCTGTTGGTAATTACCAGAGAATTTCCTCACCTAATGCCAAGTGCAATGTCTCCTTTTGTGATTTGGCAGAAGGTTAGAAATGTATCTTGTAGTAGAATTGCCTCTGTTTGTAGAGTTGAACTGGTACTAATTTGATCAAACAGGATAGGTTGTTTTTGTTATTTCAAGGTGCTTCCCTGCACCCTGGAGCAGAGTTCCCCATCTTAACTTTGCTTACACACAGTAGTATGGCATCAGTAGTTCTGTGCTGTGCACAGTCACAGAAGAAAGGTTTTGGCACTGTTTGTGTTTTGCAGTATGGGAACTTCAAAATACTTTGTCCCTCTAGTACAGTGCACCTTTTTAAATGCTAGAATAAGTGGAATGACATTAATATTAAAATGGCTTAGGACAAATCATATTCATAGAATACTTTAACTTAGAAGAGCGATTTAGACATCTAGTCTCCCAGTCAAAAGTAAGGCACTAAAATTATGAGTTTCATTGAAAGTAGAGATTATGAAAGCAGGGTAATTCCTCCCTCCCCCACCCTCAAAGTGACAGCTGCTAAAGTAGTACTTCAAATATGTTAAAAATGTATTCTATGAACATATTTTACCAAGCTATTACTGAAGGAAGAGAAGCCACTGCAGTTTGTTCAAATAATGGTGAAATCTTTGTCTCAAGATGAATTTGAATTTTAAAAGTATTGCAGTTGATGCTTGCTTGAATCTCAGCACAATTAACAAGGGATAGCTCCATACAGTCTCAAGTTTGATATACTGACTCAGAGTTCACTTCCAAGCTATACGTGGGTTGTATTTCTTTCAGAAGATGTTGATATTGTTTCTTTAAAAGTTTAAAATCAAATGTATTTTTTTCCCCTCAGTAACCAAAGTAAGGAGGCTTTCATTGACTGGGCAAGATACGATGATTCACAGGATCATTTTTGTGAACTTGATGGTAAAATGTTTAAGCTTTTTCAGTGTTTGCTTTATTTGCTGTCTCATAAAAATGCAAAAGATCATGGTTTCTGTACAAATAACCATTTTTAAGAAGTTTTAATTTTGTCCCAAGTGACAGAAATGTGACAATTCATATCATACACCATGCAAATTTTTGCAATTTTACATGGAGTGTTTGGTAGCCTACACAGTGCACATTCACCATTATCTCCTTTTAGCATATTGAACAGGAGATAGTTATGTAAATAAAAAAGGTGGTAAATGGGAGGGGGCTAACACTTTTTAGAAAAGCTTCTTACAAAAAAGATGCATCTATCACAAATATAAGATAAATGTCTTGCAGCTGGTTGTTTCTTACTACTGTGTTGTTTTGTTGCTGTTTTACTGTGCTTGAACTGAGTTTGTTCCTCTTCCAGTTTTGCTGTTTCCAAATGATCTCTGCAACCTTATTTGTAAGGACTTTCTTATTGTTAAAACATTAGGATACTAGATTGTGTCCTTCCTCTACTCCACGTATGTGGGTCTTTTTATTTGTTTGTAACATTCAAAGCTCAAAGGAGTGCTTTTCAGATAAGTGTGAGAATTGCCAGTTTCAGGATTGACTACTGAAATACTTTTTAATAAACACCTTAAGAAAGCCTTCTATCCTAGGAATATTTAAGACATAATGCTAGATGTTTTCATCTACCTTTAGGCTTATGTTTGGTGTTACCTGAGAAAGTAGCAGCTGCAGTGGACTTAGCAGATGCAGTTCTCTTTCAGCGCTTCTGCTGTATCTGATGTGAATGCTTTCTGTATGAGCTGTTTCTGTAACAGCTGATGAGCATTACTGTACATCTGAACTGTTATATGGAATTATTTGCTGTTGTCTCTACTATCTTCAAGTTGTCTACATACATTTTTTAGTAATATTGAGCTGTGAAAGGTATAGTTGAGGAGCATTTCTTTTAGAAGTATTGCTAACTTAAGTAGTTCCTGATTCTAACTACATCTCTCCTTATATCATGCCCTGCTAAAGGAGGATGTCCCCAGCTGTGTTCTTCCAGTGTGGGTTTTTTCTGCACTGGCTCAGGTGTGCATCCTTCTGCATGGTAAGCTGATGAGGCTTACCTAAATAGCGGGAAAGTAAGTTGCCATCTCCCTGCCACCTCCCACACTGTTGTGATGAACTGGCTTGTTGGGTGAGTTCGTGATGTGGAGCAGGGAGAATGAGAGAGAATAACTACTGGGAGTCATGGGGAGGAAGTAGAATCCCTTGCTTTCTTCTCCTCTCTTCCTGTTGGGCTTAATCATAAACTAGGTAAGGGAACTGATCTAGCTGAAAAAACTTGGTTACCTGGGCCAGCTTTCCATCTTTTTGTTGCATAGCTCCACAGTGCACATAGACTCAGTCGTGTGTGGATAACAAGAAGAAAAATGGCCCCCAAAGTGATCAGGGAGTGTAGGAACTGCTTAGGTTAGCCACATTGTCAAATAAATAAATAAAGCTGTAATTTGACTTTCTCTTATCTGGCAGTCATTGTTGTGTGTCTTGTATCAGTCTCCTTTCTTTGTTTTTGCTGCTGCTGCTGAAGCAATGCTTAACTGCTCATGCGGAATCATCACTCCTTTTTTTAGAGCAGTTTCATTCTGTTTCTGTGGCTTTTTTTGATATCTGAGGAAGTACTACGTGGCACTTCTTGGGCTATTCCTATGAATAAGTCTCTGGACTTTTAGTTTATACTGTATGTGGGGTTTGTTTAAGCATGAGTTGGTCTTGATCTAGGATTTCAAAGAGGGGTGAATTCCTCCTGCGTTTTACTGGTTGTAGCTTGAAACCATTTCTGCTTCTACAGTGTTTTTATCAGAGAGAGTCCCTGTTTCACAATTTTCTTTGGATAAGTTGACTGAAATTTGTAGTGAACTTCCGAGATGAGAGTATAGTTTGTTGAAAGGCTGCTTAAGTAACATGCTTCTTCATGTAACCAAGAGATTGTTCTGCAATATGCTGAAAGTTTTGTTCAGTTAAGCAATGTGATTCAGACTTTTCTGCCAGTATACAAGGGTATTTGGAGGAAAAATGGATTTAGCTAATAAATTTACTGTATGTACCACCTACAAACTTGGTACTTTGTACTACTTTGATCTTGTCTTTGTTAAGAGCCTACTGTATGCAGTATACCCATTTCATAAAAGCAACCCCTCAACCAAATTGACAGATAAACCTTAAATTTGGAGGCCATTTAAAACAAAATGCTTTTTATGTCTTAGCCTAGGGTCAGGGTATACAGTACATTACAAGTGTTTATGGTAGACTTAAAGAAGCCACACAGATGATCATCACACATAGAAATTAGAGACACACGTGAGACTTTGGAATAGATTATATGCTTTTGAGCTTTGTATTTAGCATGTATATTGATGCATTTTTACATACATGGCACTTAAAAACCAACTGGAAGACAGAATAGTATTAAATGAGATCTCTTGTTTATATTTATATAAATATATATATTTATATTTAGTTCTCTGTGACTGGTTAAGTTAAACATTTTTTCAATTGATCACTTAGCATATGTAACAAAATTTTTCCTATTTAGATGAGAGATCTCCAGATGCACAGTATGTGGATTTGCTGCTGAATCCAGAACGTTACACTGGATACAAGGGGCCTTCTGCTTGGAGAGTGTGGAACAGCATTTACGAAGAAAACTGCTTCAAGTAATTGGGAGGGAGAGGAAGCCTATTTCTTATACTTGTACCTCAGTTTAGCTAAAAACTGATCTTTGTGTTTTCTAACTTATTTTTTAGGCCTCGATCTGTCTATCGTCCTTTAAATCCACTGGCGCCTAGTAGGGGTGGGTCTTGCCTTTTATTTTCCCATGCACTTCTTTTAACATAGTGACTGTTGCAGTACAAGGGATGCAGCTAGAAATGTTCAGTCTGTAGGTGTGCTTTCTGCTTTTTTAATTTCCTCTGTAGAAGTAGCTGTACATTTTTAATATTTAGACTAAGGCTTGTGGTGCTTTATTACATACCTAATCTTATCCTTATTAATAGGTTTATTAACATCAGGTAAACTGATATGAAAATTAAATTTTAAGTCTCAGACTGTTTACTAATTATCACATTAGTCTTCCAATTTGAATGCACTCTGGTATTCCTGTTTCTTTTTTCAAAAAGCATTTAGTCACTTCAGTTCATACTTATCCTGGTGTAATGTAGTTGTACATTTCTCATCCATAGTGTGCAATGTTTGCAGGTGTACAAATAATTGTGTTATTTGAAGGAATGAACACCTAGGAAGAATCAGTTATGTGCAAA
This sequence comes from Parus major, assembly GCF_001522545.3. Classification (NCBI taxonomy): domain Eukaryota; kingdom Metazoa; phylum Chordata; class Aves; order Passeriformes; family Paridae; genus Parus; species Parus major. The sequence continues at coordinate 44,457,053 of NC_031770.1, read as the reverse complement.
AGTGTTTTAAAAAAGGATTCTAATGACTTGGGATTTGTTTTCAAATTTAATTGAAAGCTAAAACCTGCTGTTTCAAATTAATCAGCTTTCCCCTGTGTGTGTCTTGTTTTCCTTAAAAATTATCTATTAGCCAATAGGTTCAGTTAAAAAAATCACTATCCACTAGAAAATCAAGGTCTCTCAATATTTATAATTACTAAAAGCTGATATATTGCTGATGCACACAAATAAAAAGAATTGTAAGAATGGTTTAATACAGGGATCAGAATTTCAGGAAGGAACACTGGGCTGATTGTTGAACAACGCAAACTAAAAACTTTGACTTCCTAACCATCTTTCTGAAGCTAAAATACAGGTTTCAAGAATATGTGAACTAGCTGTTACTAAGATTTCAATTTCTTAGTGACTTTCATTATTACAATTTGTCTTGTGTGGTCTTGAGAAACAAGAATGGAGGGAAGTAAAATAGCCTATTTTTTATAAAATAAATAAGGTTTCTAGCACTTTTTGAGTGTTTGTAGTAAACTCTGTGTTTTATTACTACTTTTTTGTGGAAATTATCTTTTTAATGCTTATGTATTTCTTTTCTTTTTTCCCCCTCTAAGGAGGAGATGATGGTAAGTCATCTTATTTTTCTTGACCTGCAGAAATGAAGTAAGCATTAGAGAGTTTTGGAATTTGGATTTATTCACTTTACTGTTATTGAATTAGAAAGCAAGAGAGTTATGTTTTTATGCAGATTATTGATCAGAAAATGTTTTTAATGGGCTCATTCTTTGATTTGGAGTAAGGGGAAGGAGTGGAAAAGAGTAAAACAATTCTCATCTTGGTTCTTATTCTTGTAACAGAATGTATTGTAATAATGTTACTAGTTTTTTGAGAAATCTATTGATACTGATGTCAGATCCCTTAAAGGAAGAGGGACAATTGAGACAATTTCTTGAATGCCCTTGATTTTAGGATGGTTGGGAGAGAGTGGGGAGAAAGTATTTGATCTGCCTACAGTGAGGCAGACTAATATTTTTCAGTCAACTGAAAGCTCTCAGGCAAGAGATTTAAATCTAAAGGAAACCTTCAGGCAGGTTAAGGTGAAGGCTGTCAGAATTGCACTCTGCCATCATGTCTTTCAACAGCAGTGCAAATAATCAGACTTGTGCTTCCATACATTGCTGAATGCCCTGCCCAGTAGCTTAGGCATGCTCATTCTTGTATTTCTCCTATTCTGTCCCCAAGAGATTTAAACCAACCTACAAGTTAGCTGCTTCAGTGCTTGTTCTTATTTTAATAGATAAATTAGTTAACTTTGTGTCTGTTGTATGCATAGTAATATGAAGATTGCTTAATCTCGAAAATGAATACTCTTCATTTAACTATGTACTTTGTATTTACAGGAGAATCTTTCTACACATGGCTAGAAGGTAAAGGCTCTTGGATGAGTTAATATATTGTTACATTCACTAGAAGGAACACTAGCACTTTTTTCATCTTCCCAAATATTTTTCATAGTGTAGGCTTTTTAGTAAATTGTGCAGAGCTTCTGAGTGTTGTTCAAATACTTCTTACCCCCAGAGTTGTAAAAATCTTCTCATTTACTTAGATGGCGTATTCCTTAAACATTTAAGTGTCTTATCTTTTATGAAAGTGGAAGTTTACTTCATTGCCCCTTACTTTGAATTTTCTGGTTATTTTAGGCATTTAAGCAGAGGCATTATTAGTAGTAATATTGGTAAGCATTATTATTTGGAAAACGCTTTAAAGAACATTAAAGATTTTGGTGGCTCTGTTAAAATTTTCTTTTTATTCATGTTGAATTGGAAATTATTGCAGTAGTAGCAATCAAAATCCCATTTTGGAGGTGTGCAGAAAATTGAGTCAAATGTACTTAATTTTAAAATTGGTTCATTCTGCCTTTCCTAAGCCTTTACTTGTCCGGTGGTATTGTAGGAAAGCTTATAAATTTACATGCCTTTCAAGATGAAATGTCTATAAGTGAGGACACAAGTCAGCATCACAGGTAGCCTTTACCATCAGCTCTTCCTGCTTCCACTGGTGGAGATTGGAGTGGCAGGAAAGTTGCCCAAACATATTTTTTCAGAGGAACAACATCTTAAATTTGGTTCTAATTGGAATTATAAGTAATTTCTGCATATAAATTCTATTCTGACATCTCAGTGCCACTGTGTTTCCATTTATGCTATTGATGTCTGTATTCATCAAGTCATATTTTCCAAGGTTTTGTCTTGCTCATTTAAACCTTCAGTGAATTTACAGTACAGCTATGAAGAGGTGTTTTAGCTGTTTTCCAGTGCTGTAAGGTTTTCTGGGCCTTTTGGTGTTTTCCTTTGGGGCCACTCCTCTAATTCAGTGATAGCTCTAACTGTAATTAAGATGGGTCACAGTATATTTCTGATTTCCAGACCATCAAAATTCAAGATTGTTTCAAATTTATTGCTCAAGTAGTGTAGGCATCTTAGTTTTGTGTAGCAATTTCTGTGCCAATTGAACAGATCCTTATTTGACTGTTTTTACTAGGACACCAAAAGAGCAAGCAAGAAATGTCAAATGCCATTCTTAATATATAAATATAAAAATTAGGAGGTAATTTTTTCCTATGATGGCTATAAGGGCTTATTAACAATACTCCAGTGTTGTAATTGTAATTCTTGAAAGTCAACAATGCAGAGTTGCATCACTAAAATGTTGGGGTTTATTCATTTTAATAAATTATTTCCAGTGTTTAGTTTGGGATCTGTTTGTTGTTTTTCCTGGACAGGTCTGTGCCTTGAGAAAAGAGTGTTCTATAAACTCATTTCTGGACTCCACGCTAGCATCAACTTGCATCTGTGTGCAAATTACCTTCTTGAAGGTATGTATTGGTAAAATTACTGAATGGAATTCTGCAATTTCTTTAGTATGTATTTTGATTTTTCTGAAAACTGTTGGGGTGTCCTTAGTTGGTTCAATGTTCTAAATGTGTCTTTCACTACCCCTGGCCTTTTTTTTTTCCTCTCTGTAGAAACGTGGGGGAAGCCCCGCTGGGGACCAAACGTGAAAGAGTTCACTCGCCGCTTTGACCCTGCTGAAACGAAAGGAGAAGGACCAAGGAGGCTCAAGAACTTGTATTTCTTATATTTGATAGAGCTGCGTGCTTTGTCAAAGGTCGCGCCATACTTTGAGCGTGCAGTTGTCGACCTTTACACTGGCAATGGCCATGAGGATGCTGAATCTAAAGCTCTCTTACTAGATATCTTCAGGGATACCAAGTAAGGCATAGGGGTTTTTCTTTATCATTAGTCTGAAACTTTCAGTTATATTTGGAAGTGAGAAGAGCTGATTCTTTGATAGGATAGGACAAGGACGGTGGAATGAAGAAATCACGTTTAAGTAATGGGAGAGATCGAGGGGAATTTGTAAGTTAGATAGGAGAGATTAATAGTTTTGAGGTTTGAATATGCCAATCTGTAAAAACAAACAAACAAAAAGCATTCAAAAACCCCCAAACAGCTCAACACCCCAGGCTGCTCCTTGTGTGTTGCTTTTTCTGATTCTTCAGTATAAGGTGCACATTATTTCGAAAAGGAAAGTAGTACATACAGTCTTTTAATGGTCTGCTGAATAGCCTTTATCACAGACTTAACCTCTGGTGGTTTGGCCATCCCTTCTTCCTTTATTCCAAAATGTTCTAAAGTTCAGTTTCTTTGCTCTCCTTTTTGCTAGTTTTTTGTGATTGGTAACATGTTGTGTAGTTTCTTTGCTGTCCCTAATGATGATCTTGCTAGGTAATTGAGATGTAGCCAGGCAATGATCAGTTGGAAGGCAAACATTAAGCCAGTTTCAGTATTAATTTGAAAAAAACTGAATAACAGATTTCAAGTTACAGTGACTGAAAAGTAAAACAAATACCACTGAGTAATTTTTTAAGGCAAATCTGCAAAGACTAGGAACTCTGAAAAATATTTTACATTTATGGCATCAGCTGCTCACCAAGCTTAATTGAACATCATAGTTTATGCCAACATCTGTTTTGGTTGTATTTTGTCTTTATTAGGTCCTTCCATATGCACTTTGATGAAAAGTCCATGTTTGCTGGAGATAAAAAAGGAGCCAAGTCACTAAAGGTAAAGCTAGTTTTCGGAATGACATCCAAAATACCATTTTGAAGTTAGGCTGTTTTGTTTTGGAAAAACCTTCTGCCTACCACAAACATACTTCTGAGAGTAAGGTTTTTATCCCTGCCTTTTCTAGAGTTGTATCTGAGGCCTTTTAATCAACTTTATGGTAAGGTGCTGTCCTGATCCAAGCAGACTGAAATCTCTGGCTTTGTGCCTTGAGTGTGGCATCAGGACTGTGGTGGGGCAAATGAGTATTACCAGTGAACACAGTGGTGCTTACTTTTAAGTAGAGTATCTATTTCACATAATTATCTGGATAAAAAGAACCCACCCAGTCATGTTTGCTTTACAAAATGATGAATTATATAATACAATATATAGTATTGTCTCATAATACAGTACTTAACATTAGAAAACACAGTTCCTAGACATGGGAACCTAATGGGAATGCTCTATCTACCCATCAACTTTCAGTGTTAACATGCCCGTGGTATAAATTGCACTTCCACAGTTGGGAGTGGTGCTTGGTAATGAAGGTCTGTTCTAATATTTATTAACACAACACTTATTTTAGTAGTGGTTTGGAATGTCATCTGCATTACAAAAAATACTATGAGAAAAGTGGCAGTGTTCTATCAGTCCAGCTAATGTTTTTTGGACCTTAAACAATTGAGATCAGCTTAATTGGTTCTGCACTGTGATTGCTCCCGCTCTCTCTGAAGTTGTAACAATCTACCCATAGTTTTGAACAGGAAATACCATGTGTGAATTGCAACCTGTTTATCTAAAAGGGCAGGGACACAGATACATTTATCTTATAGCTCAGAAAATTTGGACAAAGTTCGCAGGAAATCAGTGTACAGAATCTAAGCATTACCATGCATATTCTGTATTTTGGGGGGGATTGTTTTTAAGTATTAACTGTAAGAATTAACTGTTGGAAACCAGATTCAGGGTTTACACAGATCTTTGTTATGGCCTGACTAAAGCAATGGTTTTGTTCAGTTTGGGTAAGAGAATTGATGTTCTAATGGTACTAGGTTCATAAACATTCTGTTTTTGTAAAGCTAAGATGTACATTAGCTTAAGCTTTTTTATTTTGCTTTTAACTGATAGGAAGAATTCAGATTGCATTTCAAGAACATCTCCCGCATAATGGACTGTGTTGGATGTGACAAATGCAGGCTGTGGGGCAAGCTGCAGGTACAATTTATTTTGTGTAGGTGTGTGTGGTCTGGCAGGGGCAGGTCCCAAGATAAGAATCTATTTCACTTTGGCAGAACACCTCTTACCTTAGCATTCAGGCTTTCTGCACATGGTTGGGCCTTGGTATCCTATATATTAAAAATACATATATGTTTATTTTACCATTAAGTATTTTAACATTTTTTCAAAATCATTTATTTAATTTACTTAATAGCTGTTTAGTTTACTGAAAAATAGAGTTTGTGTTCTAAAAGAGGTATTTCTAAAGCAGATGATTCACAGTGAGATATTACTAACAGTCAGTATCTCACCTCTATTCAGTGACCAGATGAGCCTTGTAGAATCACTTATGGGAAACCTTCCTTTAAATACAGCACTTACTTGTTAGGAAAATCCAGTATAATATTTAACTTCATAAATTGAGCTGTAAGAAAAGTAATTCAGATTTTCACAGTTTATGGCAGGGGCAGCAAATGAATGCAAAGGTGTGCAGTAAAGCTGAAATCTGAAAAACAGTTTCATTTTCTTGGCACTTCCTATCTTAATTTTACTGACAACAGTATTTTAAACCTCAAGACTAATATTAAAGTCCAGATTGAGAAAAGTTATTTTGGCATGCCTGCTGTACTATACCACTGTATTGCATTAAACTTATCAGAGTTCAATTTTCAAAGAGTTTGTAGCATGAAAAATCTGCGGAATTTCTAGAGTTCTGCTTATCTTGTCCTAGTTAGTGCTTCTGATCTATTGCTGGTTTTCCTCCTCACTAAGAACTAAAAAAGGCCAGATTTCCTGACCTGTGAAAGTTCTCCTGCAGCCAGCTTCAACCACTTTTTGTCAAAATCTAGTGGTTACTTATGTAGCCCCATTAAAAGTGAAAATAATAAAAGATATAAGAAAAAATACTTCTGTTCTATTCCTGCGTAGAAAATAGGTTGAAATTGAAACTGCTTTGTTTGCCATTAGGACTGAAGGTGAAAAAGGCACATGTGTTGTGATACCTCATGAAAAAACTTAGTTTGACTTTAGAGGGGAAGGGGAGAGTAAAAGGGGAGATGTGCTCCTGCAGGAGTGGGTAAGATAAGGGGCAGGAAGGAGCTGGAAGTGTTGTAATGGACATATTTTCATGTGCATGACCAAGGAGAAAAGAGATGGGAAAAAAAAGAGATTAAAAAGACAAGGATGAAGAGCAAGTATACTTGAGGAAACAAATGTTCTTAAACCACTGAACCTGGTACAAAATTGATGTCATGGATTTGCATTAGTGCCCTGGTTTTTGTACAGGTATTTGGTTGGGAGTCAGTATATAAGAATTGGTACTAAAGTTTGCCTAGATTAATGTGTTTTTATCTTTTATGGTTTTATTAGTATTTGAAGGGATGATCTTACTGATGTTAAAACACTGGACTTCTCTTACAGACTCAAGGTTTAGGAACTGCTCTGAAGATCTTGTTTTCTGAGAAAGAAATACAGAGCCTTCCTGAGAATAGCCCATCAAAAGGTTTTCAGCTCACACGGCAAGAAATAGTTGCTCTTGTAAATGCCTTTGGAAGGTAAAATGTTATCATTTTAATAGTAGAAAAAAATAAAAATTCAGTATCAATACTCAGTTTCTGTGAATAAGACAGTATAGTATGTGTAGCTGTAGGTTTTAAAGGCTGAATTACTGTCAGTGATATTGATAAACTTAATGCCTTCAAACTGAGCATGTGGATTATTAGCCTTAGTCTTCATTCTGTGTTTGGATCTAATTCATCCCCGTTAATGTCTCAAGTCTCATAAATCTACCTTCCACAAGATGAAATTTAAGTATCTTGAATTTGATTATTTTTTTTTAATGTATCCCCTTCAAATGATGAAACATTTTAACAGCTTCAAAAGAAGTGCTTATAGAGCATGCTTTGCTCATCATGTTAGTTCTTCAGATCTTGACTATAACAATCTGTTCTGTTTAAACAATCTATTTAAACAATCTGATAAAAGAATGTAATAAACTTTACTACCTGTGGTTAGGGATTTTTAGATGTTTAATGAAGCTGGGACAATTAAACATGTATTTAAACTTTTAATCCTTGTCATATATTATGTAAATATAAAATGGAGGGTGAGATAGTAGACCTTTTGAGAGAAAGTGTATCTTAAGTGTGTTATTCTTTTGAACAGAATTGTGTTTGAGACGAAATCTAAATGAATGTGGTAATTTGTACTCTTTTGCTGACTTGGTAACACTTTGGTGGTTTTTGTTTTACAGGCTTTCCACAAGTATAAAAGAGTTGCAGAATTTTAAAGTTTTATTACAACAAACTAGGTAATGAAGGTCTTTGCACAACCTGTTAGTGAAGATCATTTACATGACTGCATCGAGCAGAAGGAACTGATCTTTACAGGACTCACATGAACTGATAAAAATTAAAATCAAATCCCAACTTGAATATTTATGTTTCAACTAGGAATGGTTGTTAATTAGAAAATATATTTATGAATGAAATATATGGTTTTTAAATGTGTAAATTATGCTGATCTGTTTATTTTTTAAGTTTTCTGCTCACAGTTCAGTTGTACTGAAACTTCATAAATTTTCTTATTTCCTTGTCTTTCTGAGACAGCTATTTTATATGAAAACATATGTACCTCCACCCTGACTTGGCCTGTCTGGAAAGAGGGGAGTCACTGCTTGTGTCTCTCCATTTACTGAGCTGCAGTGTATTCTGAGGATTTGGTATATTAGTTCTAACTGTCAAAAGGAAGCAGGGGGAACAACCTCCAAACAAAGAAAAAATTACAGCAACAAAAAACCAAACCACGAAATGGAAATAAGGCTCTTGCTGAGTTTTATCTTCTTACTGTAATAATGAAACTTACTTAAAAATAGCAAGTTAACTGAGCAGAAAATTCTTTTCTTGCTGGGCTTCTTTGCATCATGGTGATACCAACATTTTTTTACCCTTGTCTTGTGCTTTTCAGCACTTTTTTTTTTTTTTTTTTTTAATTACTACCTTGTCTCTGCAACAGAGGTACTTTTCTGCAGCCCCTTACCTGCATTTACTTGAGGCAGGGGTCAGGACAGGGGGAGATGGTTAGTGGAGTGCTGCTAGCTGAAAAACCTCAGTCAATCAAATTTGTGTTTACTCCATCTTATTATCTAGATTGTAATCACAAATTCAGTTTCCAAAAGTTGTCTTTTCAGTGTCTTAAATGTTAAAATAGCACACTTTGGTCTTCGAGCCATGGAAATAAATTTGCTCTTTATGAGTTATGTTTGAGTGCTATGTTAAAAGGTCAGTGTAAAAATAACTTGCTTTTGTAGTCACTTTTAAAAAAGATGCTTTTTAAAATTCATAATCATACTGACATTTAATATCACATACTCTATCTATGCAAACCCTTACTGTATCTTCTTTAGAAGGATATTCAGCATTAAAAAACGGGTATGTTAATAACATTACTTTCATAAAATAAGAAATTTCTCATGTATCATTGTCCACAAATGTCAGTGATAACTTAGCGACGTCAAAACAGAATTCAGAAACAGCGTTATCATTCGTAGCAACCAAATATTGGTTTAAATTTAAAATGAAGTAATAATTTCTTTTAAACCAGCATGTTTAAAAATGAAGTTAGGTGTTATGAATGTAGGAAGTGCTGGTGCAGTGTAGATACATCTCTTGTTTTTAAAAACAAGTCTTCACAAAATTAAGTGCTCTTAAACATTTTTCACCCTATTAGATACTGAGTGACCTATTTATATAGATTGTAACTATATTGGCTTCCATAATGTGTTCCTTTACCACTGAAATTTTCTTAAGGCTGGAATACACTCTGTTCTTTGTTTCCAGACTAGCCTCAGATTTCTACCTGACTGGAAATGAAATAGACTATTCTGCTGACACTTGGCTTTTATAAAAAAAATGCTGTTGCTTAAGAAATTTAACCCTTTTGTGTCAAACTGGGATAGTCTAAATGAAATATTGAAAAATAGAAAGGGAAATAAAAGAAAACAAAGAAACAAAAAAACCCAAAACAAAACAAAAAAAATCCAAACCGCCCTTACAAAGTTTTGTTGATAGTTGCACAAATTAGCAGTGAACTGGTATCCCAGTGGAAGTTTCTGTTTAACCTTACAGGTAACTGGACATGGCGTTAGGGGAAGCTGATGCCAGTTTGGGGTTTTCTATTTTTCCCCAGTAGCCTCTCTGGCCTGTGGGCACCTGTGTCTGAGCAAGTCATCACAGGCTTTCTTTTTCTAGTTAAGCAGAAGAGCAGGAAGTTTCTAGGTGGATTCATCTGGCCTCTTCCAAGCTCTGTATTTTCACCCTTAGAGTTTATTTTTCTCTATTAAATTGAAGTGGGACTCCAGGTAAGTAGCTCAAATGTGAACAGCTGTGTTTGGTAGATGCATTACACACGGAGCATCCAAATTTTCTGAGTAATTGTGTATATTGAAAGTGTAATTTTAAATTGGCTGTTAATTCTTTGCCTTTTGGATAGATCTGCAAGGGCTAGAACTGTAGGCTTACTTGTGTAAGGAGTGCTGTATAACTGGGATTTATCTGTATTGTTGTGTATTACAGTGCCTAAAGCTTTAGGCGGGATTTTCTAGTTAAAATAAAAAACAAAACTGTACGACTGCACTGCCCCAGGAAGGACCTAAGTCTCAGAAACTTTTCTTCCCTTTTTTCCCCTTGCTGTGTGGGGAAAGTGAATTGCTTCCAGCTTCCTCCTGGGGATGCAACTTGCTATTTTTTTTTTTTTCTTTTTCCACCTGTGCCTGGCTAAAATCAACAGACACTGAAGCAGAATCATGCACTTGCTCATGGGACAGGTGACAGATTCAGGCATATGCAGATCCTGGACACTTGGTCCTTGCAGCCCTCACTGGCACAAGGTTAGTATTGTTGGGTAAGGACATAAAGAGATAGGAAGCTTTTCTTCTTCTCCTTTGTGTCATGGGAACACAGGAATGCAACTGAGCAGCAAATTGTGTGTGTAAGTTCTGTTGCACCTGAAGGGTACATTTCTTGATGATCAAATATGGAAGGCATTTCACTTCACTGTCATTGTAGAGATAGGACATAAGATTTTTCCTGTAACAAATCTAGTTGAAACAATTTTCCTGTCACCATCTTTTTTACTGTATCTGATGTATATTCTGTGACTATGCTGCCTATGAAGTTTTGCTGTGAGTTGGATGACTTAGTTCTTTATATGTTAAATTTTAAAAATTTACAGCTCTGTTTTTATACTAAAGAATAAGGTTAGTTAAACCGTCCATGTCCTGTAAGCTATTTTAAATTCCAGCTCCCTGTTGGAGATCAGCTTGTCAACACTGTCTGCCATTCATTTCAGAGTAACAGTACATTTTCTTGTACAAATGACACAATGATTGTAATCCCAGAGGTAGTGAGAAGACAAAGACAAAAATGTTTGTTCCCAAGTCATGAAGAACTTGTGTGAAATGGTGAAAAAAAGACTTGGTGCAAACTGCATTGGTAAAAAATAGGGCACTGTTGCTGAATAACTTATTCTTTAGTGCCTGAGGAGGTAGGTCAGAATATCAATTTAAAACAATGAAATAAAGAGACTCGTGTAAGCTGGAATAATAAGTGTTTTCCTAGTTTTCAGCTGATGATCTGTGCTGTCATTGTATGTGCATGAAATACACTGTGCCACATTTTCTTGAGTTGTGTTTGATGGTTGGGTTGCCTTTATCTGACCTTGCTTTGTGCTTTTCTGGGAAATGACCTGTAATATGTTGTAAATAATCCTGATGCTCATGTTTATAAAGTAGCAATCAGCAATTCATTATTTGACAATTTCTTCATATAGCTATCCTATTAAAAATGTAATATTTATTAAAATCAAAATCAATGTTGGAACTGCTTATTGAGATCTAAACACTTCTGAATCTTTGTTATGTTTGAATCTACAAAATGCAAATTAAAGTATTTTCTGCTACACCTTCTTTTCGTGGATGTGATTTTTGGTGTTTCATTTGAAAATATATTTTTTGCTTTTCATTTACCTTTCAATGACACTTGGTAGCTATTACAAAAATTACTTTTGTGATAGTCATGTAGGATTAAAATGATGAGCAGATTTTCACTCACTTAAATTTCATTTAGAAGATGAAGGTAACCTGTATGTTTCTTGCTGTTTACATTGCACTGTGGTGTCTCTGCACATCAGGAATCCATTTTAGAACTGCAGTATGCTTCTGTATGAATATGGCCAAATTTAGCCCCTGCTTAAGTCCAGTTGTTTTTAGAGACAAAAAGGCTTATTTAGAAATGAAATCTGTTCTGTCCCTTTCTCAGAATAGCTTCTAAAATCCATTTTGTAAATTTTTTTGTTGTTGCTGTTTGTTCATCCAATGGGACTCTTCGTGTTGAAATTATTTCCCTGAAAGTGTCTCTCTTTTTCCTTACATGTATGTATTTTTAACAAATTATCTTACTGAAATTTGATAGGCATATTTCATCCCCAGCTTAGGTGATTAAGTGCCTGTTACACAGGTGACGATAAGATTAAGATCTTACCTCTCACATTGTTGTTCAAATCTCCTGTGTTTTAAAGTAATTAATTAATTACCAGGGTTGGTTACAGTCACTTGCCATTCCACTTTTTTGCATGCATACTGCAGCATAGGGCTGGTTTGCTCTAAGTGCAGAATTCTCTTAAGTTTCTGCTGTGCAGCTGTAAGTACTGTGAAAAAATGAAATTCCTGCAGACCTCTCTTGCACTGGGTCTTCAGGCAGTTTTGTACAAACATGATTGTAGAACTCCAAAGGGTTTAATAAAATTCTTCTCCTAACCCTGTGGCACTTCTTTTAATCTGTCTGATAGTTTAATTGGCTTTTCTTTATTCAATGAATATATGTAAAGAAAGCAACGTAAGCTCTGGGAGGGCAAACAGTTTACTTCTGCCAGAGGCACAAGGCTCATGCTTTGGCTTTACCACAGAGACCCCAAAACCCAAAGATGCTGTGGAAGACAAGAGGTGGGAGTATGGCACTGCTCTGCCTTTGGCTTCCAAGCAGATCTGATCAGATCTACTCCCCATCCCTTCTTTTTATACCCTGTATATTCTCTGTGAAATGTAGACAAGAATTCTCAGCTAATTAAAGCGAGCATGAGGAAAACATGAAGCCCGTCCACCATTTGGGGATACTGTAGTACACCTCAAAATGGAATACTTTTATAGAAGTAAAGATTACTAGAAGTTGTATGTTTTTGTCCTGGGGAAAAGTAAATTGAGTTACAGTATTTGTTTCACATAGGTAAGTAGAGAATGATTCTGGGGATGCAGAGTTCTTCACTGCTGAAATCTGGGCATGATAAAAAGACCTGAAGCAGAGTTAGGGTTCCTGTTTGCCTTAGATTAGTAATAATTACTTCTAGGCTTACTCTCTGTGTAAGTGTCATATCCCTGAATGGTATTTATCCACCATTTCCCCCCACAACTCATTACATTTATATATTTAAAGCACAGCTTTTCTGGCTTGCTTGTTATGCAGAAAGGCACTTTTGAGGTTTTTCTGCTTTATGTACTCCTGGCTCTTGTTCTATTCCCACACTGCAATTCCCAGGTTCTTAATAATTAATTAACAAGACTCTACTGTTCTATCTATCCCTCTCCCTGGCAAGGTATTTGGCTTACTCTTCTGTATAATATAAATATAGATCTGACTGATGGACATGATTTCATAACTTTAATTTTTCAAGCATACAGATTTTCAGCTTGTTTTGCAGTTCACAATGCTCCAGTTGGAGCAGATGCCCATCTCCACTCTTCTGAGACTGTCCCTAAAGCTGCTGAGAAGATGCAAATTTCTTATTTTCTTAGAAGAATACAGGGTACAGATAACTTCTAGCCTCCAACTATCACACCAGACTGAGTAAGCAGCGATATCCAAAGAGTAAATTGTGCTCTGAAAACATAGCAATAACTTGAAAAGACAGTATTTAATTGGGTTGATATTTTTTTCTAACAGGCTTTTATGTGCACATAAAAATTGCAACTGTCATGCATTTGAAAAATCTATTTGTGTGTTTACAGTATATTGATCATAATCCTGTATTTCTAACTTAATACACAGTGTAAAAATAAAAATACTTAGAAAATAATTATGCCATTTCACTTCATGAAATTTGCTCTTTTAAAATGAGCATAAAAATGATTAAATTATACCTTCTAACAACTCTATTCAAAGCCAAAACACCATGGCTTAGAACAAGGTATTAATTGGAACAGTCTTAAAAGTTTAAATCATTAGCTTATACTTCTCCTTGAACTATGAAAAGCTCATGGCAAGGTTCTTCATTTATGTGTGCATAGGAAAATTTCTAAAAACCAAAAGGTGAAGAAAAGTTGCTTTGTTTTTCGAAACATTGGTTTTGATATTGGAATGTCCCAGAATGCTGTAGTTGATTGAATTTAAATAGGGCTTGGCCGGTCTGTGTCCAGTGCTGGATCTTGTTGGAGGGATCCTATGTAAGCCATGAAGCTGTTGTTCTGATGGCTCCAGTCATAGTAGTCTGGAGAGAAACTTAAAAAGAAAATAAAAGAATTAGTGTCTGGCTAGTGAACATGGGGAAAATGTAATCATGTAGAGGTAGTTCTCATGCTGAAGAGCAAAAATAAAATAAACCCCCAACCAGGGGTCCAGGCAGCTATTTATTTTTCTGATCTGTCAATTATTTTGGCCTAAGTGTTCATTATCAGTTTCCTGATTCTCTTGGTTCACTAAAGACCCTCCCCTTTTTGATTTGCTGTTCCAGAAGGTGGTGGGAAATCCCAGAAGTGGTGCTGCTCATCCTTGCCAAGTCCTGGCACTGCAAGGGCCTGTCAGAGCTCTAAACCTCCTGTGCCCCTGTCCCAGAGACCAGGACATGGGTTGCAGGTCTGCCACGCCATCTTTTCTCCCATGAGCAGCACGATGCAATGCACGTGGCTGGTTTGGTTTCCACTGGGAGCTGTGCATGTGTTACCAGTGTGGCTGGTTCCCTGATGGCTCAGGATGGAAGAGAGGGTGCCTCTGGCTCTAGGATGGGATACCAGGCTGGCTCAAACCCCCTCCAGCATCCTCCGTGGGCTTAATTACTGTGTGAAAAACTAAGTAATGCTGGAATAGGATGACTGATAACTGTAAATAGAGTGTGCAGCTTTACTGAGCCTTGCTCTGGGCTCATGGACAGTGACTACACTGTCTCACCTGAATGAGTGACAAGAACTAGATCTGGGTTATGTTAACTACAATTGGCAATTTAGCCAGCATTTTGAGTGGTTATATTAATCTATTCATGTAATAGCGTAGCTACAGGAACAGCAAAGGGACAACATGACTGAGACGCCTTTCAGGGCAGGATAGTACTGTCAGTACCTTTCTTTCTCTGAACTGGGTGCTACCATTTTTCATGTGAACTGCTCCTTCCTGGGCAGGAATCCTTCCCTAAACCTCACAGCTGTTCAGAGAAGACAGAATTTCTCTGCCAGTTCTGGGTTGTGTGGGATTTCAGCAGTTTGGTGGATTTTTCTAAGTTTTCAACTTGTGGGAAAAGATGCTCCCTTCATTTCAGGTCACCCTCAAGTTATTTAGCCATGTTACAAGGCAACCTAAATTGAGAGGTGTCTCACTATGACTGTCACAAGCTGCTGCCTGTGCTGTCCTGCTTTTCCATGCTCTGCCTGAGCAGGGAGACAGATGTTTTTCTAGGCAGTCTTGCTCTCACACTTGAATGATTAAAAAAAGAGCGTTCTAAAGACGCTCTTGGAAGAAATAGAGGATGAAACAAAGTTCTGACCTGAGTTTTCCAACAAGCGGCACATTGGTACAGTTCTTAAATTATGTAACAATTTTCATTCTTGTGTCTTTATAGTGTCTACGAGGCGCTTGGGTCCCCACAGTCACTCAGTGCTGCCTTTCCACTTCAGCTTCCCCTTTTGCTTCCCCTCACCCTGCTGGGATTTATGCAGCAATAGCAGCTAGACAATTTACATCCATCTTCTGTGGTGTCAGAGCTCCTCCTCCTCCTCCTCCTCCTCCAGCTTCTGTTTTGGGAAGCAAGTGGTTCACTCTTGTATCTCACCTGCCCTGTGCCCCCTGTGGTGCAATATTCCAGGCTAGATCATCATCACTGTCATATCTGCGGGGGTTGTCGAAGAAGTAAGATCTAGGACTGAAGCCATGGCTTGGGACCATTCCTGCATTGGCCTGAGGGAAGGGAAACTTCAGTCAGTATTTGCAGCAGGTACCAAATAGCTGTTTATCAATTACTTGTGCCTGACTTTTAGAAGAAGTTGCTGCCAACTTACCTCACATTTTCCAAAATAAAACACACAATTTTGCATTTGCTGTTCATCTCTACCAGCACAGATATTGTTCTGGACAGTTTTTATTTATCCATATTTCTTAGCTAGCACCTGACCTTTTTCTGAAACCACCCTCCAGTCTGCATTCAACTTCTCTGCTGAATTCCTGTCCATCCAGGACACTTCATGATTTTAGCCAGCTGCCTTGAAATGAGCAATAGGAAGCAGCTGAGGAGCTGAAGGAAAGTTATGAAACATCTAAAAGATTTGATTTTTACCTCCCACATTGCTAACACTCTCTCCTGGTGCCTTATCTCCCTCACCACAGGAACTGGTCATTTTGAAGCTTGGCATCCTGCTTAGTGAACCCACATCTGTGAAGTCCCTTAGGCCCTCACCAAGCAATTTCAGTATCTATTCTATAGTGCTGTGAGTGTCAAATCCTGAGATGAGGTCCTTTGACAAAACAGGGAAAGGAATGAACTCTTTCATTTACAAAGCAATTTCACTTTATTTTCCTGTGAATCAAAACAGAAAACGTACAAGATGCAAGAAGACAGTCTGACTTCAGAAACAACACACAGAGACATTTAAGAATCCACTGAGCCTCAACCACTGATCCACTGTTCCCATCCCCAGGGAAGAGCGGTTCTCTGTGCCTGTGCATAAACCAGGATGACATCTTCTCTCTGGCCTTAAAATGGAGAGAAGTTTGATCTCCCTGTTCGTTTTATGTGTTAAATAACTTTAACAAAGATGAAATGAAGATTAAGTGCATCTCTGCCATGCACCCATTTCCAGCATTTATCTGGTTAAAGGTATGGCAAGGCAAAGGGCCACATGCTGCTGTAACCCTGTGTCAGCACCAGAGCCAACAGACAGCTCATTCCAGGCTATAATCACTTGTGGAAAGGAGTTTCATATTTGAGCAATGCTGAATGCAGGATGCCTCTACTCAAACTTTTTGTTTCAGAAGTCCCAAATGAACCATGAAACAAAAGAACAATTTATCAGGATTGTTTATTAAAATAAATAATATTTTTGATTTTTACCTAATCAGACTTGTTGTCATGATTTTTTTTAACTAAAGGAGGGTTTGCTTTAATTCTAACCCCATGCTTTCTGGCCAAATGGCAGCCGAGTGAATACATCAGCCTAAAATCTTGTGACCCTTGGTCTCCCTCTTGTGGCAACCTCACACTGAAGTGCAGTTTTCTCTTGCTACAGTCTCTTAATTTTTTTGTTCAGTTCTACTTATTTCTGGTCTTCCTCTAAATACTTGTCTTATGTAGGAAAAAAAATAATCTACATATAACCTTACCCATGTGACAGATAATATTTACCCTGAAAAAGCTATCCATAAAAGAAGTGATATCACTGATTGCCTCTTCTGAACTGTGTCTTTATGGAGATTTAAGGCTTTCTGCAAATCACAATGCAAAAACATGCTATACGTGTTACTGCAATGCTCTTGTGGGAGAATACTGCCTGTTTGACTCCATCTGAGCTCTTGTTTGATTAGGATTCCAAGCCTTCATGGCATCAGCCTTTTGAAATGAGTGATCAGACCACTTCCCTTATCTTTGTTCTCTGTCAATCTTTTCCACACTATCCAAACTTGATCTAAGCCCACTTCAAATGAAATGAGATCTCCCTGTGGTCACTTTTTAGAAGAGCAGAACCTCTTGCCTGTACTTAAAAATATTTCTTCTTTATGCAGTTGTCCTAGCTAACTCCTAAGCATGAGTGAGGCTGAGATATTTTTGGTCATGGACACTGGGATCCATGGGACTTCTCAGTGCAATGCCAGGTATTAGTTCCTTGTTCATCTTGGCTTTATCATTGTCTCTGAAATGTGTATATGAGGATAAAACCCATCACCTTGTCTAGAAAACCATTCTATTATTTGCTTCTTTTACTTGTGTATTTACCATTCACATCCCTTTTGAGTAATATTAGCTTTGGTTTCATTTGGCCTACATAAACAGAGACATTACTTCAGTAATCCTTGTGTGCCTGTCGACCAGCTAACCTGGAGACATTACCTACAGCTATAAAAAATGCTTGTCCATCTGTTAACTACCTAGATATTAAGGATGCTTACAAGGAATTATCCTTACAACTCACACCTTAATCTCTGGTCTTCTGAAATAGCCAACAAGTCAGCAAGTGCTTGTTATGGCCACTGGTCTTTGACTTGGAAAAAATTCAATGGGTACAGGGCTGAAAAAATTTAATCTGTTATTTCATAGCTCTGTTGAACAGTTAGAACAAAACCATTTTCACTGCTATGTGATGAAAGATGCAAAGTTTGGATAACAAACTCCTTTTCTGCTGATTCCAATAAAATGCTGTATTATCTCAAAGGGAAGTTGTCCTCACCCTTAAGAAAGATCCTGATTTTAAGATAAATTCCCTAGAAACGTCTGGCCTTCCTTCTGGATAAACCAGATTAGTTTCTTTCAAGAGGAGTTAGCATAAAGAAGTGGGAAGTTTTGGTTGCTTTTATTCTGCCAAGGACACATTGAAAAAGAGAAGTCAGAATGTAGAGAAGCAAAAGCTCCCTCAGCAGCTGAGCCCTTCAGACCTGCCTGGACATTACACTAACAAATTCCACTTACTAGATCTTTCGTAGGGTTTCGAACACGGAAGAAATACACAACCAAGGAAGTAGGCAAGAGCTCCCAGATGAAAAGGATCACTCCAAACACTATGTAACCTGCATCTCCCAGCTGACATTTCAGATCTGCCTGTTGAAAAGTAAAAGAGTAAAGTGTTTAAAAATAAAAATGGCAGCTCATTTAAAGTGCAGGAGGCAATGCCAGAAATTCCATTCCATAGAGCCAGATTAACCTGGCTAATGATTAAAAGCATACTAAAAAAATCAATATGCTGTCTTGGGTACGTGATTTCCCTTTCCTCCTCCTGATATCTTTCCTTCAGAAATATCAGTTTAATGCAGGGGGCTTCCCATCTTAAAAGCCTGGCATGCAATCACTTGATAAAGTGATCAAATTCAGGTAATGAGCACTAGTTTTCCAGTCCTTTTCCTGCTGGGTATAATTGTAAAGGAACAATCAATGGTCAAGGGCATTGCTTTTAAAAATGAAAGGCTTGGGTCTGTTCAAATTGGTTCACATACTAAGGTTGAATAACCCTGCTGTCACTGCAGCACTAGCTGTGATCTTCTCTCTAGATCTCTACCACTGCCCATAGCTACAGAGGGCAAATCCTGTCCTTTCATGTGTTTTGTACAGAAGAGAAAAGGGTGTTTCTGACCCGTGACCTGAGGCAATACTACGGTACATTTATTGGGCTGTAATTTTAAAAGTGACTTTTGATTCTGATACCTAATTGAGTACCCACTCCTTAGTTCCAGGCTCTTTACATATAGTTCAAAGAACTTACCCCAAAATCCATGCAACCCTAATGTCACAAGCCAGAATAGATGTTCAAAAAATGTAGTAGTTACTCAAGGGCTAAAAAGCATTCCAGTGAGCTCCCAGTGAACAACCTCTCCCTCCAGAGGGCAAACAGGACCAAGCAGTTTGGCCATACCAGCCCCTGTTTCTCCAGACTATCAGGATCAGAGCAAGAATTGTCCCCTGCAAGGTGTTGGCAGCAGCAACAGCAATTCCTCAGGGCTTAACAGGAGGGAAAATACTTGATTCAGGAGAAATGTCAGAGCCTAATGCCTTTGTGCCTAACCCTGAGTGCTCTAATTCCACTAGCAACACCTGCAGTCCTCTCCTCTGCACTGCAGCAAGGTTGATTAGAGGTCCCTTGATAGACCCTATTCAACTA
This sequence comes from Parus major, assembly GCF_001522545.3. Classification (NCBI taxonomy): domain Eukaryota; kingdom Metazoa; phylum Chordata; class Aves; order Passeriformes; family Paridae; genus Parus; species Parus major. The sequence continues at coordinate 44,437,622 of NC_031770.1, read as the reverse complement.
ACTCATAACAAGGTCCTCAGGGCACTTCTATCCTACTCTTTACCTACTTCTTAATTAGAGTTTTACCTGCTGCTCAACAGAAATTTGTTAATGGCTGCAGGGTTGCTTGGCCACCCTGGAAATACAAGGTCCTTGAGTGGCTAAGAGTGCTGCTTTGGGTCTGCAGGTGCTTGCTGTTGGCAGGGGAGACATGGGATTTTGAGGCTGAACAAAAGATACTCATGGTCCAGACCCAGGCCTCCCATTTTGCCTTGCCTTGAAAGAGCTGGAAAAATACTGGGACCTAAATACATTCTTCAAAGCAGAGAAAGGAGTTAGATGCTGAAATTTGTCAAAATTTAACAAAGAATCCCCTGCTATTTCCTTTACTGTTTTTATTACTGTTAGTTTTCAGTGTAAATTGTCACTTGCAATTAAAGGTTGGGAAGAGTTGTAGCCTTAACCTCAAACTACCATGCTCAAATTGCCATGCTAATGCCAAAATTAAATAACCCCATAGCCCTGGATGGGAGTGGGAGATGTTTTGATGTCTTAGAACTGAGCATTTAAGTGGACTCAAGTACTGTCTTTCTGCTTCTCCAAGTACAATACATTGGACAAAATACCTCTCTGTTTCAATAAAAGGTGCTCTTTCTTTTGACAATATAATCAAGGTAAATAAAAGATTGACTTTTTCATTTAAATTATTTGTCTTGTGGTTACTTTTTTCTTTCAGCACAGAACCGGAGCTTTTATCCTTATGCCAAAATTATCAGAAATTTGTGTTCCTGGAGGAAAACAACCTTAATGCATTGAATAAAAGTAAAAAAAAATAAGGTTTGAATATATTTATTCCTTTTGTGATAGCATTTAGGAAGTCAATCATCAGATAGAGAATGTGGTTTTCTCATTAGCCAATATTTTCATACTTGCCTGATCTGACACGTTGTACCAATCATAATCAAATGAGTTGACTTTCTTGGTTTGGGAAAATGATAAGATGAACAAGTTGTAGCAGGCTCGTGAGGTATAAAGTAGTATAACAGTCACTCCTATACTTGTCACCTGACAGACAGATGAGCCCTGGAAGAGAATTAAGCACAGGTTATTATTCATAAGGGAAGTTGAGAACAACTTTGCTTTGCATGGATTGCAAGAGTTGTTATGTTACTCTGTCTCATGTGATTGACTTTTTGTCTTCCCCTCTTTGGCCAATATATCCTATGCTATGTATATTCCTGTATTTTATCAGCATAGTGGTTTCCAGGCAATGGTAGCAGTTCCAGCCCTTAGCAAGATGGGCTGTGACTAATTTTTACATTTTGTTGAACAAGTGCTATTTTAAGAGCAGTGAAAACACATAAGACCACACTTGGTATGATGGAGTGACAGAATTCAGCCTTCAGCTCTGCACTACCTACAGAGCATCCTGTATCAGATGCTGGCTTGCATGATGCAATCTTGCATCTTTTTACAACTGCTTGCTTTGCACCAATTTCCTAAGTACAGAGCAGGTCATAACAGTCAGCACTTAAACACAGCACAGACAGGAACAGAACATCCTGCATTAGCTAATGTCAACACAGAGGAGACAAAGTGGAAGCACAGCCTGTGGGCAGAGTGACCATGGCAGGGCAGTCTGAGTTGCAGCTTGGGCACAAGGGGAGGAATAGGACTGTGAAATTGCAACAGTTCCTAAGCCCTAGAGAGAAAACTGGACAAAGCAGGGGAAAGAGCCTGATCCAGTGAGAGGAGTAAGTGCCTGACCAGTGTGTCAAGTGGGCAGGGTCACTGTCAGGGGCTGAGACAC